>NC_081851.1:27129504-27435562 GCF_963259705.1 Myotis daubentonii | reverse complement strand
AACTCCTTTCACATGTATATACATATCTATTATAAAATATTTGATGTTAAGGGCTCACCCATTTCTTTATTTAGAAAAAAATTAACATTAGGCTTTGCACATATTAAGTGTTCTGTTCTGCAGTTGTAGACTGTTGCTTGTGAGGAAGAAGAGAAAGCTAAAAATGGAAAAGTAAAGAAAGAATAAAAACTAACAAGGCCAAAGACCTTACTTGAATCTCAAGGTCAGTGTCTTTCCATTTCAGGTCTTTCCATGAGTTGAATGAGGCTGAGGTCCATGACACATAATCCCTGTCATAATCTTAAAGTCATGTTATCTGGAAAACTTACAATAGAGCTTTTTCACATTTACCTAAGTAGGGTAGCAACCCATGGAAATGTGGAATTTGCTTTTGGAATTGAAACAGGAATTTTAGGGGAATATAGGCAAGTTTAGGTAATTTTTAGAATTGGGGTCCATGGGAAAAAAAACCCAAAATACACACACAGGACTACAGACTGGGAGAAGGTACATTTCCATAACACAAGGAAGCCGGGTGCAGTTATATTTCCATAAGACAAAGGAACAGCAATAGTTGCATTTACATAAGACAAGGAAGGAACAACAAGTATATCTCCATAACACAAGGGAGCCAAGTGCAGTTACACTTCCATAAGACAAGGGAGCTGGAAGTAGCCAAAAAAGGTCTATATTTACAAAATAAAGAAGAAGGAAGAAAGCCCAGAAGGAATAGGAGGACAATGAGGGACGAGGGCCTCAGGAGTCACTAGTAGCCAATTTGAAAGGGAATATTGACCAATCAGAGGGGATATCGTGTCACAGGAACTGCAGCCTTTATAAACCATGGGAACAGGAAGTCAGTGGGACCCTTTCCCCCTTCCTTCATGGGAGTCCGTTCTGTGGGACTCTTTCCTCCTTCCCACATGGGAGTCTTTAGTAAATTTCCACCTTTGTTATACTACCCTCTGTCTGTGGATTCATTCTTCAACTCTGGGAACAAAGAGTCGGGTTCCAGTAGGTGGTGTTGAGACAGAACCACCTGGAAGATTTTCAATTATTATGGCCTATTTCCCCACTTTAATCAACATTAAGTAAATAAAACTTCAAAAAACATTATCTATCCTGGGGAAGAGACTGTGTGTGAGCTCACATGTGCACACACACACACACACACACACACACACACACACACATACTTTATTAATTTATCCACTTTATGTGTGCCAAGCCCTAGGAGGCATAGGAGTAAGAGAAAATTTCAAACCAAAAAAAAAAAAAAAAAAAAAAAGATTGGGATTTTGTGAGGGAAGCAGACATATACACCAACAATGTATTATTGATTACAGATAAGCCTGAGCTCCTTCCAAATTAAGATCTAGCTATGTCTGCAGACCTATAGGGGTAGGCTGTCAGTGTGTCTATTGTTTTCAGAAAAACTCATGTTGAAGTTTGACACGGAAACAATGGGTCAAATTCTGGAGAAAGCGCTGTTTTAAATACAGGTTTGTGTCTAGCAGAGTGTAACAAATCCCCCAGATATATGCCAGAGTCCTACTGCAAGATGATATAATTCATAAACTTAAAAAACATGCATTGTTCATTTACCGTAGGCCAGGCTCTCTGGAGAACCACTGAGGAGAAACACTGACAAGGTCCCTACCCAAATGTTTTTGACCCTAAGAAAACTGGGACATATTTGCCATGTTTCAAAGAGGTCCATAAGAAATGAATAAATGAAAGGAGTGTATTTCAATAAATTCAGAGAACCTGAGATATCTATCTATTGCAGTTCTGATGATAATGGTGACAATCATAATAATACCAGTGTGGCTGGTGATAGCGTTGCTATCTCCCATAGTGCCCTTTACTGGCCAAGAGGCACATTAGTGTACAGTGTCCTTGACCTTTATTATTATGTTCTTTGGACTGAAAGAGAAACCTCAGCAGCAGAAGTGACATTGGTAGGTCTGAACAGGAGCACGTGGTAACATCAGATATGCAGCATCCATTTTTTTAATGATACAATTATAGGGAATCTCCCCACATAGTGAGAAAGAGAAAACAGCAGATTCGGGAGCATTGGTTCTCAGTGTGCATGGAAATTACCCCCTGTGATGTCCCCGCATTGGACATTCTCTCGGAAGAAACTTGAGGTCAGCTGATTCTGGCAATGTGAATAGAGCAAGTGGGTAAGGCCAGAGAATTACCACTTTTAAATATATATATATTGCTTTCAGAGAGAGGAAGGGAGAGAGAGATAGAAACATCAATGATGAGAGAGAATCATTAATTGGCTGCCTCCTGCACGCCCCTTACTGGGGATGGAGCCTGAAACCAACCAGTCGGGGCACATAACTGGGTTTCAGGCTCCATCCCCAGTAGGGGGCATGCAGGAGGTTCATGGGTGGATGCTCAACCACTGAGCCACACCAACGGGGCAAGAATTACCAGTTTTTATGTGACCATGGAAGCAGAAATTCATACTACTGCTTATGTTTTCTTTGGCTAAGACACTCTTCTTTGGGATTTTAAATTGTCTTTCACCTGTTGAAGGGCAGGGAGAGAAAGAGTTTAAGCTAGTCCCCACTCAAGACTGAAAATGATGCTGATAACTTGGAGAGAATTTCTGAAATCTCCTGATTTGAAAAAACATAACTAGGAAAGTTGAGGAAACCAGCAGAAGTTGCCTCAAGGACAACAGTCCCAGACTTCCCATTGGCAAATGCCAGCTCCTGAGGCATGGCTGCAGCCAGAGGTTCCTACATCGACACCAATGTCTCAGTGTCGGTGGATAGAATCCACACCTCTGCACACACCACTCTTACACACTCATCTTATGGCAATGCTTTCACAAGTTTGCCTGTAGATAGTGCTGTGGCAAAGACCCCTGTAGCTGGAACAAGGACTAGTTAAAAGGAAGCCTGTCCCAGGCATCCTGAGGGGAAACAATAACACGAAATAGAAGCTTAGATATTGCAAAGACTTTACAGTGTCAATCAGCAAAAGGTTAGAGGCTTTTTCCCAAAGAGGGACAGGAAACAATACTAAGTATCAAATATGTCAGGTGATTAATCTCCCCAAAAAGGCGATATAACATCAGGAAAACCACGTCAAGTCTAGAATTAGAGCTACAAAACCCAATTCTGGCTTCATATAGAGAGTAATTAGGGTAGAGTCTAAGTGATTTCCAACCAGTATCAGAACGTACCCAAGTACACTGTGCTCATCAAGATGCAAAAATAGTAAATGCTTTCTGGTCTTCATCACAGCCCATCACTTGTCATTATGTAAATATAATCCTACACGGCAATTTGTGAACCAAACCTATAATTCTGTGTGATTCAGGTGCTCTGGCTAAATCCATCCGCAGTTTCAATCTGTATGTTTCATTCACCAGAAAGCAGCATGATTGGATTTTCAATTCTGTACTACCACGGGTTTCACTTTTAGCAAGATAAATCCATTTCATCCCTCTGCCCTCAGTGGTTTCCTTCTAAAATACAGACCACATAGTTCAGTCAAATGGTAATTGATAGATCATACCTTGGCCCTTTCATTAAAACTGCGATTAGGACCTGACTTTTCATATCATTATTAAAATGCTGCATAACAGCTGAAAAATTGCTCATGAAAGCTGGGTAATGAAGGGGTTATTCCTGGAGAGCTTCCTCCCCACATTGCTGTGTGACCTTGGCCTTGCAGGAAATCAATCAGAGACTTGGGCAGTTTGAACCTGTGTCTAAAATGGCCAATGTAACAAGAAAGTACTTAATAAATTATTCATTTCAATGACAATATCAGCCTAGCCTACAGCTGTCACAAAAGTTGTCTGGCTTACTGATGCCAAAGCATAAATAAACTGGAGACAATGAGGCACTGACTCGAAGACAGGTAGCTTGGTTCTGCCATTAACTAGTGTGAAAACCTCAGTAATTTGTTCTCCTATTACACAGAATTGTTAGATCAGATGAAGTTCTTCAAGGGAAACAACCCCTGCCTGATTCTACCAGTCAGCAAGTACTGAGAAAGCAAATGATCTACTAGTATAGTGTTCCTCCCACTCTGATGTCTTATGAGGACGAACATAAATCAGTCCAGCCAAGTCAATCCGGCGTGTTGTCGTTTAGGACTAAGTAGTCTAAAATACAAAGACTCACCTACTCATTTTACCAAACAGCTATTCCATTTTATTTTTGAGAACATACTACATAGATTTCTGACCTATAGGTTACTATTATTAGGGCCAATACAAATGTAAGCTACAGAGCACAGTGATAGCCCAGTGTGTTTATCACTGAGATGAGCCGAAATGCATGAGTGACTTCAAATATAGGAAAATGCAATAGCAGATACTCTGTCTGTAGCAAATATACTAGTATATATAGGTCTGACTAGACCCATAGGATGTGAAAATATGCAGACTCCTCTATGAAGATGCCTCCCACATACTTCAGGTGATAAATGTGGAACCCTGATGACAATATGGCTGTTTCTTAACCATCCCACCTCATCTCCCTGTAATGCACCAAGTCTGCAACTGCTCTCCTTTTCAAAGCCAACACATGAGCATTTCTTGGCTGCTTAGGCGATGTGAATGTGTTTTCTAAAGGCTGAAAAATACCAGTATCATCGTGAGAGTAAACAAGATGATGAAGGCAGGATATCTTTGAAGAAGAAATGGTAATACCATGAGATGATAAAGATGATAAGAACTGTGGAGCTCCTCCTATTTGCTCTCACAGGTAAGAAATGTCTACACTTACTGAGATTAGGTACCACAGAAATGAACATGTTACTATATGTAAATAAGCAAAATAAAAAGGTTGGAGACAACTTAAATGCCATCAATTGGTAAACAGCTAGAACAACAACGGCTGCCCTAAGGTTGAACAGAGGCAGATAAAACTTCCAAAAGGAGTCTTCTCTCTCCCCATCACTGTCAACAATTTTTCCACAACTCAGTTCCTACTCTCAGCCATAGAATGGAAGTAAATGAAATAGCTCGGTAATACCAGACTCCCCAAAGGTTAGAGCCCATGGGGCAGAAGTAGGCAATTTATAGTTGAAGTCAGCACATGGCCAGTATCCAGAAGCAGATTCCATGCAGCACTTGTCTCCCAGTCTGAAGATGCTGGAAGGAAATACGGTTAAGATACTTTTAAAGCATCAAATTACATTGTCATTGGAAGCCTGATGCCCTGGGCACTCCCAGGACATATGGCAGAAAAATATCTTGTTGGGAATTTCACTGCCAGCATCAATCCACAGCTCTGGGAGTCGCATCTGTCATGCTGGATGGTGGCCAAGGATGTCTCAGGACTGCCAGTTTATGTCTGAGATAGATGGAGAGGTTGGGGGTTAATCCCATTATTTTCTTTTCATCTTGCTGCTGAGAGCATGGATCACAAGCCACAGCCTGGAGCCCCATTTCCCCAGACCTTCTGTGCCATCTTCCTAGTAGAAATGACAGAGACACTGTGACCCAGGGCCAAGCATCCATAAGGCATGTAGCTTGCCCAGAAAAGTCAAGTTCTTTTTTTATCCTGGTCTCATTTATAATGAAGCAGTTAAAAAGTATCCAGGTAACAAATGGGTTGAGTGTGGGAGTTTTTATTTTCTTCAACGGTAGAACATAAAGCTCTTTTCTAGAAAGTTATTGAAAGAACAGAACTTTTGAAGTGAAACTTGAAGTCTTAGCAAGAAAATGAATCAACAGTTACCAAAATCATGTAAACATGCCTTGCACTGAAAACTGCTCCTTCTGATAAATATTCTACATTTGACTCCAAGGGTTGCCTAAAAGTGCAGCAATTAGATTCATCGTTGGTTTGATATTAACAAATTAACCTTTCTGAAGATGAAAATGTTATTTTTGTCAGGGATGTTCTTTATGACTTGTTGGTCTTTGTTTTGTTTTGTTATCGCTTGTCTGCATTCTCCCAGGGAAAGGTTTTACTGACCTTGCCCACCTTGAATGTAGTCTCCTATGCACTGACCACAAGATACAGAGCATTAGCCACTCAATGTCAACCAGTTTGGGTACTTGTGTTAGTCAGTTTAGTGTAGCACTAAAATAACACTGACAGAGTGACATATGCATGTCTACATTTCACTAGGGGAGTCAGAATGGAAAAGGCAAATGGGAGAGGTCAAAGGCCCAAAGCCCCAGCCTGGGCTACACAGAGACGGGAATGGAGCCATGGACAGACCGGCAATACCATGAAAACACAGAATGAGGTCCACATGTCTTCCTCCTCCTTACCATATAGTATGTGTTCAGGAAGGTTACATTTTACATTCAAAAGTTGATTGTTGTCTTCCAAATAAGGTCTGCCTATATGTACACGGCACTATTAATAACTAACATTAAAACCTCCCACCTATTTTGAAAATTCAAGTTTCCCTCAGCATTTGCTTGCATTATATGATTTTTTCTGAAATATATTTTACCACTTTGGCTTTTTCATAGGTTTGAATTTGTGACAATTAAGAAATAATATGTTTATTACTTGCTTATCCTCCCTTCAGGGACTTACATTTCTATCAAAGAAGGATTACAACTCGGTGAGGATAAGGCTGAGAATTCTTACCTTAATAACATAAGACATTTCATAATAACAGGTAGAATCTTTCTGGATTAGTTCCTTATGTGTTGGGTTTAACTAATATATTCTTTTATTCTCCTATTTTACTATTCCAAGACAGATAAGCAGAAATTTAAGTGCAATGAATGTGTGCTCGATAAGGTGAGTGAATAATTTAAAGTATTTAAAACTGGCCGAGCAAAAACTAGTAAATAGGAAAAGCTCACCTGTACTAACGCATACCATGGTTATGAAATAAGGGAGCAATGTCCTTTAAATGAAAAGCAATCAATCTTTGTCACAAATTCTCTATGGCATTTATTCTACTTATAATTTGGAAAAGACATTGGATGCAAATATATATGAAAAATTAATAATATTTATGTACTTTAGTTTGAAAAATATATGAAAAGAATTTGAAAGGATCATGTCGACAAAGAAAACCTTAGGTTACTCACCAAAGTGTATTTTTTCCCCTCTTGATTTTGTCAAAGTATTTTATGTGTGAAGTTACTCAATGTTGAGCTATCTATATATATAAAAGCCTAATATGCATATTGTCCCCTCAGGAGTTCAACCAAGAGACCAGGAGTTCACTCACTCGCTATGATGTGTCCTGACCACCAGGGAGTGGCGAGGAACGAAGGAAGGCCCTGGTCAGCAGCCAGCAGCAGCTGAAGGAAGGCCCTCGCCAGCAGCCGGAAGGCCCCGATCAGCCCTGATCACCAGCCAGGCCTAGGGACCCTACCTGTGCACAAACTTCATGTACCAGGCCTCTGGTAAATTAATAATAAGATAGCAATCAAGCACAATATTTTGTATCTACAGTAGGATAGAGAAGTAACCTGCTTTACAGAGATTCATCCCTCCCTCCATTGTTTGTTTGGTTTTCTCCCTCTTTATTTAATGAGAAGATATAATACAGAACCTTTTAGGACGTATGCAAATAAGACAGTTTGTCTTTTGGTTACTTGTTATTTGAAGCAAAACTTTCATGAGTTATTCATGTTGGTTCAAAAATGACTACATGAAGAAAAGAGAGCTCTGGCCAGTGTGGCTCAGTTGGTTGAGTGTTATTCCATGCACAGAACGGTTGCTGGTTCTATTCCAAGTCTGAGAACGTACCCAAGCTGTGGGTTCAATCTCTGGTCAGGGCGTGTGCAGGAGGCAAATGATGGTGTTTCTCTCTCACATTGACGTTTCTCTCTCTCTCCCTCTCCTTTCCTCTCTAAAAACTAAAAGAGACATCAGAGCTCTGGGGTAAGGATGATCAGAGTGAGGGTGGCAAGCATGCTGCTTCTGGGTTTAGCACAGTGCCTGACATGTACTAGGAGTGCAACAAATTTGAACTGGACAAATGAATGGATAAATGGAACATCCATAAACATGAGTGAAAGATTTAATTATGGAAATGTCACATATGAGTTGACTTCCAAATGTTCAGTGCTTTTGAAGGTTTTCATCTGACCCATTCTGAACAGTGAGTCAGTCAGTGGTTTTGACCTCTGCATGGCACAGGTATTTTTAAAAACTAGAAAATATGGCATTTATATAAGCCTGGTCCAGAAAAGCCAAAATTAAGATCTGATTTGTTTTAAAGTTGAGTTTTTTAATTAGTGCCAATCACCATGTCACAGGTTTTATTTTCTAATTTACGAAAGGAAGATTCACAACCCAAGCCATCAGTTACCATAAATCACATTAGCCAAGGGTTGCCTGTCTACTATATTTTTTCTTGAGACAAATGGATTTTGTTTTTCTTCCTTAAATTTGTAGCTTCATGTAGGATACCCAGTCAAAGATAGATTGTAACTGTGGAAAGCATTTTGTAGGACTTCAGTCTTAAACTATCTTAAAATAATAAAAATTCAGTAAAAGAAAAAAAGTCTTCAAACTAAACTCTAAACTTTCTACATGAAATCAAAACCATCAGTCAAAGGTGAATTTCTTAAAGTTTACTTTGTGATAGCTGCTTGACCCCACCTCACCCCCCTTTATTGTCACTGGCTATTTATGGTAGTTTAAAATGTTTCTAAGAAAGAACCTCTAACTTGTCTCTGTCTATATTTTTAGTAAAATCATATCCTCAGTGCTACTTTTGAGAGTTTAGGTGGTTCATTTCACATGAGACAGAATTTTAGATCGCATGGTGCGGCTATGGGCTACCAATTTAACTTTCATTTCTCTCTTCTGTCCAGTTAAAATATCACTTCTTTATTTTTATTTTATTGATTTAATGTTCCCTACAAGGCCCCCTCTGTTTATTGAGAAGGGGCAGGAGAAAATACAGATCCCATTCCTTTAAAACACACGTGAATGTCTGAGGTGAAATCACTCCTCCCTTGAGGTAGACTGGAAGGTCTCCCCCACCTTTCTCAAATGAAAACGGTTTTAAGGCAGTTTAGAAAAATATCTATATATATAAAGGGCTAAAATTCAAAGTGTCCGACTGTCCGACTAGTTGCTATGATGCGCACTGACCATCAGGGGCAGACACTCAATGCAGGAGCTGCTGTGACACACATTGACCATTTACAGAGAAACAGCACCACAGACCTGGCACCCACAAAGCAACACTCGGCTTCCCCCAAGTGGGACATAGGCCCTACCACCACCCCGGAGCAACAGCCCATCAAATCGCAGCCAATGCTGTCGAGACCTCATGGTGCAAAATGCAGCCACAGCCCATCTCAGACCAGAAATGGTGGCTATGGGCCCGAGTAATGATGTCATGTAGCAATGCCCAGCTTCTCTCCCTAGCGACAGACCATTTAACAATAAATGGCACTGCGGACCTGGTGCCCACAAAGCAATACTTGGCTTCCCCCAAGTGGGACATGGGCCCTGCCACCAACTCGGAGTGGCAGTCCACCAAATTGCAGCTGACACTGCCGAGAACCCATGCTGCAAAATGCAGCCCACAGCCCAGCCCAGCCCAGAAATGGTGGCTGTCAGTGCCAGGTAATGTCGTCACATAGCAATGCCCAGCTTCCTCCCCCTAGCGACAACTAGCCTCCTTTCAGTTTCTTCAGCCCAGGAACACGACTTGCTTTATAGCCAGGTACAAACATTTTATACTTTAATCAAATGTCTGTGAAGCATTTTTTAAATATATTTTATTGATTTTTCACAAAGAGGAAGGGAGAGGAATAGAGAGTTAGAAACATCGATGAGAGAGAAACATCGATCAGCTGCCTCCTGCACACCCCCTACTGGGGATGTGCCCGCAACCAAGGTGCATGCCCTTGACTGGAATCAAACCTGGGACCCTTGAGTCTGCAGGCTGACGCTCTATCCACTGAGCCAAATTGGTTAGGGCTGTGAAGCATTTTTCCATGCCTCATCTCATTTGATCCTCACAGAAGTCCTGAAGTAGGTAGATAGGAGACTTGGTGGAATCCTATTATCTTTTTATTAGCTGGAAAACAGAGATTTAGAAAGTTTAGAAACTTGACCCAGCTGAAAAGAAATAAGAAATGGTGGACCTTGAAAATGACTTCAGGTTTTCTCACTGTGCAGAATGCAGTCACACAGCTGTTGCAGTTAAATATTTTACGCTTTGTTCTCCCTGCATGATCTACAATAATAATCTGCTTCATGTTGATATTTACTGCTGTGTTGCTGACAATTACCTGAAAGAGAAGGTGGGGTGCTTCACTGGGCTAGAAAAAGTTTAGCTAAATCAGAAAGCAGGTCTAATTAAGCAAGTTTGTTTTATATATATAAAAGGCTAAGTTGACTCGCACATGTACAATACATATAAAGCTATCACTGGTGCCAATTGTATGTGTGTATTTCAATCTGTCATTGTCAATCGTGAATTTGGTTGACTTTTCTATTATAGAGAAAGGGCAAATAGCGATATTAAAATATTTCTTCTAATTAATTTCCTTTCAATGTGCATGAATTTGTGCACCAGGCCACTAGTGTAAAATAATAGAGAATGAAAAAAAATATTAAGGCTGAATTTACAGCATGGTTCTGTAAAATATGTTGCAGTAACAAAATAAATATGAGAGCCTCTTCCAGGATGATGGCTACAAGCATTCGGAATGGTCCAGCATTGAACATGCCATCGGAGGAAGCTGGAAGCTGTCCTACAATAGTCTCTACAAGACCAGGCTGTCCCGAACCCCTGGTAATAGAATTGCTTACCTTCATTAGTATACCAAGAAGGCTTGGAAAGCACCGAAATCTGCATGCAGCCTGTGCCCAGGCTGACTTTGTGGAGTTCATGCTGTGAGACCTGAAGTTATAATGAGGTTGTCTAAAGTAAAAAACATGTCATCAGGGCCTGGGGTGGATCCATGTGAGCTAAATGTGTCCAGGACAGGATCAAACAAGCATTTCTTACTGAGGAGCTGAAAACCATTGTGAAAGTGTTGAAGGGATAAACACAGAGTCAGAAAGCTAAATAAATTTGAAGTTTTTTTGAGTAATAAAACCAATTAAAAGGCTATAAATTAATTAATCAATATGATAAAAACTGGCTTTAGCAATAGTTACATTATTTGTTATACAAGAGCACTCTGGATAATACTAATGTAACTTGTGACTTTCAAAGAAGGGTATATAGTATGCAGCCTTTAGTTACCAAGCTAAAATTCCCAGAACTGAATTCCAAGTAATATCCATTTTATGATATGCTGTTATAGGAAAGCTGGTGAAGAGAAAACTAACCATAGAAATGCATACTATATGATTCTTTGTAGTTTCTACAAGTGAATAGAAATTTGTTTCTCTACTCTTTAACACCTGCTGAAAAAGATTTTAATGTAAACCTTTGTTGAAAATAAAATAAAATATTTAGGAGAGACACCCTTTTCTTATACCAGAACTAGTTCATTTGGTTTATTGATTTACCAAACTATCTGTGTCTTTGTTCTCTGTTGTGTGTGATCACTGAAGTCTCTGTTCCATTAGCTTAGTGGTCAACAAATGTTTTGACAATGATTTTCTTAAACTCCTGCCTCCCTCCCCCACAAAAAACCCTCTTCTAATCTTTGCAGATTGGTTCTGTGTGAGGGCACTCCTTCAACACTTACCCAAGATACTTACAGTTCTACTTTACCTTCACTTTTTGCTTCTGTGGAGCCTGAAGGTCAACCAGAGATGAAAGCTGAGAGTCTTCCCATGTGTCTTCTGAGCATGCAACCAGCTCTGCACATGGAGACTAGTCTAACTCAGAGATAAATGAAGATCTCTTTTCCAAAATTCTATGCCATTTAAACAGAAATGCTTTTCACCTGGGAAATTTTCAAAGCAGGCATCACCAGTCACCTGTGAAACAATAAAAAATAATCTAAATAAACATCTTGGGAGGCAGAATGCAGAGTAATCGAGAGCATAAGCACAGAAGTCATTTGCTTTATCAAGTACATAAATGTCTAATTACCTGGAACAAATGTCCAATTTTATGTATCCAAGTCTTCCTATTCTCGAAATAATTATAACATTTATCTAGCTCTTTGAGTTAGGCACTAATTTAAGTGTTTTATGTATATGAAATTATTTAATCCTCACATCAATCCTATGAGGTAGATGCTGTTTTACAAATGAGGAAACTGAAACACAGAGATATTCAGTGCCTTGAACATGATGGCTACAAAGGTGATGATGGTAAACTCAGGATTCAACCCAGGTGGTAGGACTTCAAAGTGTTTGCAATGACTCATCACCTTCTCTGTCTTTAAGCAGTAGTAATCACATAAAGCCCATCTTTTAGGGACTTTGAAGATTAAATAAAATGATTTGCACATAATAATTACCCGCGTCTCAGAAATGAAAAGCTCTCATAGTTATGGAATAACTTAACAAGGAACTTCCCAAACTATATTGATTTCAAACTATAGGGACCAATAACTAAATGATTTCATTTCTCTTTCAGTCCAGCAATAAAAACATGTGTTTATGGTCAACTGATGTTTCTTATAATGATGCCAAGGCCATTCAATAGAAAAAGAATAGTCTTTTCAAAAAATGGTGCTGGCACAACTGTGCTGGAAGCCGATCCACCCTTGCTGCTTGATGCAGTCGCTGCAAGGAAGAAACATCTGCACAGTTTATGTTTCAAGGGGCCTGGCATATATGGCATACTGTTCTTAATATGTTTGCTCCCCTTCTTAAGCGCTATGTATTTTAACCAAGGTCACCTCTCCCAGAAAGGTTGTTTCCCCAGGTGAGGATTTTTATCAGTAAAACCCCTTAACTAAGTGCCAGGTGGGTAGTTAATCACTTTAACTACGAACAATCACGCTTAAACGACATAATCTTTACTTAGAATAATCTCCTTTGTTACTTCTTTGTAGCTTAAATAGAACAATAGAGTAACCTTGGAATGGAGATAAGAAACGCCTTAACCTTTGGAATAGAATGGATAGGATTAAGATCAAATAGTATAAATACAGATGTAAGAGGACAATAAAATGAGGAACCTGGCTGTGATGATCACCTGAACGCTGTCTCCATGTCATTCCTTCTTCACAGACTCTGTCCACACCTTTGGGAACCCCTGGACCTACTGGGGCTGGACCCCAGCACAACTGGACAGCCATATATGAAATGACGTTGGACCTTTACCTCACATCATATGCAACAATTAACTCGCAATGAATCAAAGACAAAAATAGATATATTGGACTTTATCAAAATTAAAAACTCTGTTTCAGAGTGTTGCTGGAGAAAAGGATTTCTCCATCACTAGTTGGATTGGGGTTCTTACAATATCTTCAGGAAATGAATATTGTAAGACTGGCATGGGAGAGTGAATTGTTTTTATTCACATGAAATTATATCCCTCAGATTGCAAAGTTCCATGTCCCTTAATTCAGTCCTGAAAAAGGTGCAGCTGGGGCTCCAGCAGAGTTAAAAGCAAAGCCAATGCCCAGAGCTTCCTTTCCATTGTGGAGTTGAGCCTGGCAGAGCATCGGGCTAGATTCAGTCCATCAATCCATCGTGTGGTCCTACTTGGCTGTGAGCCATGTGGGTGAATATAGAGGAATGCACCCTCTGCAATAGGAGTCCCAAGAGAGCAAGAAGGCCAAGAGCCCAAGAGAAGAGGGAGGGATGGAAGGAGGGAGAGAGAGAGAGAGAGAGAGAGAGAGGAGAGAGAGATCCTTTGTTCAGGAGTTAATTCTCTCAGATTTTGAGCCCTTGCAGCGGCCACACCTATTCTGGTCACTGACTTGCTTCCAGGTGTGACTGATAAATGTGACCTTCCCGCATCACCCAGACTTACTGGCAATGTGTTTAAACCGCCTTTGTCCAGTCCTTTCCCCCATCCATCTGCAGGGAGTAGACTTGGAGAGTGATGAACTTTAGCTTTTGGGCCAAGCTGTATAAATGGCATGCCTATCTTATTTAGCTTTCCCTTTACTACTTTCCTGTTAATAATAACCAGGTTATTAACAGTATCAAGAGTCTACTATCAGTGTTTTTTTGTTTGTTTTTTGTTTTTGTTTGTTTGTTTGTTTGGGGGGTGGCTTCCTATTCAAGCCACTGGATCATTTATTTCTCACTATTTTAAATATTTTGGTATTTTAATAAATTTTTATACTTCATCATGTAGATACCTCACCCTCTTACAATACTTGTCATTTTAATAAATCTACAATAGACTTTCTCATAGAACTTGAAAAGTTGATTCTAAAATTTTCTTGGGAAAGCGAAAGTTGAAGACTATCTAAGACAATTTGGAGGAACATAAAGGGGTGGTCTTTCCTTAGCAGTTTTGCAGACTTATTTCTTGGGATTTTGGTGTCATATCTACAAAGTCGTTGCAAAATATAAACACATAAAGATTTACCCTTATGTTTTCTTTACTTCTAAGAGTTTTATCGTTTTGCTTTTACATTTAGGTCTTTAATACATATTGAGGATTCTTCAGGCTAGAACTCCAGATGGCAATTCTAACACACACACACACACACACACACACACACACACTAAATAAATTTACTTACTAAAAAGCTATTTTAAACAAGACACTGTGTGAGAGAGAAACATAAATGCCAAGAGGATTTAATTGAAAGCCCAGAAGTTAACCCACACATCTACGTATGTATATATAGTGTGTGTATTATATGTATATGTATACACAATACATATAATTGTTATAAAACTAAAAAAAAATGGGGAAAGGAATGATGAGCACAAGATTTAGAATGATGGCTCCTCAGATGAGGGGGGTAGATATAAGTAGATGAAGTTTATTTCCCAAGTCCTAGGCTATTTATAAGATGGTGGGTTTCTAAGTTGCATTTTAAAAGTACCTTACATTAGATTAGGAAAATATGCCTAAATACACAGGGTTATTGATGGACAAATGATGAGATTAGGATTATAATCAATTCCGTTGTGTACCTTTGAGATCCATTTTAAATTCATTCTTTCTTGCCCATTTAAAAAATATTATGGGACACCCTTCTTTATTTTATTTTCATTGCCCTGATTATGAAACAAATACATTTTTAGTTGTCTCCCACAATGGGGAAGACTTGATTTATTGGTCTGGTGTTATAGATGATTGACTAGCCCAGAGCAACTAACACCTAAAAGAAAAATGTTTTTCAGCATTGAAGATTTTTCCCCTGTAGAGTTTTAATGCTTGTTATGGTATATAGTAACTTCTAATAGGCATAGGCTTTGCGGAGCCTATACTTTCCTGTTGCCATTATTTAATCAATAATTCATTACTCAATTGCTTATTGTAACATAGTTTAGAAAGTACAGTCCATAGTGATCCTTTAGAAGTCACCATATTTGCCAACAACCAACACAGAGAGTCCATCCAAAAGTATGTGTCATCTGGGCAAGAACCTAAGTAGGCGGCAATTCTATATGGAAATTCCTCACCTGCATAAACCAAGTGATCCCACACACCCAGCCTTCTCTCCATTTCTAGCACCTAGACAAACAACACACTTTCTCCTAAAAAAAAAAATAGTTTGAGATTTATCTCCTCCAAGAAGTTTACACTAAGTGAAAGTTGTACAGAAATATGGGCCTGCGTGTGTTTGTGTGTGTACATATACACACATGCTATATTTATATGCCACTCCTATTCTTATTTTCAGTATAGTTAGCACTTATAGTAATCAGCAATCTAAATACATTTTGTTTAATAAAACATAAGGTGAAATGTGAGGATAAGGGAAAGAGGATACTTTTGCTTTCCACCTGATGGCTTCCTGCTGGTTAAAAGTTATAAGTTTGACTTTTTTTGTGACTGTGTATGTGGTTGCTTAGTTGCTGACAATTTAAATAACAAATCTTTTCACCTCTGTTGACTCTTGCCAATGCAGATTAATTTTTCTCAAAGAGAATTGTTGCTCTGAGTCATTCATTGTGGCTTCTGGACAAAGAAGTGTGAATAAAAACCAAGGGCAGAAGAAAACAGACTTTTTAAAGACTAATCCCATGATGGAACTCTGAGTTTCAAATGGCTAAAAATATGTTGGTTTTGCCCGTTGTGCTGCAAAATTTTAGTACAATTAACTGAGGAGCTCAGAACTGGCAAAAAAAAGAAAAAGAAAAGAAAAAGTCTGGCCGTGTAAAAGCAAGTGCAAGAAAATTTCTCTGAGAGACACTTTCTCAAAGATTCAAGGGGAATGACAGTTACTACCCCATGTTTGAATGTCCATCAAGGGAGGCAGGAGGATTCCAAACTGATACTATTGTTTTCTGATGGCCCTCCAGAGTAGAATAGACATCAATTTTAGTTCAATGTGAGCTTATCACGGGTCTCAGCAGGTAGTAATTTTCAAGATCTGTATATTGTTTGTGAGAGGAGCTTTGCCAAAATTCAGAGTCAGGATCTCCATCATTGGAGGGCATTAGATGCCACAGCCACGGGGATGGGCTCAACGAGCACTGTGTGAGGGTGCTGAAGGCTGCCATGTAGGTAGATGTGCACCGTAGTGCTCACTGATGGGGATGGTGCAACAAAACCTAAGACCTTACAGTGCATGGGTTATCACAGCAATATGATCCCACGTATCTCACAGACTGGTAAGAGCTGGGAGCATACAGGTTACATCAATCCCATAAACACTTTCCACAGCTGCTAAGCACTAGGAAAGCCTCTTCTCTCATGACCTCTGAAGTTATTATATAAGAGCGCTTAGAATCATAACAACCACAGCAAGAGAAACCCCAGCAGCAGCACCCAGTACTTCTGGTGTATCTATCCCATTCAACTCCTAGCAAGGTATCTTCCACATAAAATCAGCAATATTGACTGGACACACTGCATATTCATGACTGGGATCCGAGTCTCTCCCTCGTGGATGATTTAAGTCCCTGGAGCAGGAGTAAGCTCCACTTCTCATCCATTCTCTCCTGGACATACTGTGATCTTCTATCTCAACTCAGTCTTTAAAAACCAATTAAGTCTCACCAACTCCATAGATAGGTCTTCCAACCACAAAGTTAAATCTTTTCTCTAAACAAGTCCATCGGTTCTTTCTTTTAACACATAGGTAACGATATTATAACATTCTATTTTTGTATACAAGCTAATTAGATTAGAGCCATGGTCAGCAAACCACAGCTCACGAGCCACATGTGGCTATTTGGCCCCTTCAGTGTGGCTCTTCCACAAAATACCATATGCAGATGCACATGTACAGTGCGATTGAAACTTCGTGGCCCATGGGCAGAAGTCGGTATTTTGTGGAAGAGCCACACTGAAGGGGCCAAAGAGCTGCTGCATGTGACTCAAGAGCTGCAGTTTGCCGAGCTGCAGTTTGCCAACCACTGGATTAGAGTAATCTTTGTCCTCAAGCGATATTTACAAACTTCTCAATGCCAGAAACTCATTTTTCTCATCATAGCAAAGACACATAGCAATGGGCAAAAAATACAGGTTGACTTGTTTTCTCACACACACACAAAAGAATCTTTGCCTTCAAGTTGTATTAGCATTTGTAGCTCTAACCGCATAGTGCAATCCACATAAAAAAATACATACTTTAAGAATATTCACTATCTAATTAGAATGCCTCCTCACTCCAACCATTGGCATAAATGTCATATCTTTATATTTAATATCTCTATTTATTTTGTGTGTGTGAACATACATAATGTTTCTAGTAAATTTGATATATCTTAGGGTACAAAGTGTAACTATTTCTAATTAGTTTGATCCAAGAGATCATAGTCAGTGCTGAGTAATGGAAATTATGCTAGTAAAAATTCTATTGCTTCTGACGGGAGGAAAAATGGTCAGACATTGATTCAGCCCTCCCAGGCTTCCCGAAAAATATTTACATGTGACATATTTACAAGGGCACATAAACGTATATATAGTTGTAGTTTGTAATATTCCTAAAGGCCCTGCAGCGGAAGCAGCAGGACAGAAGCTATTTCTGCTGACTCTTTTATTATCTGTGCCATTTTTCTACCCTGATCTATTGTGGCTTTAACTCTTACACACTCTGTGAGGTTGGATGGGACAAACAAAGAAATGGACTGACCATAAAATGATCAAGTATTGCTCTCTTTTGTTATCCTTTCATTTCAGAGACTTTGATTTCAGAAGATAACAGCAATGTCCTTAGTAAAATCGTGACTCATATAATGACTGTTTGTTGAGGTAAAGAAGTAAACTAACATCTACTAAGTATGTAAATGTCTGGAGAGGGCAGTGGAAGATGAGCTGGAGTCAAATGTCTAGAGATGGATCTGGAAACAACTGCTTTCTCCAGAGTAGCCAAGATCAGGAGACAAAGTTTTTTAGAAAAGACCATAACCATGCTATATTTCTAGGAACCATTCTATATACTAGTAAAAAATGCCTAATATGCTAAGTTTTCTGATCATTCAGTTGTCCGTTCAACCAATCAAAGCGTAATATGCTAATGATATGCTAAGGCCACTCAACAGCTCCCTATGATGTGCACTGATCACCAGGGGGCAGACACTCGGACCTGTAGGTTAGCTTGCTGCTGGGGCCTGGCCAATCAGGAGTGAGATGGGCCTGACACTCCCTGAAGCCTTCCTGTGGCCCCTCTCCAGCTGGCCAACCTCCTATATCCCTCCCCAGCCCGGATCATGCACCAGTGGGGGTCCCTAGGCCTGGACTGTGCCCTCTCACAATCCAGGCTGAGGGGACCCCTGTCCCCCCCGAGTACAAGAATTTTGTGCTCCAGGCCTCTAGTAGAAATATAGAATGATTATTGCAGAAATTATCCCTTGGAGACCCATAATAAGAGATAGTCCAAAGAAACAGTTTCTAGAAGGAATTGAGATCCCACCAGCCTTGAAGATTACATTTGCAGCTAGAACTGAGTGCAAATCTTTCTTTTTCTTCTAGGTATCTTATAATCTTAAGTTAATGAGGTGTGCTGAATCTAGCTTCTTCCTCTAGAGACTGTATCAATCAAAGCGCGAGGTGTGTGTCAAGAATTCCAGAAATTAAATAGGCTGCCCCATTTTTTCTTCATACTGAGTCACTCATTTGTTTACTCAATGAAGAATTACTGAGGACAAAGTAAGGCCATTCCCTTTGGTTTTAACCAGAATCAGAATTTGTCTGAAGATTTTTTTTTTTCAGAGATTAAGTTATTTGCAATGAGGTGGTAAGTATGGTGAATAATGGAACCTAAGCTAGGTAAAAGGTGGTGAGGCCATAAGGAGAATAATAGAAAGAAAAATAATTGGTAAAGCTTGTGGATCTCAATGAGGTCAAAGCATCGTTAAAGTGAACTATATGCAGCATTATGCTGTGAGAAAGGGGATAATGATCAAATTTTAGAAACTGTGCAATTCTAGGTGATGTCATAGTCAAGAATGTGACGATGAAAGAGGAATAGAGAAAATATTATTGATATATAAGTTCATGGAATTGGAAGGCCAAGGTATACAAAAATCACACAGGAAGGACACAGGAAGCTTAAAGGGTTTTCACAGTGCATAAGGAATGGAAGACATAAATTTCAACTAATATTTGTTCAATAAATCTATAGAAAAGTAATGGGGTTGCCATTTAACTTGACCTAGAAAAACGAATCCCCTGAGTATTCCTAAATCTACTGATATACCTCTATACCATAGTTACTTGAATTGGTCAATCTATGAAAATCCACAAATTACTCATGGCTAATTAATTCTTAGGGAATTCTTAGGACCAATAGGGAATTAGAAAGTAACGGCTCCCAAATAGCAAAGAAACCATTATAAGTAATGGGAAAATACAGAGTCAATTCCACAAATATATAATAAAGTAAATAATACTGACATTCACACACAACATACCAGATTCCTCAGAAAGAGGTGCTTTAAAAAGGCCCAAATAGCTTTCAGAATCAACAAAATAAGAAGAGCATACAAAGGTGAAGGTGAGTAAACTATGGGTTTGGAAGCTTGAGAGGTGGTGAAAGAATCGCAGGGATGTGTAATGTCAGGGTCACATCATTATTATCCAGAAGATTTAATGTGTTAGACTTTTTTTCACATTCCTGTCATAAATTTGAGACTATCCCTTTAACAAGATTTATACCACCTTCAAATTTAGCCAGTGGATAATCAATCCCTTTAATTTTACGCTCATCCTACATGATTTTGCACCTCATATTTGGTATATATTGATAGATAGATGATAGATAGATAGATGATAGATAGATAGATGATGATGAGAGAGAGAGAGAGAGAGAGAGAGAGAGAGAGAGAGAGAGAGAGAGAGAGAGAGAGAGAGAGATTGTGCAGGACAATCTGCTCAAGACTTCCAATCTTCAAAGTTTTTTATTTCCTAAATGAAATTAACAAATGAGCACTTCAATTAAGCATATTAATGTATGGGCTTGGTTAATGTAAGTCAACTCTGAACTTTCACTAAGCTCTCAAAAATTCTATTTCTGCATGAAAACTAAGCCCCAAGGTAGTTTTTCTGGCCATACACAGATGTCACATATTTCATTCTATTTTACATTCATAAAGAAATATTCTATTTCACATATTCTATGTGAAATGTTCACATCTACATGATATTTTATTGAAAAGCCAGACCAACTGCTTGAAGCATTGAGCAGCTGAATGCAGAGAATAAAGATTCGTGGGCTCTAGCATCGGCTCTAGCATCGTGACCTCTGTCCTCCATCAGCTTAGAATGCTTTTTTATATATATATATATATATATATATATATATATATATATATATATATATATATATATATATATATATAATTTAAGCTAACCTGTTGATCCTTTTTAAAACCTGTGCATTATTTCCGATTCCAGTTTTCTGGTATTCTTTTTTTTTTTTTAATAGATGCAATACCTTCTTTAGGCTCTCTGAGGATACTGACTACAGAATATTTAAAGTTTCTTTCTTTGCTTTCTGTTTGTTTCTTTGTGAATCTGTCATATGAGTTGAAGAATTTCTTCAAATGTCAATCATTCTTGACTCTCAGGTCATGTTTAGAAGGCCCACTGGAAGTGTGGGTATGCAAAATCCTTTTGTGGCTTTGTAAAATTTAACTCCCTTGAGCCTTAGATTCCTCATTTAAAATGGGGATAATAGCATTCACCTCTTTCAGATTTGGGAAGATTCAATGAGATGCCCCATATAAGTCTTAGAAGTCTGAGTTACATAATAAATGCTGAGTCAATATTAATGATGATGACTTAGGTTGTGCACCATTAAATCATTATAAAACTATGCATTTTTCTCCATGGAATCAGTGTTTAAATCATTTTCTCTCACTAAAAGTTAAACACCGGTGTTTACATTATAATGAGCAGAGAGCTCCAAAAGAGTAAAATTTGAGCCTTGGGTCTTTAATTGAAACTTTACTTAAATTTTGGAGAATAAATACTTTGGCTCAGATTGTAAACCAAATTCCCAACCCAAGGCAGTGCCTTAGGGTCACCTCAGACTTCCATGTTGGCCTCAGTGTTCTATATATTTGTGCTCTGTAAAATTTTTTCAAGCTTTCCTACTTGCATTATGGATTATTGTGGAGGCCTGTGCTGTTCCAAAAGATGATCTTTATTTTCCCACTCTATGCCCATAACCATATTTATAATTCCACGTCAGGAGAGCAGGCTATAAACGAGAGAGAGAGAGAGAGAGAGAGAGAGAGAGAGAGAGAGAGAGAGAGATCCTGATGGCTAGAAATCAATTCCCTTTTATGGCTCTCTCCTGTTGTCAGCCTCCTCAGGCATGTTGGCCCAACAGCTAGTCCTTTTTCAAAACATGTTCCTCCTAATGCATGATCATGAATAGATGCAAATATTCCCAAGATGCATCTGGATGTGCAGGCATTTTCAGCAACTAATTCAATAAACAGAGAAAAGATGTATAGGCTTCACAACTCTGCAGAGAAACAGGAAAGACATTTATAAAGATTAGCTCATGCAGCAGCCCTTCTTGGTTTAGAGGCAGACAGATTTCCTTGGTATTTATTCAACTATTGGTAAATATTCATCTATTTACCATTTATACAATAGTCCCTGTGTGTTTTTTATATATAAGGCAGCTCTGAGCTAGATAATTACCACAGAATACCCCTGGATGGAGTCATGACCAATTTATCTCCAGCTGGGCCTCTTGGTTGAATACTTTTATCTGCATTGATCATCAGTCCCATTTTAGAACACAGTCCATTCCATAAAAGAGGTTTTACTTTGTGTTTGTTTATTTCATTGATTTGATTCCTTCTTTAAACAAACAGTTATTTTGGCCATGGCAAAAAGTAGTAGCTAGTGAAATTGATTGGGTATAGAAAACTATTCGTGATTTTGTGGCGGTGATATAAGATAATGATTTGCCAGATTATTTTAGTGCCTTTCACTTTTGAAAGCTCCTTGGGGATATTTATTAAATTATCAAAGCACAAGGGCAGACTGGAGGAGGTTAATGGGAGAAAAAGGGGGACACACTAGTACGTAATACTTGCAACAATAAAGATTTAAAAAATTATCAAAGCACACATGAGAAGGTAATGAGAACTGGAATGCAGTGTAAAAGAGGAGTTTGGTCCTTTGATAGAGTCAGGGATATAAGAAAATTATTTAATTAGTGAAGAGTAATATTAACCTGATTTTTTTGTTTATATCATGTTCTATAGATATTAACACTAAAGATGAAAATATGGACCTTAGGATGCATTAATAGCAATATTGGGCCAATAATGTCCACTCCTTTGGTGAAGAATGACTAAAATTATGAGCATCTGGAATAACTCTCCTAGGAAACAATTCAAAGAACTATTAGACCAATCTCGTAAAAATTAGCAGAAGGGCAGGAAAGTGCTTGAGTATTTTTCAATCATAAAATAAATTATTTTATTCTTGCCTGGCTGGTGTGGCTCATTTGGTTGAGTGTCGTCCCACGCAGCAAGAGGTCACCAGTTTGATTCCCAGTCAGGGCACATGCCCAGGTTGTGCAGGAAGCAGTCAATTAATGTTTTTCTCTCATGGATGTTTCTATCTCTTTCTCCCTTTCCTCTCCCTTCCTCTCTCTCTAAAATCAATATAAACATTTAAAAATAAATTATTTTATTCTTACATGAGTTATTTGAAGTATTTCTAGGGAAACCAAATAGGAATGTCTGAACTACAAATAGGAGCTAAATTCCACTTAGTCTGTTAATAAAAACAATCTATAATAATAAAAGCATAATATGCTAATTAGACCGGACAGCCAAACGACCTTCCAGAGGAAGTCTGGGCTGTGAGGGCTGAGGCAGCCTCTGTGGCTGCGAGGGCCGAGTCCCTTGCACGAATTGCATGCATCGGGCCTCTAGTAGGAAAATAAAAACTAGCAATGGGGAGTGGACAAGTATAGGTTAAAATTAAATTTTGTAAGATATAAAACCCCTGTGGTTCTTCAAGATGCTTATCTCCATTTGCAAATGGTACAATTAAATATCATGTATATTAAGAAAAGTATGCTCTAAAATGACAACTTTCATAAATTTCATGCCTAGTACTGGTGGGTCAGTTGGGAACTACAAAGATGATCACAACTCTTGTTTTATTTAAAAGGTTTTGGCAGAAGTCTTTGGATGGGAAATTGAAACTCACAATACCATTTGTGGCACCAGATGGGCTTTATGAGTTCAATGTCTTACCCTTTCAACTAAAGAATTCACGTCTCTTCCTAAGGATTGGTTCATGATTTATTAAACGGGTTAGGGTCACTCCACACTGATGACATACAGGTGTGCAGCCAGACTGCTTCAAATGAGCTTCTGGAACCTCTTGGCTTGATATTAATGTTACCCATAAAGCTGGTCTTATGCTCAAGCCTATTACACAGGTGTGCTATTTGTGACATAAAGTGGGAAATAGAAATATAAACATTTGTGGAATAAGATGCCTAATGACTTATACAATCTTTACACAAAGATGCCAATTATAAAAATGTATTTAAAAACATTTACTATGCTCCTAATCTGTGTCAGAAAAGGTGCTCATGGGTGAGTGTTGTCTGTTTGCTCACATCCGACTGGACCTATCATGTGATTTTCTCTTTCTTTTTCTCTCTTTGATTTCTTATCATCATGTGATTTTCAAACTAAAAGGAAAACTTGAGGAAGAAATACATCCCTTATTATGGCGGGTAGATAGAGATGGGGAAATAGTATGTTACTTTGCCAGGTTTTCTGGTGATCTGCATGATCACAGGGCTGTTCTCTTGCTCTGTCCATTAAATCAGCTGTCTTAAACCCTGGCCAACCATGAAAGAACAAATTGCTGCCTGCTCTGCCCTGCAGTGTCAATGTACCTCGGAACAAATGCCTGTTATCTGCTAAGCCCCTCTGAGCTCCTAACAATTTCCCCTGCTACGGTGGTAACATTTATCATCCTGGAGCAATCCTTCATCACTGCATAAAGGAAAAGCATGGCGAGCTCCGTCATGAACTGCCCACTGCCTCTGAAACAGCTCCTGATAGAAGTTGGTCCACCCACAAATGAACCAGCAAAAACCAGTCCAACCAAAGCAGCTCACCAAACAAGACTTCCCCCACATAATTTGTACCTGATCCCTCCTTTCACCCATTATAACTAACACTGTTTTCCTTCTTTTCCATGTCTGTTTCATTCTGATTTCTCCATAATACAGAAAAAAAACCCAATTTTATAGATTTTTAATCTTAATATCTGCCCCTCCCTCTTAATTTCCACAGTGACTACTATTGTTTTTAATAACCCTCTATTATTTCTGGCAAAATGTATGTCTAAATACATTAAGTCAAGCTTCACGTAGCACTTTCCTAAGGCCAAAATTCAAATGCACTTGGATAAAATCTGGTAAGTACTCAATTAATAATAACTAGTATAATTTTTTATTTTGACCTTTAAATCTGGATGTTTCCTCCCCCACATTTTTGCCTGTTTTCCTAATAGCTGACCCTGCCATCACCATCAGTCTTAGATTTTTTTTGTCTGTGTCATATTTCACCCTAGAGCAGTTAACTTATTTCAAATGGCACCAGGATAAGATCAGAAGGAAATATGTTTTCCACTCAACTGATGCTGAATACAAGACCATTTTCAAGTCATACTTTCTCAAAAAATAATGAGAACATAGAAGGTAAGATTTCAAATGTTCAGTTAACTAGCAACTATTATGCAATAACTTTCTAAATCTGTCAATCTATTGTCTAATGCAGCCGTGGGCAAACTATGGCCCGTTTGAAATGAATAAAACTAAAAAAAAAAAAAAAAAAGACCATACCCTTTTATGTAATGATGTTTACTTTGAATTTATATTAGTTCACACAAACACCCCATCCATGCTTTTGTTCCTGCCCTCGGTCCAGTTTAAGAACCCATTGTGGCCCTCAAGTCAAAAAGTTTGCCCACCCCTGGTCTAATGTCTCAAATCTGTTTTTCTATTCTTTAAACCTGAGAGCAGAGATTCAGGTCCCTCCCCCTTTGCTTACTCCATAACACCTGCCAGTGTGCTTTGACATCATGAATGCCCAAGGAAAGCTTATTGTCTCAATTATCAGTATATATATTGCCTGGCCAGCATTGCTCAGTGGTTGGGCTTGGACCTATGAACCAAGAGTTGCCCTGTCAGGTCACATGCCCAGGTTGTGGGCTCCATCCCCAGTGTGGGGCATGCAGGAGGCAGCCAAACAATGATTCTCTCTTAATAGATGTCTCTCATCTTCTCCCTTCCTCTCTGAAATTAATAAAAGTATATACTTTTTAAAAAGATAACATTTTTGTTCCTGCCTTAAGGTTAACCAATTCTCATATTTACATTCTTGAAGAAGAGAATATGAGACAATGTCAAGAAATCTATAAAATAATTTGAAAAATGTATTGGCATTGTTCTAGGAAATAGTCATCTTTATCAATGTCCTGCACATCATCTTTTAAATATATGTTTGGGAACAGGTGCGTGAAAAGAATTGGTTTAGTTCTGATTTCCCAGGCCCAAGAACATGATTTCAAAAACATATCTCCCCACCCCAACCTCTTCTGCCATTCTGTGTCCTTACAGAGGTTCTCTTCACAGGAAGCAGCCCTCACTCCTCACTGTTCCTTTGTTTTAATAATTACTGGGGGAACTCTACTGTAACTACTACTTTATAATTACTACTGTAACTACTACTGAAGGAGACCTCTGCCTTTGACAGGGGGGTTCAATGAGATGTTTCTTGAAATTAACAAAGATAATCTAAGTATCAAATGAGAGAAATAGTGGATAGACTCTACACATAAGAAAGATGGCAGGAAAGATCCTAAGAAATGAATTCTCACCAAAAAGAGAGAAAAACAGAAAAATATTGAGAGAAAGAAGGGGAGAAAAATAGAGAATATTACAGACTGAAGAGGACAAGAGCCGTCAGTGCTCACAATAATAACAAAAATAAACATGATGGCACTACATGGGGACCTGGAGCCAAAGGAAGTGAAGGGAGGATGAAAGCCAGGCATTCATGAGTTTTAGTAACATGAGCCTTGCTACTCAGAACACAACTTTCTCCCTGTCATTTGAAAGTGATGTATGAAGGTCTTAATATAAGTAGATACAATTCCATAAGGAAAAAGAATCCTCAATATAAAAATAGGCAAAGGTCATGAGTGGGCAATTCATCTTCCAACAGTGGGGAGTGAGGGCAAGGAGGACAACCAACTACACAGGAAAACATATTTAAAGGTTACTTGCAATCAAAGGAATAAAATTAAAACAACATACCATTTTTTATTCGTGGCATCACGTTGAAAAAAAAAAGAACATATTACCATAGTTTTTATTTCTCTTTTATATCTAAGTGGTAGTTGTTTTTAAAAATCAAAAATCTACTCTCAATGAAAGATAACTTCCTAACATTGGGGCACTAATGTGTTGGAAAGTAAATCTAGATAGAATAAATCTTTTTTCCCCCCAGTAATGTCTCTATAAATAAATTGTATAACAATGTCATCCAGTTCCTATGTGTCATAGCCTGAGCTGTACCAGGCATGCTTGCTCAGAGCCCCCTGTTCTCAAGCACTGGGCCTGTGTTTCTCTTAGATAATCAGGGGTCAGAATAAAAAGAGCTTTGTAAAGAAGTTACATATTTGGATCATTATTATTTGGCTTTATTTGAAGTCTCATCCTGGAATTAGGTCAAAAGTTGGTTATTGGTTACCACCATTAATATAAGGTTGCTAAATAAAATGGAGAGTGCAATTTCAGCCTAATGAATAGTTTGGCCTTAAAGTTAACTTAATGTTTGTTCTAGTCAGTTTCAGAGACAAGCATTTCAGTTACTCTAAGACAGGGATTTTCAATCTTTCTCATCTCATGGCACACATAAATTACTAGAATTCTGTGGTACATCAAAAAATATATCTTTTGCCGATCTAACAAAAATAAGTATAATTTTGATTGATTTACTTTTGCTATAAAATTACTTTTAAAAAGAATCAAGTGCCTACACTTGTATATAAGGATTTATGGTACCAAGAACTAAGCAACCAGACAAAACCTTATTATGCTATGTGACCAATACGATGCAACTCCATTATATGTTTATGGTTCTATACAGGGCATTCACACCGGACAGCTATTATTGTGCTGGCTATTGTCATTTTTTAGTTTACTTGACAATCTAAGGGAAAAGCAGTCAGTATCCCTGACTAGTCGTGTGTTGTATTTTACAAATTCTTGCAGCATACTGGTTAAAAATCACTGCTCCAAGAGGATTAAAAAGAGATAAAGAAAGATATTGGAGGAGTCTCATAGAGGTGGGTCAGGGGAGCCACAGCTTTGATTAATTTATTCTATGCTCTCTGCATTTTAACGAAAACAAACACCAAGAAAGGTTGGATAAGGAAAAGTTCCTGCTCTCTTTCCTTTCCAAAACTGAATCTGCTAATGTCCATTCCCAGCATTTGCCTCATGCCTTGATTGATTAGATCCCCAGACATTCCTTTCATAAACAGAGTCCAGGCTACATTTTTATAATTAACATTTTGCCAAACAGCATTGTGTTAGAGACCAATACATATTTGTCAATATATTTCAAATAAATTTATTCTTGTTCTCTTTGTGTTGTTGTTGTTTTTCCCCTTATGCACTTAGATTTCTTTGAACTTGATGAAAGGGGATGGGGTGATTGAGCAGCATTTAGGCATTCTAAATACCCTGGCTGTAATTCCATTAAAATACCACCCAACGTCCACCCTTATTCTTATTCTTATCAAGGAATCCAATACAATTATGCAACCCTATTATGAAATCCATTTCCGACTATGCCCTCAATTAGCTGGGTATTCCTCGGGTAGGTTCCATAGCTAAGTCCCTGCCTTTCCCTGTTTCATAACCTTGGGCCTAATGAGTTAGCATATAGTGAATGAGCAAGTTGTAATTAGAGACAGGGACAGGAAATGCTAGCACTTTGGGAAGGCAGGGGAGACTCAGATGGGAACCTAGAAGTGTAGAGAGCCCCAAAGCTGAAGAAGGTTTGGGTAGAGGTTTCTCTTCACCATTTTTTCTGAGGGCTGGTCCAAAAAAAGGCCTATAATACTCAACCACTCCAAGCCAATACAATATTTAAAATACGTAACATATCTTAACTGGCTTATGAAATCATGTCTGAGACACAGACTGCATCGGCCAGGCAGCAGCCCAAATCATCTGAGTGATGATGTCTTTATAATGTTACTTATTTTTCAAATAGACATTCAATTAGTGCTCATTATGATGGAAGAGGTGTCTTGGCGGCTTATCTTCCCTCCCTGTGCTGCTTCCAAGCAGTCACAGAGACTTCTGGAAACCTTCCCTCCACAAAGTCATGCAAGACATGTGTTTGTTACTGAGCCACTGCAGCTATGCTGGATAAATATAAGGGAAGAAGATATTCCGGTTCCAAAAAAAGCCTAAGTTACAGATGGTCCTGTCACATAGTGCGGTCAACACATCTTTCAGGTCTTGGGAGGACAGAAACGATAGTAGATAACTGGTCAATAACAGCAAAAAAAGAGGTAATTGTCTGCCTTAGCATTTAACTTCCTGTTCTTACAGGGCTGTGGAAGAAAACAATCATAAAGATAGCTACTATATATTTAAGATCTACATAGTGCCAGGCAACATACTACACGTTTAACATATCCATTGATGCGACAGATGGTAAAGCTGGCCCCGTACGTCCTTGAGCACTTTTACTGGGAGAATGAAAAAGAAAACAAAACTGAACTTGTTGCAAGGAGATCTGAATTTGCCATGAGATGCTCCTTATGGGGTTATATTTAAAATAAAGAATTTCAGGACAAATAAAATAAATATCAGGATCAAGGTCCTGCTGTGTAAAATTGTTTTGTAGGCGCCAATGGTCCATCCCATGTCCCTGTAGAGTTTCCTCCAAAGCACTATATTTCTGTTGTCGTTATTCTTTGGAAGGTCAGTCCAGTGATAGAAAATAAAGATGGGGAGACAAGGATTGGAAAATGGAAGTGCTCCACCAGATCCCCTGGAAAACCTTTGACCATTTTTGTGACATCTCTGCCCCCACTTATGTTTGCTCTAAATGACCCCCATTTGTGACTCTCTTTGTGTGGTTGTCCTTGGTTACTGGAACTGGAAGCTCATGCACACGTATGTGCCTCTGGAGCATCTATTAACCAATGACTAATGTCAGAATATAATAGCCTAGGACCTAGGTTCTTACCTCAAGTTGATACAAATTCTGAGGTGCAACTTACATGTCAGGGCTCCCCGTGGACCAGGCTGAAATTGGGAATTTGCCTGTAATTGCATGACTTCATTCCTTCCTTTTCCTTTACTATCTTCATATTTCTCATGGGAGCAATTCTTTAACAAACCACTGGCACAGGAATCCTCATCTCAAGGTTTCATTTTAGAGGACAGGAACTAAAACAAGTGGTGTGAGGAATGAATGTTTCCCAGTAATCTTTGAAATCATAGACTTCATTTTTCTCATGTTCTAAGATATGGGATTATATATAGTGCTTCCAGAATATATGTGGAGGTCAACAGGGAAGGGAAGGTGAGGTAGAAAAAATTAAAAGCTGCCCTTGAATTCATGAAGAGCACTGAAAGGAAGAGAGATTATTAATACAGGAAAGACCATGTAGATCCATCTTGGCCTATATAGGAATTGAGGTACTATACTATGTTTACATTTCATGTTATTAGATTTCTCAATAAAATCTTGTCAAAATTTATTCTAAGTATGTTTACAAAGAAAGCTCAAGTTAAAAAAAAAAAAACAACAACAATGAGTATCCCTTAACACCTATCAGAATGGCTGCTATCAATAAATGAACAAACTAGTGTTGTCTGGATGTGGAGAAAAGGGAACCCTATTACACTGCTGGTGGGAATGCAGACTGGTGCAACCACTGGGGAAAAGAGTATGGAGTTTCCTCAAAAAATTAAAAATGGAAGTGCCATTTGACCCAGCAATCCCACTTTTGTGAATATATCCTAAGAATCCAAAAACACTCATAAGAAAGAATATATGCATCCCTATGTCCATAGCAGCATTATTTAAAATAGCTAAGATTTGGAAACAGCCATCAGCAGATTCTTATATAAGCTGTGCCTTCCTCGTATTTCTCCCCAAATCTTCTTCCTACCCAGACATGCTGGCATAGCTCTTTAACTAAATGTTTTTAGTTAATCCACAGGGCATTTTCCATGCCTTTTTTGTGTGTGTTTTGTTTGTTTGTTTGTTTAATCTTTTCTCTTTATTCAGATTCTATATCTTAACTGGTTAGGGTCTTCCTTGGAACCTTATGGTTTGTTTGTTAATGAATTTTTTCTTTTAAGATATAACTTCTAAGAGAAAGCTATTGTTTCATTTTATATGTAATAATTTTACCATTAATTGTAGTGGTTTTCAGTTTATTTTCTTGGAGTTTCTAGGTATATAATATCATCTGTAAATGTTTTTAACATAAAAAATTAAAAATTAAAAAATTCTTTTTATCTTAAACTTTATAATGATTACAGCTCTCATTTTGTTGCATTACATTGATTAGAATGTCTAGAATGACTTTTAAAAGTATTAAAACTCATGGAGCACTTATTTTATTTTAAATTTAATGTGACTATATCTAGCACCTCACTATTGAAAATGAAGTTTTAAAAGCTTGATATGAAAAACAAAACAGCAAATGCTGAAGTAAAGCAGAAACATTTTAGCATGCTCTGCATCCCAAATTCCAGTCATTGTTACTTATTTGATTGTTTTCTAAAAGAGGACACGTTTGATATCCAACCACTCTGCATAAGAATTTTGCTTTTCTTTTTTTATCTGTTTTATTGGTTATCATGCTTTAGTTTGCTAAGAATTACTGTTCTGGCCAATATATCCAAAATCATGTATAATAAACTTCATATGGACAATTTAGAGCTATTTGGAATTAACCATAACTATGATGATTTGCACATTTTATACTGACCTTAAAGCATAATTGTTTTTAAATATAAATAAACATCTCAAAGCCTATATTTTTTCATAACACTTCACATAGTTACTGCTTCTCTTAGCAGACAATAAATTCTATTAGGTCAGGACTCATGCTTCTTTTCATATATTGTCATACCTGTATTAGTATTTTATTGTTGTGTAACAAATTATCACATTTAGTGGCATAAAACAACACAGATTTATTATCTTACAATTCTGTAGGTCTGGTGTCTGACAAGGGTCACACTGAGCTAAAATCAAAGTATCGGCAAGGGTTCTGTTACTTCCTGGGGGCTCTAAGGGAAATTGATTTCTTTGCCTTTTCCAGCTTCTAAGTGGGTTGATGCCTTCTCACTCTGACCTTTTATTTGGCCTCAATTATTTACTTTTATTTTATTTTATTTTTTTTAGATACTTATGTAACTTATTTTTTTTTTATTGCTTAAAGTATTACAAAGGGTATTACATATGTATCCATTTTATCCCCCCGCCCTAGACAGTCCCCTAGCCTCCCCTATCACCCAGTGTCTTATGTCCATTGGTTATGCTTCTATGCATGCATACAAGTCCTTTGGTTGATCTCTTACCCCCCTACCTCCTGAACCCCAACCCTCCCCGGCCTTCCCGCTGCAGTTTGACAATCTGTTTGAGGCAGCTCTGCCTCTGTATCTATTATTGTTCAAAAGTTTATAATGGTCTCTATTGTCCATGAATGAGTGAGATCATGTGGTATTTTTCCTTTATTGACTGGCTTATTTCACTTAGCATAATGCTCTCCAGTTCCATCCATGACGTTGCAAATGGTAAGAGTTCCTTCCTTTTTACAGCAGCATAGTATTCCATCGTGTAGATGTACCACAGTTTGCTAATCCATTCATCTACTGATGGACACTTAGGCTGTTTCCAGATCTTAGCTATGGTGAATTGTGCTGCTATGAACATAGGGGTGGATATATCCTTTCTGATTGGTGTTTCTGGTTTCTTGGGATATATTCCTAGAAGTGGGATCACAGGGTCAAATGGGAGTTCCATTTTCAATTTTTTAAGGAAACTCCATACTGTCTTCCATAGTGGCTGCACCAGTCTGCATTCCCACCAGCAGTGCACAAGTGTTCCTTTTTCTCCACATCCTCTCCAGCACTTGTCGTTTGTTGATTTGTTGATGATAGCCAGTCTGACAGGTGTGAGATGGTACCTCATTGCTGTTTTGATTTGCATCTCTCGGATGATTAGTGACTTTGAGCATGTTTTCATATGTCTCTTGGCTTTCTGAATGTCCTCTTTTGAAAGGTGTCTATTTAGGTCCTTTGCCCATTTTTTGATTGGATTGTTTATCTTCCTTTTGTTAAGTTGTATGAGTTCCTCATAAATTTTGGAGATTAGGCCCTTATCAGATATGTCATTGGCAAATATGTTTTCCCACACAGTGGGTTTTCTCGTTGTTTTGTTGATGGTTTCTTTTGCTGTGCAGAAGCTTTTTATTTTGATGTAGTCCCATTTGTTCATTTTTTCTTTAGTTTCAAGTGCCCTAGGAGCTGTATCAGTGAAGAAATTGCTTCGGCATATGTCTGAGATTTTCTTGCCTTTGGATTCTTCTAGAATTTTTATGGTATCCTGTCGTACATTTAAGTCCTTTATCCATTTTGAGTTTATTTTTGTGTATGGTGTAAGTTGGTGGTCTAGTTTCATTTTCTTGCATATACCTGTCCAATTTTCCCAACACCATTTATTGAAGAGACTATCTTGGCTCCATTGTATGTTCTTGCCTCCTTTGTCAAATATTAATTGAGCATATTGGTTCGGGCCGATTTCTGGGCTCTCTATTCTATTCCATTGATCTATATGCCTATTCTTGTGCCAGTACCAGGCAGTTTTGAGAACAGTGGCTTTGTAATACAACTTGATATCTGGTATTGAGATCCCACCTACTTTGTTCTTTTTCAGGATTGCTGCAGCTATTCGGGGTCTTTTTTTATTCCAGATGAATTTTTGGAAAGTTCGTTCTAGATCTCTGAAGTATGCTGTTGGTACTTTAATGGGAAGTGCGTTGAATTTATAGATTGCTTTGGGTAGTATGGACATTTTAATGATGTTGATTCTACCAATCCATGAACACGGTATGTTCTTCCATCTGTTTATGTCTTCCTCTATGTCTTTTTTCAACGTCCTGTAGTTTTCTGAGTAGAGGTCTTTTACCTCTTTAGTTAAGTTTATTCCTAGGTAGCTTAGTTTTTTCGGTGCAATGGTAAACGGGATTGTTTTTATAATCTCTCTTTCTGAAAGTTCACTATTGGTGTATAGAAATGCCTCAGATTTCTTGGGGTTAATTTTGTATCCTGCTACATTGCCAAATTCATGTATTAAGTCTAGTAGCTTTTTGATGGAATCTCTAGGGTTTTGTATGTATAATATCATGTCGTCTGCAAATAAGGACAGTTTTACTTCCTCTTTTCCAATTTGGATGCCTTTTATTTTTTCTTCTTGCCGAATTGCAATGGCTAACACTTCCAGTACTATGTTGAACAGGAGTGGTGAGAGGGGGCATCCCTGTCTTGTTCCTGTTCTTAGGGGAAATGGTGTTAGTTTTTGTCCGTTGAGTATGATGTTGGCTGTGGGCCTGTCATATATGGCTTTTATTATGTTGAGGTATGATCCTTCTACTCCCACCTTGCTGAGAGTTTTTATCAAAAATGGGTGTTGAATTTTGTCAAATGCTTTTTCTGCATCAATTGATATGACCATGTGGTTTTTTTCTTTCAATTTGTTTATGTGATGTATCACGTTTATTGATTTGCGGATATTGTACCATCCTTGCATCCCTGGGATAAATCCTACTTGGTCATGGTGTATGATCTTTCTGATGTACTGCTGGATCCGATTTGCTAAGATTTTGTTGAGGATTTTGGCATCTATGTTCATGAGGGATATTGGCCTGTAATTCTCTTTCATTGTGTTGTCTTTACCTGGTTTTGGTATTAGGGTGATGCTGGCTTCATAGAATGAGCTTGGAAGTGTTCCTTCCTCTTGAATTTTTTGTAGTAGTCTGAGGAGGATAGGTTTTAGTTCTTCCTTGAATGTTTGGTAAAACTCCCCTGTGAAGCCGTCTGGTCCTGGGCTTTTGTTTGATGGAAGCTTTTTGATGACTGCTTCAATTTCTTCCATAGTTATTGGCCTGTTGAGATTTTTAGATTCTTCCTGATTGAGTTTTGGAATGCTGTATTTTTCTAGGAATTTGTCCATTTCCTCCAGGTTGTCTAGTTTGTTGGAGTAAAGCTGTCCATAGTATTTTTTAACAATCATTTGTATTTCTGTGGGGTCTGTTGTTATTTCGCCTCTATCGTTTCTGATTTTATTTATTTGGGTCCTCTCTCTCTGCTTCTTGGTGAGTCTGGCTAGAGGTTTATCAATCTTGTTTATCCTTTCAAAGAACCAGCTCTTGGTTTCATTGATTTTCTGTATTGTTTTTTTGGTCTCTATGTCATTTATTTGTGCTCTAATCTTTATTATCTCCTTCCTTCTGCTCACTCTGGGGTTTTCTTGTTGCTCTCTTTCTAATTCTTTGAGTTGTAGAGTTAGATGATTTACTACCATTTTTTCTTGTTTTTTGAGATAGGCCTGTAGAGCTATAAACTTCCCTCTCAGGACTGCTTTCAATGTGTCCCATAGGTTTTGGATTGTTGTGTTTTCATTGTCATTAGTTTCCAGGATGTTTTTAATTGCTTCTTTGATCTCATTGGTAACCCAATCAATATTTAATAGCATGCTATTCAGCTTCCAGGTGTTTGAGTATTTTGGGTTGTTTTTATTGTAGTTTATTTCTAATATTATGCCATCGTGGTCTGCGAAGACGCTTTTTATGATTTCAATCTTCTTGAATTTGGGGATACTTTGCTTGTGACCCAATATGTGGTCTATTTTTGAATATGTCCCATGAGCACCTGAGAAGAACGTATATTCTCTGGCTTTGGGGTGAAGTGTTCTGAAGATGTCTATTAAGTCCATCTGATCTAGTGAGTCATTTAGGATTGCTGTATCTTTGCTGGTTGTTTGTCTATAGGACTTATCCAGTGCTGTCAATGGTGTATTAAAGTCCCCTACTATGATTGTATTGTTGTCGATCTCTCCTTTGATATTTTCCAGGAGTTTTTTTATGAATTTGGGTGCTCCTACATTGGGTGCATATATGTTTACCAGGGTTATATCTTCTTGTTGTATTGATCCCTTTAGTATTATGAAGTGGCCTTCCTTATCTCTTGTTAAGGCCTTCACTTTGAGGTCTATTTTGTCCGATATAAGTATTGCTACCCCAGCTTTCTTTTCCTTTCCATTTGCCTGAAAGATATTTTTCCATCCTTTCACTTTCAGTCTGTGTGAGTCCCTTCTAATGAGGTGGGTTTCTTGTAGACAGCAGATGTATGGGTCATGTTTTTTTATCCATTCAGCCACTCGATGTCTTTTGGTTGGAGCATTTAGTCCGTTTACGTTTAAAGTTATTATTGAAAGGTACTTGTTTGTAGCCATTTCTTTTTTTGTGTGGCTGTTTTCTTTCTGAGCTTTTTATTTCTTATTTTTATACCAGTCCCTTTAGCATTCCTTGCATTGCTGGCTTGGTGGTGACAAACTTCCTTAGTCTTTTTTTGTCTGTGAAGCTTCTTATTTCCCCTTCAAGTTTGAAAGATAGCCTTGCTGGATAGAGTATTCTTGGATTCAGTCCTTTGCTTTGCATCACTTTGTAAATTTCAGTCCATTCTTTTCTGGCCTGATGTGTTTCTGTTGAGAAGTCATTTGACAATCTAATGGGAGATCCCTTGTATGTAACTTTCCGTCTCTCTCTTGCAGCCTGTAAGATTCTCTCTTTGTCCTGAACATTTGCCATGGTGATTATGATGTGTCTTGGTGTGGGTCTTTTCGGGTTCACCTTGTTTGGGACTCTCTGGGCTTGTGTGACTTTTTTCTTCCCCACCTCAGGAAAGTTTTCTGATATTATTTCTTCGAGTAGGTTTTCTAGTCCTTGTTCATCCTTCTGTTGTTCTGGTACTCCTATTATTCGTATGTTGTTTCGTTTCATGTTGTCCCAAAGCTCCCTTAGGCTCTCCTCCTGTCTTTTAATTTTTTTCTCCAATTGCAGTACATTTTGGGTGTGTTTTGCTTCCTTGTCTTCTAATTCACTAATTCGGTCCTCCGCTTCTCCTAGTCTACTGTTGATACTTTCAATGGAGTTTTTCATTGCAGCTATATCACTCTTCATTTCTTCTTGGGTCTTACTTAGGTTGTTGATTTTTTCATCTGTTTCTTCTAGCTTCTTCCATATGTTATCGATTTTTTCATCTGTTTCTTCTAGCTTCTTCCATATGTTATCGATTTTTTCATCTGTTTCTTCTTGCTTCTTGCAGAGGTTGTCGATTTTTTCCTCCATCCGGTTTATGCACTCTAGGATCCTTATTCTGAATTCTTTATCTGTCATGTTGCATGCCTCTGTATTACTTAGCTGCTTTTCTGGAGAGTCCTCCTTCTCTTTCCTTTGGGGGTTTCTTTGTCTACCCATGTTTGATCTCACTGACATATCTAGACGTTGAGTTGTTCAGTGGTTGCTCCCTTGGTGGCAGTGACTCCTTGGTCTGTGGTTGCTCTTCGGGCGGTTGTGGTAGCAGCTGCTCTTCAGTTGTCAGCAGCTCCTCTGGTGGGTGCTGTTCACAGCTGTGGTGGCTCTTCTGGCTGGTGGGGCGAGGTTTCACGTACAGCTGCTGTTCCTCAGCAGAGGATGAGGTGCTCAGGAGGTTGCTGTTGCTTGGATCTGCTGCGTTGATTTAAAGGCACAAAATACAACACAACAAGGCACCACGTACCAGGCACTATACACAAATATATTCACGATATTAATAACCCCAATTAAAGGTGACCACCTGAATTAAGAGAATTAGGGGATAAGGAAGAAGGAAGAGAAAAAGATAAAAGAGAAAAAGGAAAGGAAAAGTAGGGACCAAAAAAAGGGAGTGCAAAAATGAAATTGGGAAAAAGGAAGGGGGAAAATAAAAGCGAGAAAAGAAAAGAAAAAAAAAAAGAGCAAAAAGAGAGAATGAAGTGGAAGAGGGAAGAGACTTTTTATATGAGGAGAATACTCCTATAGAACAGCCATTAATCCCAACAAATTCCAGCAACAGCTCCCTGGATATGAATGCAAACTAGAGACAACCAATAATATAACGATGAAAATAGAATGGTGAACACTAATCCCAATATAAAATAAAGAAAAAATAAAATGGCACTTTAAAAAATGGTAAAATGGTAGCAGTAATAATACTGGTTAAAAATAAGAAGGTAGTAATTAAAAGGGTAAAATCAGGTGATGGAAAAAGAAGAAAAGAAAGAAAAAAAAAGAAAAAAAAAGAATGAAAAAAAAATTGGTTTCTTAGTTAAAAAGTGAAAAAAGAAAAAAAATTGCAGTAGTGGAGGTCCTTCGTTTCTTCTATTCTTCAGTGTGGCTCGCCTTAGACCTTCCAGGTATTCAGGAGAGTGATGAGTTTCCCTGCGATATACTGTTCCTCTGTGTTGTAAACCACAGTCCTTATTTTAAAGCATGCCGCATTTATTTCCCAGACTGCCTTATTTTGTGTTTAGCAAAGAGTCAGTTTGTGGGTCAGCCTCTGGGTGGCAGTGTTCTGGGGTTGGCCTCTGAGGCTATAGGGCCTCTCTGTCCAGTGGAAGTTCACTGCCCAGAGCTGACTGCGTAATAGTTAGTTACCGGCGCTATGTTGTTGCTGGGATTGAAAATCTCCCTATAGGCCAGACCCTGTTAACTCCCAGGGACTGATCAGGTTATCTTAATCCTTGATCTCGTACAGGGTGGAATCTGGGTGTGGCTGTGCTCCTTGCCTGGGGGCTGGGGGGAGGAGACTCACTCTCAGGAGCGGGTGGCTGCCCCAGTCCTGGGCTCAGGGGTGTCTCAGCACTCAATTCACTACCACCTCTCCCGGCTCCCCCTCTTTCCCCAGTCTCTCCCCAGATTCCACTCCTCAGCACACTCTCCCTCTCTTCAGCACAGGTGAGTGTCTGTATCCGAAATGTCCCATGAACAGGATTCAGTGTAAACAAGCAAACAAATGCCGGCCGCGGAAACGGGGAAGGCTTGGTTTCTGTAAGCTTCTTCTCTTACCGGGACTGCATGGTCAGGTCAGCTCTTCAGGCTGCCCCCTTTAGGCTCAGTCCTCCGTGATCACAGAACCCAGCTCTCAATTTCCCTGGCGGCGCCAGGAATCCGGCGGTTCTCCTTTCCCCGTCAGGGGCTGTGCCTGTCCCAAGGGACGCGGCTGTCTGCCACGCGGTCTCCCTCCGACTCTCTGGGCTCAGAGGTCTGGCAAACTTTCCTGCCCAAATCCCTGGTTTTTTTTACCTTTCCAGGGGAGTTCTGCTCTTCCCGGCTGCAAACCCTCTCACCAGCTGAGCAATTTCGCCAATTCGGTGTGAGTGTTACTAGCTTCAGCTGCTCGCTCCATTTGCTCCGGGACACGACCTGGGACACGTCTGCCTATATCGCCGCCATCTTGGTTCTCTCTCAATTATTTACTTTTAAGGACCCTTGTGATTAGAATAAATCTAGTCAATCCAAGATAATCTCCCTATCTTAAATCAGTTGATTAGCAACCTTAATTCCACCTGCAACTTTAATATTCCTTCTTGATATAAAGTAACATATGCATAGGTTCAAGGAATTAGGACATAAACATTTTGGGGGGGGATATTCTGTTGAACACAATGCCCATATTGACTAGCATAATTGGTACTCAATAAGTATTTATTATATAAATGAATAATAGAATGAATGAGTACAATTTTTAAAGTCGAATATTTTCTTTAAATGATCAGAAAGCTTCCCAATATTTCTCACTTTCATAAAGTTTTAAACAATGATGACTGTTGACATTTTATTTTTAGTACATATTAAGTATCCTACTATATTATATATTTTTCTTATAGAATATAATAATAAGCTAATAGATTGGCTTATTAGTCCATCTTGCATTCTTCTTTACTCATGGTACTGGTAAGTCCAGTTGGTCATTTCTTAAAGATATTTGTACAATGATGGTATGCATGCTATGTTGCATTTTTGTGTTGAGTTTATTCACTCAACATAAAAAAATGATACTAATAGCTCATGTATGATAAATGTTTTATTATTTGTCCCATACTGTGATAAACTTTATATATTTACTAACTGTGTTCTTCCTATTCTATAATGTTTAACTTATGTAAAGTTTCACGATCAATCCTCAAAAGCAATTCTATTTAGTAGAATTTATTTTGTGTCCACTTTACGGATAAATAAATTTTAGAGTCACTAAGTATTTACATATTGTTTTACCCCTGATAATGGTAGATTCAAATAACCAAATATGGTCCTCATAGGATCACAGTCTACACTGTTAATCACAATGTTCCAAATGTATCATAGGTACATTTCCTATGATATTTTTTGTTCTGGAATAAGCCATACAGCATCATTTCTCACTTTGAAAAACAAAACAGAAAAATTTAAAAAGTTTATCTTTAAAGCCTAAATCACCTGGTCTTTCTGGAACAAAATTCTATTTTAACTTTTTTGATGGCTGTTGTTTTTTTCCTTGGTCAACCAGGTATCCCATAACTTCCTGTGTCTTGTTTTTTAATCAAAGTATTCAATAAATTTTATCAGTTACTCATGGTAAAATATTTGTTGGTTGTTATACTGTAACTGCCTTTATGGAGTTATGTTCTGTTTCAGGAGCCAGTGAATTAAAAGAACAAGTCAAGACATAATTTAAAATTATAATTTGTACTGTAATGGAAGTGAATAAATTTGAAAGCAACAATAAAGAGGCTAACTTAATTTACATAGGGGTCAGAAAAGTCCCTCTCCCTACCCCTTGAGGAAATGACTTGTAAACTGAGATTAAAAGAATATGAAGGAACTAACTCCATGAAAAGGAGTTAGCCATGATTCCTATCTTTGGAGACTTTACAATAATGGCCTGAATTTTTTTGTTTGTTTTGGTTGAGGAAATAAATTGATTTTATAAATGTGTTCTCCCTCTTAGTCATCTGTGATAAAAATCTCTTTCTCTTCATTTGCAATCTGTTTTCCATAGCTTCCATGCTGGTATTTCTATTTGTTCATTTTGAAATGAGTAAAAGTTTACCTAGATACTATTTTTAACAAGAGATGGGATGTGTAAATTTTACCCTGTTTTGCCCTCTGCTAGTTCAGGGTTAGGTCAGTGGTAATGTAGGCATAGGCCTACGAACATATAACCAATTCAGGAAAATAATTTATTATGCTGGTTTAGATATTGGAATACATTTTGACAGAACAACTCATTATTATGTCCACAATTTCAAGCATACCACATATTACAACTTGTCCTCTAGCATCATATTTTAGAAAGGAAATTCACAGAATTACATTGTCCTTTGTGCAGAGAGAGTAGTAACCAGTGATGCTACTTACAAGTATTCCTATCAGAGCTTGGATAATAAATCTGAGCCTTTTTTCTCTTTTAAGTTTTTTCTTTTTCTTTTCTTCCCCCCCCCTTTTTTTTTTAGATTCTTACTGAGTGACTAATGAAACCAGTCACAGATAAGCACTTGATACTTAGTTGTAGAGGGAGCTATTGATACAGCCAGCTTAATCAATCCAGGATGTGTACTGGACAGGTAAACCTCATGATACACAGTTACTGATAGATTAGGTTGGTTTTAAGCTATCAATATTGGCAAAGTATTGGAGGACCACAGTCAGGAAGAGGAGGAATGAAGCTGAATAATAAGCATAGCAGACCATATTTATCTCAGAAATAAAATATAAATGTCAGAATATAAATACAGTGTGTGAAAACATCTAACTATTTTGGCCAAATTGGGGAAGATTCTACTGCTATGTGACTATTTTGCTATAAGTGAATATAATTGTAGTTCCTTTTGAATGTCAACCGCAAAATTTGGGAAATGCAAGGTAGTCAAAGAGACTAGCAGTTCGTAAGTAACTAAAGATTACACAGCAGGAAAATTGCTCTAAAGAAAATTATAAGCAAGGTGCAAGTAATTACATACTACTCACATCACCATTCCCTGAGTCTTTATAAAAAAAAAAAACTGAAATATTCCAAAGGAAACTTCATTGATTTTACATGGAATGGTTTCTTGTGATTATGACTGAATTATTTTTCAGAAGTAGAGGGAGCTAACTACAAAATCATTCATGAAGACCTAAAATGCCTCCCTCTCCCATAAATATAGTCATATCCCTTTAATAAATTAATGGCAAAATACAATAACACTAGGGGCCCAGTGCACAAATTCGTGCACCTTGAAAGGAAAGGTGAGCCGTGAGGCTGCAGTAGGCACAGGGGCGGGTCTCGGCCCATCCTCCAAGGCCCCGCCCGGCCCCTCCCTCTGCAGCCCCTGGTCCCCAGCCTGCCAGCAGCTCAGCTCCTGCTGCCGCTGCTCCCATGCACTGATGGCACTGATGGAGCTGGCCTCGCTCACACCTGCTGACAGCATGCAACAATTGGGGCTGGTGCCAGCAGTGGGTGCAAGCAGGGCCAGCACTGTCAGTGGGTACGAGCAGCAGCTGCTGTCCCGCTTGCCCCTCAGGAGCAGGGGGAGGTGGAGAAGCCCTCAAGGGTGATCAGGGCCAGCAGCTGCCACTCGCACCTGCTGATGGTGCTGAGTAATCAGGACCAGCACCAGGCACCAGCAGTGGGTAGAGTGGTGGCTCCAGTGCCAGCTGTGGGTGTGAGCGGGGCCAGCACCAGCAGCAGGTGTGAGTGCTGGGCATGACCTGGCGCGTGGGAGCAAAGAATTTTCAGTAACCACCAGAGGCTTGCCCTGATGACAGCGACCAGTGCCCTGCCTTGGTCTGGTTCCCACACTCACCTGCTCACCATCCCGCTGCAACCAATGCCCACCAAATTCTGCACACACTCCCTGGTGGTCAGCGCACGTTATAGCGCCCGGTTGTCCGGTTGTTCAATTGTTCTGATTGTTCTACAGCTTGGTCTATTTGCATATTAGCTTTTTATTATATTGGATATTGATTTTACAAAGTAACAATGAAAGCCAAGGAAAAGGCAATATACTAGTATACATACTATCCACTGGATCTCTAGGGCATCAGTTTCCTCTTTTCTAAAATGAGATGGTGTCTATTTCACAGAAGTGTTATAAGCAGCTAAAATGCAAGAATGAAGGAGAAGGCTGAAGAGAAATCTTATTAGAAGTGCTCAAAATATGCCCACATAGTAACAAGTTCAAAATAGTCAGCCTGCTATTTAAATTCTTTTATAAAATTTTAAAACTTTTTCTCTGAAAAAGGAACACCTAATAAAATAAAAAGGAAGCCACAGACTAAGAGAAAATAATTGCAAAACAAATATTGGACTAAATGATGACTGGAATACAGTCAAGAGGAACCATTCTAGAGTGATGAGGGAGGTTTAACCAAGGATGGCTTCACTCACAGTGACCAATACCGTGCTATGATATTGTAAATAGTTATTTGATAGAAACGGATTAATTTTAGAAAACAAAACTATGAATTCTAGAGAAAAAAAGCAACTCTTCCCCACATTGATAACTACTCTAACCACCATTTTTCCTCAAATTAAAACAAACACTGAGTGAAAATACTGAAGATTCATTAGGGCACCCAGTAGATGAGTTTCTCACATAACGGAACACATACTGAACATCTGGAGAGGACTGTGTTTTGTAGCCAGGCAATCATAAGTGTTCAGCTATATGCTACTTGCCATTTCAAAAACTATCCCAAAAGCAATGCTGAGTGTGGGAGAGAAAAACATCCCCGTAAAAATGTTCAAGTGTGTGGCTTTACTAAAGCCAGACATGTTAAAACCAAAGCTAGAATCATAAAGGAAACACATGAAGCAAATTTGCTTCCCTTGGTTTAAATCACTGCAGTCAGTTTTAGAAACAAATAATCTGTAAACAAAATGGGCTTTCATAGAGTTGCAGGGCACTTTATCAGGGGGATATAGCCAGAGAAATCACATTTAAGGGTACACTTTCTCTTTCTCACTGATTTTCTAAAGGCCTGGGAAAAAGTTGGTTTGGAGTTTCTTGAATCGTGCTGCGCTTGATGTATTTGCTCCCCCCAAATGAGCATTTTGCAGCCACTTTTGGGTGTTGACACCTGGAAACCCAAATAGCTGTTCCCCAGACATGCCCCAGGTGAACACGTTTACTGCTTGTGTTGCTGTTGTGAACTAGAAAAGTATTTCGCAACGTTCTATGTTGTATGGGATGTTCTTAAAACAACAGAAGATCACGGTGGATCAGCACATGGCCTTGAAGTCAAGCCAGCAGACTCTGTGGATGGCAGAATAGCTGGCCCCCTAAAGAAGTCTGTGGTAATCGCTGGAATCTGTGATAAGTCTTGTTTTGCATGGCAAAGGGGATATTGCAGATGTGATCAAAGTCAAGGATCGTGAAATGCAGAGATCACTTTGGATTACCTGGGTGACCCCAATTGAATCATGTGAGTTCACATATAATAGAATATCATTGTCTTTAAAAAGATGGAAATCCTGCAATATATAAGGACATGGATAAACTTTAAGGTCGTTATTCAAAGTGAAATAAGTCAATCACAGAACACAAACTGTATTATTCTACTCAGATGGAGTATCTAAAAGAGTCAATCGCATAGAAGCAGAGAGTGGGATGGTGGTTGCCAGGGCCTGGGGGGGTGGGGGGAGTGGGATTCCAGTTACACAAGATGAATATGTTCTAGAAATCTGCTACATAGTAGCATGCCTATAGTCAACACCATTGTATTGTACACTTAAACATTTACTAAGAGTATATTTCATGTTAAGTGGGAGAGGAAGACAGAAAGGTGGACAAGAAAGATGGCAACATGAGAAAAATGTCACACTTTGGTATTGCAATGTAGGGAGCAACGTGTAAAGACGTATAGTAAGGAAGGAAGGCCTCCAGCTGAAAGCCAGCAAGGAAATGGAGACTTTGGTCCTACACATGTATGAATCTGGATTCTAACAACGCCCAAATGAACTGGAAACATCTCCTCCCTCGAGCCCATAGAATGTAGGAATGCATGTTTTGTCTGGAAAATTTTTTTTTTTTTTTACCTAATGTAGTAGTGATTAATGTGCTGGTAGTCAGCACCACCTGTCCTTTAACTCTAAAGGAAATTCCAGCAGAGCTCTTTTGTCAACATAGACTATAAATATTACTTATATGCTTATATTACTTACAATGTAAGCACCTGGATCTTAGCTCAGTGAGATCTTAGCCCTGTGTTGGACTTCGGACCTACAGAACTGTAAGATAATGAACTTGTGTTATTTGTAACCATTACGTTTGTGGTCATTAATTACTGTAGCAAAATAAAATGAATACAGGCTCAAACCCTGGTCTTCCAACCCTTACTCTGGTGGACCTTGGGCAAGGTACAGAACATCTCTGAGCTTCAATCACCTCATCAATAAAATTGTGATAATAGCAGTACATGCCTCAGATGCTTATGAGAGTAAAATCAGAAATTATATAACACACTGGTGGTGTTGACTTCAGATGCTATCTAACATATAGCAAAAGCTTAATGAATATTAATTATGATGTTTGGGTAGAATCAACATTAAGAAGCATAGATGAAAAAGCTTCAGTATGCAATAAATTTTGGTAAACACTAATTAACTTCTTTATTGCAGGCCTTCTCAGAGCACTTAGAATGCACACATGTTTTTGTTGTGGTTTTTAAAATATGTTTTTATTGATTTCAGAAAGAGGAAGGGAAAGGGAAAAATAGAAACACTGAACGGCTGCCTCCTGCATGGCCCTTCCTGGGCATGGATCCCACAACCTGAGCATGTGTCCTGACTGGGAATCAGATCATAACCTCCTGATTCATAGGACAGGACAACGCTCAACCAACTGAGCCACATGGGCCAGGCACACATGTTTTTTGATTCTCCAAGAGGACATACAGTCTGCAGTATTTTCCAAACATTTTGACTAGGAAATCATGTTACAAAGAATCATTTTGTGCCCTTAGGAGCATGCTTTGAGAAAACAATGGGCTAAATTTTGAGAACTCACATAAAATGCAAACATTCTCTGGAAAAGGCAATATGTTACTTCACTATTTACTGTTTATGTTGTTGGTGTAGGAATATAAAGATTTAACAGCTTGTAAGTAATATAAGCATATAAGTAATATTTATAGTCTATGTTGACAAAAGAGCTCAGCTGGAATTTCCTTTAGAGTTAGAGGACTGGTGGTGTTGACTACCAGAACATTAATCACTACTACATTACGTTAAAAAAAAATCTTCCAGACAAAACATCATGGGTCAAGGTATTCTAGAGACTGCTGTGTATTCAATTCAGAAATGAATATAGAAGGGAGATTTCACCCTAAAATTATGTAAGACTCACAAGATTCAGATGATGTCAAGAGACTTTGGAAAATGTTCTCCTGTTTTACAAAATCTTCTCTTTCAAGGTACATTGATGATATGATGTACATAGCACAGGTTTGGGAACAGCTAAAGAAAAAGATTCTTAACTCTCAGTTAGCAAAAGTCAGTATTCTAGACCCACAGAGTGGATGTTAGCCACACACTAGATATTCCTTTCCATTTTTTTAGACCTCTGTCTTTCTGAATTTCTCTAATAAATGCTTTAGGTAATGAGATGTTATTAGCTTTGGGGATCATGGGCCACTTAATGTGCAGATCAAAATGACCAACTTTCACTAGCAATAAATGATATGTGGTCTTCATAATAGTTAATTTTTAGTGTAAAGTTGACTGAACTATGGGGATGCCCAGACATTTGATCAAGCATATTCTGGGTGAGTCTGTGAGGATGTTTTTGAAGGAGATTAATGTTTGACTTGATAGACTGAATAAAGCAGATTACCTTCCCTAATGTGGGTGGGCCTCAGACAATCAACTGAAGATGTGAGTAGAATAAAAAGACTAAGAGGGAATTCCTTGAGCCTGACTGTTTGAGCTGGGCCCTTAGACTCAAATAGAAACAGGCTCTTCTTGGATCTTAAGCCTGCCAGCTTTAAGACTGAAACAGACTATTGGCTCTTCTTGGTCTTTAGCTCTTTGGACTTATCAACCTCTATAATTGCATGAGCCTATTCCTTATGGTAAAGTAATATCTCCATATAACACCTCCATTTCTCTGAAAAACTTCTGACATACCAGTACATATTTTGATACTGAGAGGTTTTAGGATTTTTAAAGAAGAGGTCTCAAATGGATTCTAGGACATCAATTTGTAGATGAGAAACAATTATTTAAACTTGGAGCATATTGAGCTTGAGGTACCCATAAGGTAGTCAATATCCAACTGACAATAATACTAGGGGATTTGAGGCACAGGGACAAATTCAGGCTATTTAAAAGATGTATGAAAAGGATTGTCAAGGGGTAATATGTGTAATGTTTGTTTTCATAAAATACAGCCAAGGACAGACAACGGGGGACAATCTATTGGAAGTCTCCGTGTACTCCCACAGCATGGAACACTGTGTCATAGACATAAACTGTTCTCAGTAAACGATGGTCCACTGATCTGAAATACACAGAACAATGATGAACACAAGGAGGACACATTTTAGTATCCTCTGCACTTGTCTCAGAATCATTTCATTAACCTCAAACTAGAACGCTGAATTATTTTATCTTTAGTTGTATCAGGTGATCATATATACATATATATATATATATATATATATATATATATATATATATATGGCACTATTTAAGACTATCTCACATTATTATATTAAAGCACACTATATAGTTAGGTGTTAGAATATGATTTAATACTGTATCTTTGTATAGACTTGTATTAAGAAAATTAAATTTTAAAAGCTTAAATAATGTGACTTTTAATTGGATTGAAAACTGGTTGTTAGATTTTCAGCAGAAGAATAAAACCTATATAAGCGTTGTTACCTCAGATGCACTGGGTCCCAGGAGGTGGACAAGGAGGGGAGGCACTGGGCACGCTCTAGTTACATGGCCATTTTTAAAGCAACTGTTGTCATTCAGAAAGAAATAAAGACTAGCGTTTAGCACAAATTCAGCTGCATCATGAAAACAGTCAGAGAAGCATTCAAACCCATAAAGATAAAGATGAACTAATGCTCCATTTAGCCAGATAAGAAAAATATATACCAGTCTCACACCTTTTATTTGATTGGCACACAGCAGCATTTACAACTGAGTGATGTAAATGTGAACCTATCTGGATCTCTATTTTCTCATCTGCTGAATTTCTTTAAGAACATCTATTAGAGCAAATCCTGAGTTGTCCAAAAGGACTTCGCTAAATTCCTCACTGAGCCATGTGGGCTAGTTAAAAGGAACGGCTTCATCTCTAGCTACAGCAACTAAGCATATTGATTTTCTACCACAAGAACCACCAAGCAAGTGGTTGTTCATAAATCTCTTTGTCTAGAAATGAAAATAAGTGAAGGCACAGTCCTGGCTACAGGCAGTTGTGTACACACATATGCATACATGTTGGGTATATCATTAATGTTACTGAATTCTACAAAGTTGAGCTTTAGTAGTAGGTGCAGGAGCAGGATCAAGCTGGAATATGTGCTTTTAAAAGCTCATACATACATGTCAATGGTATTTCTCTAAATAAGCAAAAAAAAAAAGTTGAGATCTTCTGCTTTGGAAATTATAATTATTTTAAAACAGTTAAATTTAAAACAATCTATTTGATTAATACTAACTTAATTTCAATAATATGAAAAAACTTCTATAATACCCTCTTTCCTACTCTGCCCTTTGTACAAATGAACATCTGTATATACAGGGTATCCCCCCAAAAATGTACACACACTTAAATAGTTGATAGCTCAATTTTGAAAGTGAAATGTATTTTAATAAACACTGCCTTTATAATTACTCAAAAGGTGTATACACATTTTGGGGGGATACCCTATATTATAAGCCCATTAGCAAAATTTAATGTCTATTGTTTGCAGTTGTCTTTAAAAAATATATGATTAGAGAAGAATTACAAACAAAACTGAATTTTATACAGCCTTTTATAATATCTACTAGAGGCCCAGTGCACAAAAATTTGTGCACTTGCGGGGAGGGGAGGTCCTTCAGCCCGGCCTGTGCCCTCTTGCAGTCTGGGACCCCTCGGGAGATAACGACCTGCTGGCTTAGGCCCACTCCCAGGTGACAGAGGGCAGGCCCAATCCCTAGGTGCAGCCTCTAGTCGGGCTCAGAGCAGGGCTGATTGGGGAGTTGGGGCTCCGCCCCTGTCATGCACAGAGCAGGGTGGATTGGGAGGTTGTGATGCCACCCTCAGTCATGCTCAGGGTAGGGCCGATTGGGGGTTTGGGGCACCGCCCCCTGTCATACTCAAGGCAGGGTCGATGGGGAGGTTGCGGCGCCATCCCCTGTCACACACAGAGCAGGGCCAATCAGGGGGTTGGGGCGCTGCCCCCTGTCACGCACAGAGCAGGGCCCATCAGGGGGTTGGGGAGCTCCCCTCTGTCACTCACAGAGTAGGGCCAATAGGGGAGTTGGGGCACCGCCCCCCTGTCACAGAGCCACAAGGCGATCAGGTGGTTTGGGCACTGCCCCCTATCATGCTGCTCCATGGGCCAGAAGGTCTCGCGGCTGCACTGATCCCAGTGCTGGGAGGCCTCGCGGCTCCGCTGATCCCGGTGCTGGGAAGCATATTACCCTTTTACTATATAGGATAGAGGCCTGGTGCACGGGTGGGGGCCAGCTGGTTTGCCCTGAAGGGTGTCCTGGATCAGGGTGGGGGTTCCCACTGGGGTGCCTGGCCAGTCTGGGTGAGGGGCTGAGGGCCATTTTCAGGATGGCTGGCAACTGAAGCTCCCAACCTCTCCTTTTGTTTCTTTTTTTTTATTCTGGGATTTATTTACCTTCTATGGCTGTCACTGGAACTGAGAGCCGGCTTTAGCTCTGAGGCTCGGCTCCAGCTCTGAGACCTCGGTTGCTGATCTAGGTTTGTTTGGGTTCTATAATTGTAACACTTGCAACTCCAGCTCTGAGATCCCAGCTGGCAGAAAGCAGGTTTTTGGGGATGGTTTAGCTTCTATAATTACAACATTGTTTCTTAGAGTTATAGCTCAGAGGTCAGCAGCGGCATGCAGGGAACCTTGGCTTCCTCCTTCACTGGAGCAAGCAAGCCTCCTGTTTGCTTCAGCTGCCTGGCTGCCGGCAGCCATCTTGGTTGGCAGTTAATTTGCATATCTCGCTGATTAGCCAATGGGAAGGGTAGCAAAGTTATGGTTAATTACCATGTTTCTCTATTATTAGATAGGATGCACTTATCATTGCCTGTATCATTTTCATACTTTCTTTTAATTATTTATTGTTCTCTGAATAATTATAATAACTTATGTAAAGTCTTTGCCTAAGTCCAAAATCATTCCCCCTCCAGGACATTTTCTGTTGTATGCAGATTCACTTTCCTGTTTCTTCACATTCCTGGTCTTTGTTTGTTACAAATAGAGTTGTTTGTAACAACTCTGGTTTCAGATTCCTCCACCAACCACTCAACTGCTCGAGATATTCAGATAGCCATCTAAGCATAGAAATATCGCAGGGAGCTAAAATGTCGGTTCTGCACAGGGTATAATTTTATTAATAAAGTTCCAAAACAGTTCGAACTTTTCATTCTCTGAGGTGCTGCTGGTTTTTGCCTGCTATACCACTAAGCTGGGGAGGAAGTGAGAGATGAGACTAGTCCTAACTTCAAGCAACACAGACCCTGCTGTCTTACCAAAGTTTAGTAATTTCTTTTGTATGAACAAAAGTTTTCAGATCATTCTGGTACTTTGGTTAATTGCCAGAGTTCTGAAGTGATTGATTTTAGTTATTTTGCTTGTGTTTTGTTTTGTTTTAGGAGAGTTCATCAAGGCCCTTACTCTTCCACTCCAGAAGTTGGTCCTCTCCCGGTTAACATCAATTTTATTTCTTAAATATGTTTTTATTGATTTTAAAGTGAGAGAAGAAGGGAAAGGGAGTGATAGAAACATCCATGAGAGAATCATTGATCAGCTGCCTCCTGCTCACCCCCTACTGGGGATTGATCCCACAACCAGGGAATGTGCCTTGATCAGAAATCGAACTGGTGACTTCTTGTTGCATGGGACAGCCCTCAACCACATTGGCCAGGCAGGTTAATATCTATTTTATAATATATCTCCAAGCACATTATCAGTCATGGTGCAATGCGTGAAAATTAGAAAACAGTGAAATCTGATGCTGACATTTTCAGAAAACCTGAAATCATTAGAGAGGAGATTTGCACAGCTAAATTAATATATACAGTTAACAACGAAGAAGCAAAGATACAGGATAGAATTTTTAAAATTTTTATTGGTATTCAGTTAAACTCCATTTAAAAAAAGAGGTCTTAAAGGGGATATTATATTCTAATCCCAAATAAGATTTATCAGATGGAAGAGCCAGCAGCCACTTTTGCATCTTAACTTACTTTGCAATTTTACAATTCATAAAATACTCACCAAGGCATGGCACAAGTTTGGAGTTCAAGCACAGTGCACTTTATGGGGCAAGATCCATTAAAAGCAATAATTTGTAAGATACTCAACAGGAAAGTGGGCATTTTTTTTTCAAGGAGTACTTTAAGGAGGGAAGCAGGACTCCTTAATCCAATTTTATGTGAAAAGTGATCTCATTCTCATCCGTGACCACTTTCCTCCTGCGGTTATGGTTGAAGTTGGAGGACTAAGCGCAAAATGAGCAGCATCTCTCCATGTCAGAAGTTCTTTTCCACAAACATGAAGTACCAACCTGGCTTTCCCTTGAGAAAGGAGTAAATCTCACTCTGAGCAGACATCGCAGGGACTTTGATGGTGAACTCACTCCGCTATATGTCACCTTTCTCTGCCAATTTCTTTTTGTTAGTTGCCTAAAGTCCACGGTATGAACATGGCTATAGAAAAGATTCACTTATTTTGCATCGTTAGCTAATGCTTTTCCTTCCTCTATGACAATTAGAATTCTAATGTGAAAAGGCAGAAGGATGGGTTTGGAAATGTTGCAGTTCTGCTCCAACATCTATGAACTTGGACTTTACTCTTTCTAAGCCTCACTGTCCTGTTTTATAAACTGGAGACCACTCTTTCTCTTACTTGATTTTTATTAGATTATCAAATGAGATAATGAGTACTTGAAAGCACTATTGAATACAACACTTAATACAAATATAAGATGTTTGTCTGTGGAAAGGATTAACATAATTCTATTGGACAAATCTTGGGGAAAAACCCTCAATCTTTACATTGATATTTAATACACCATATATCGTTTATTTCAAACAATAAGCAATGATCAATCTATATCCTCTCATTTGCCATTTATGCCTCATTTATTTACTATTTGTTTGTAATAATGTCAACAATTTTAAAAATATCACAAAAAATAATAGGCTTATGTTACTATTTCATGATTTTTATATTTAACTATTAATTCTTGTCTTTCTTTTATAGAGATGGAAATTTAGCTCTCTTACACTCTCTTTCATCTATATGCATACATGCATACTTTATCTTTCTTCTGCTTCCCAATAAGCTATTATGATTATGTTAAAATTATTCAAACTGAGATATAAATATAAGTATATTTACTTTCTTATAAAAACAATTTTCTCTAGAGTTTATGATTGCCTTAGTATTGTTATGTACTTTCTGTATACCATGACCTTTTCCCTTGAGTATTCCTATACAGTTGTAAAGTAAATCATCTCAGCATGAGCAAACCATAAAAATATTGCACTGAAATGCTCAACACTGCCTTGTACGAATTCCAATATAAGATCAAGATGAGTTTCACAAAGTCAGGCTGGCTTATATGAGAACTGTGGAAGCGTGAAGCTTGACTAAGTCCCACCTCCACACAGTTTCTTCTGGGAGAAAAGACACAGAGAAAGTTGACAATTGACAGATGGATTTTATTCACAATTCTTTTTTCTTTTTCTTTTTTTTTAAAAGATTGTTCCAATATCCTAGCTTATAAATCAATGATAAGCAGACATAGAACTAGGGAAAAACAAGCAATTGAAATAAAAATACTTTGTGTTATTCATATCACTTTTTCCTGTATTCCCCCATTTGCTAAGACCTTAAGTCACCTATTCTGAGGAAAGATGACTAAACCATAAGATTTCCATGTCCTTTGGTTTCCCTAATTGCCCAAATGTGTATTGAGTGTTTACAAATTTCCACACACTCTTCAAAGTACTGGTGATGTAATGTTAAGGGAAACAGAATGGGCCTAGACTAGTGCCCGTGTAAGAAATCAAGGGATAGGCTCTCGGTGCCACGTCTACCTTTCCCTTTAGTTTTGTTGCTCCAATCATAAAACTGCCCATGCTACTCCTGCTTAATTTACTACTTGAGAAAGTTAGGGATATTTGAAATAAATCTTTAAAATTCTCAGTGGAGCACAAATATTTTTCAGATCTTCCTCCTCCATGAAATTTCCACCCACCTCAGCTCTCCATCCAGAGTTTATATCTCACCTTACTTGTCCTTCCTTCATTTTTTATCACATATTTATCATGATCCTGGTCCTTTACCTTCTGTTAAAATTATTTGTGTTTATGTTTTATCTTTCTTGGTTTCTTATAATCTCCTGGAGGGCAAGGTCCAAGCCTGATTCAATTAATTTAACTCTATGACGTTTTATAGATGCATGCTGCATTACATACCCGCATAATTCTTCCTTCCATGACACTTGGACCATTGCTAGGAATATAATAATAGGTGCTCAATAAATATCAAATCCAATGAGTAATTGCATAATGTCAGGCTAAATTGAAGTACAATGCATATATAAATGTAAGATGCAATTTAGTGCCCTTGGCAATTTTGAAGATTGACTTGAACCTTTTAGAACATCTTTTTTTTCCAGACAAGGGGCAAGAGAGAGCAAGGCCCTTTTTGGACTCCAGATACAAAGGAATTATGCAAAAGCATCCAAGAAAAAACTATAATTAAAGTGATAAGACATTTGAAAAATCAATGCCTTCACCAGAGGATTTGCTCTATTTGTGAAATTTGTATCTATGGACAAAATCGGAGGTTCTACAGTCTTACAGCATATGCTGTTAAATAAGAATTGCTTGGACTCCAAAGATAGTCAAAAGCACAGCCCAGTTGAATGCAGTGTTCTTTTTACGATCGCACTCAGAGAGAATGAAAGCTTCCAGTTCAGTACATCCTTGGCACTAGATTTCACTTTCTCAGTTCTGAATGTTTTACAATGACTGTGAAGTTTCATGGACTGAAGTCATTTGTGTTCTTGCTTGACTAGTTTGAGCTCCATGAGGCTGATATGCTGGTGAAAATCAGAGTTCCTGATGGAGCCTTTCCTACTCGAATGTGTTTTCTTCTATTTATTATAAAATTAGCAACTACCTGCAATTGTCATGAGTCCTTCACTACATCTCTTTGTTGTTGCTGGAAAAGAGAGGGAGCATTTTCTTTATTTTATTTTTATTAAACAGAAGATATTTGGTAAGGCTTTATTTTTGTTATTATTTTCTTTTAAATTGGGGGTCAGGTTTACTCTCTCCCCTCCCCCTGATTTATTAAGGTATGATAAGAAACAAAATATTTTATATATTTAAGGTGTACAAAGTGGTAGTTTAATATAAATATACTTTGTGTAGTAATTACCACAATCAGGCTAATGAATATATCTGTCACCTCACATAGTTACCGTGGTGTGTGTGTGTGTGTGTGTGTGTGTGTGTGTGTGTGTGTGTGTGTGTTTAGAACATTTAAGATCTAACCTGTTAGCAAATTTCAAGTATACAATACACTATCATTAGTTATAGTGTCCATACTATAAATGAGATCTCTAAAGCATATTTATCTCTAAAAACTGAAAATCTGTATCCTTTGACCAATATCTTCCTATTTCCAGCATTCCCCAGCTGCTTGTAACCATCATTCTACTCTGTTTCTCTAGGTGCAACATTTTTAGATTCCTCATAGAAGTGAAATCATGTAATATTTGTCTTTCTGTGTGTGCCTTATTTCTCTTAAAGTAATATCCCCAGAATTCACCCACATTGTCACAAATGGCAGAATTTCCTTCTCTTTTATGGCTCAAATATATATCACAAGATCTTTTTCCATTGACCCATTGAAAGATACCTACATTGTTTCCATATGTTGGGTATTGTGAATAATGCTGCAATAAAAATAACATCTTTAAGAAGTGTGGGGTTTTTGTTATCATTGCTATTACATTATTTATTTTATGCCTCAGAGACATCATCTTAGAGTCTATCACATGTTAAGGTCAAATGCCTACTCTGTGTGGCTACCGAAAACAAAAATGACCAATATCAACTACTCAGTGAGTCCCAGTCATTCATTTAAAACTTAAATCTTCTCAAATTTCTGGTAGATAATGGATAGATTCAATTACATACTAGAAAATTATGGAAATTAATTTATTTTGCCTATGTCTTTGTTTTAATTGTTCTTAACAGTATCTGATCCTTGTCATCAGGGAATAAAGCATTGTACATTTGAAGGCAATTGTAGGCCCCAACAGAGTCTAGCACAGAACAGAGCCAAGAGCTACAAAATTTACCCTACTTCCTATAGAACACAAACACAGAAAATACAAAAGCAGGTACTATAGATCAGGGCCCAAACACTGGTAGATCTATTCAGGCTGAGTGAATATGTGAACCACGGCAGGTGCAGACTGTGGAAAAGAGGAGCAAGCTTGCTGCATCTAAACAGGAAGGCATTCTTCAGCTCCCATTGCCAGTGCCATGAGGAGGGGCTTGCCCAGGATCACCAATCCTCCCAACATTTCACAAAGAGATGAAAATGGGGCTTTTTACATGAAATCTCCGAGTTGTTAAATGCAGGCAATAAATAAATACACACTGAGCTCAATAAAACCATTTAAGAATCAGATTCATCCTAGGAGCTGCCTATATACAATCTATATTTTGGAAAGATAACAAATTCAAATCGCATGCTTCAAATTACAACTCCCCCCACTACACACACACACACACACACACACACACACACACACACAACTATCCTTACCCTGGTCTGCATTTTCCCTTTTCCATAGCACTTTACATCTTTTGAAATACATTATAATGTGCTCATTTATTATACTTATTGTATTTTGTCCTTGTCCCATGCCAGCATACACACTCTATAAGGGCAAAGATCTACTTACATTCATCCTTGACCTTTTACATGAATAATTCTTTTAATGAATAAATAAAGTTACTTAGGTTCAAACTTAAATACAGGGGTGGTGAAAAAGTAGGCTTATAATTGTTCATATTGAAAATAATACAATAATTAAAAAATAATATGAGAATAATCTCTGTTTCCCATATTCACAACTGTAAACCTACTTTTGCCCCACCCTATATCTGAGAGACTTAAGCTTTCAAATCCATTGTATCAGGCCCCAAGCAAGCTGAGAGGGGCATCCTTAAAGGAGGGGAACCTGGCATAAGGTCAATGTCTGAGCAGGAAAAGGAAGATTGCCACATGGGAGAGTGCAGAGTCCACAATGGGTACCCATAAGTGGATGATCTAGTATGTGGTATCAGAGTCCAAGCAAAGTAAGGAGAAAAACCATGCATGGAAGCCGTCTGATGAGTGTCACTCCACCAAAAGGCAGAAAGACACCTATATGAGAAACAATCTTTCAAGGGGTGTTGGAGTCCATGCTTGATGAGGAGGGCATGCGTATGTTAGACTAAAGCAGTGGTTCTCAACCTTCTGGCCCTTTAAATACAGTTCCTCATGTTGTGACCCAACCATAAAATTATTTTCGTTGCTACTTCATAACTGTAATGTTGCTAATGTTATGAATCATAATGTAAATATCTGATATGCAGAATGGTCTTAGGAGACCCCTGTGAAAGGGTCGTTCGACCGCCAAAGGGGTCATGACCCACAGGTTGAGAACCGCTGGACTAAAGCTATGTTGGGTTTCAGAGTCCAAGCAGGATGAAAACACCCATATGGGGAAGTAGCTGAGACGTGAGTTCAGAGTCCCAGCAGGATGAGGAGGGCACCTGCAAGAGAACAGGTAGCAGCAGTGATGGGAGATTGGTTATACATAAGGAGTTGGGTCAAATAAGTATATAAACTAAGGAAAATTAGAGCCAGGCTTTTCACTGCTTGAGAAGGGAATCACACATGTGAAAGGGAGAAAATTAAAATGACTCTTGTGATGTTGGATTGGAAGTAGAGTAAAAATAGTGACACCTCAGTAACAATGAGCATATCTAGTACCCAGATTTTGGCTTCTAAACACCAGTATCCACTAAAAGGGAATCAGGAATCCTTGGAGAAATGCCTGATTCTGCGGCTGGGAAAGCAACTGAAAGGTGAGCTTGGAACATTGCGCTGTGTCAAAGAGTAAGGAAGTTCTCAAAGATAGTAACATCTTAACAACCCATTGAGTCACATAGAAAACCATGTGTTTATTTTGGAGCAATCCCATGCTTAGATAAAAACTGAAAATATAATACAAAGAATGTGAATAAATACATCAAAGATATAACTAAATGAATGAATAACTAAATCAAAGTTTGATGAGGAATGACATGGCTACATCATTTCAATTGTCTCCCCACAAAATACTACCTAATTATAAAGAAGAAAAAAATAGTAACCAGCCCTCGCCAGTTTTGCTCAGTGGATAGAGCATTGGCCTGTGGACTGAAGGGTCCCAGGTTCTATTCCAGTCAAGAGCATGTACTCAATTGTAGGCTCAATCCCTGGCCCTGGTCGGGGCTCATGCAGGAAACAATGAATCCATGTGTCTTTTTCACATGGATGTTTCTCTCTCTATCTCCCCCCCCCTTCCATTATCTCTAAAAATCAATGGAAAAATATCCTCAGGTGAGGATTAACAAAAACAAAAAAAATAGTAACCATACAAGGGAGAGGCCTGGAAGACTCCACCTTAATCAAATGATCCAAGAGAAGATTGTCAGTAATAGTAGGAATTAAAATGTTGCACTTACTGATCAAATACAATGCAATGTCACACTGGTGATATCTCCACCAAAGATGTGTAACTTGAACTTCCCTAATTATGAGGAAACATGAAACAAACCCAATTTGAGGGACATTCAAAATTCATTGTTCCAAATGTGTCAGGTCTTGAAAGTCAAAGAAAACTGAGACTTTTCTTGAACGAAGAATGAATGACAACTACTAATAAACAACAATGTCTGCTTCTGAAATAAATCCTTTTGCTAAAAATTACATTGTTGGGCTACTTGTAGAAACTTGCCTGAGGTTTGAAGAGTATATAGTAGTAATGAGTCAATGTTAACTTCTTGATTTTGATCTTCGTACCATGGCCATATAGGAAAATATACTTGTTTGCAGGAAACAGGCTAACAAATTCAGTTCTTTGTATTGTACTTGCAACTCTTCTGTAAATGTAGGACTATTCCAAAACAAAATAAAATCTGATTAACTGCACATATCTTTTAACCAATCCCCTTCTAGTCATATATGAACATATTTAAGCAAAAATATCATGACATTTCTATAAATATGTTCATGGTAACATTATTAATAATATGGAACAATTAACTGGAAGTAGTCTAATTTTTAACAAAAGAGGAAGTGTGAAATTGTGGTCAGTTCACGGCACACAATATCATAGGAAAAGTTTAATCTTTATGCATAGAAATGGAAATTGTTCAGGACATTACTGTTGAGTAAAAATATGTTAAGATTCAGAACAAAAATAAAATTATGACCTAATTTTCATTTAAAATGGGTTTGGAAAGGGAAATAGAAGTATATTGTTATAAGATGACTATATTATATATTAATTGGCATAATAGCAATTCATGTTTCTTTCTCACATCGATGTTTCTCTCTCCCTTTCTCTCTAAAGACCAATTAAAACATATCCTCAGGTGAGGATTTTTTTTAAATGTATAGCTAAATGTATAGTAAATTAAGGATCTATATTGTAATCCCTACTACAATCAAGAGGGAGAGAGAAAAAGAGAGAGAGAGAGAGAGAGAGAGAGAGAGAGAGAGAGAGAGAGAAGAAGGGAGGAAGGAAGGAAGGAAGGAAGGAAGGAAGGAAGGAAGGAAGGAAGGAAGGAAGGAAGGAAGGAAGGAAGGAAGGAAGGAAGGAAAGAAGGAAGGAAGGGGAAGGAAGGGGAAGGAAGGGAGGAAGGAAGGAAGGAAGGAAGGAAGGAAGGAAGGAAGGAAGGAAGGAAGGAAGAATAGCTCAGTCTGGTCGAGTGGCTCAGTTGGTTGGAGCATCGTCCCATGCACCAAAACGTGGCAGGTTTGATTCCTGGTCAGGGTGCATAAGGGAGGCAACCATTTGATGTTTCTTTCTCACATCGATGTTTCTCTCTCTCTTCTTTCCTCTCTCTCTAAAAGCCAATTAAAACATATCATCAGGTGAGGATTTTTTAAAAAATGTATAGCTAAAGACAAAGGCAAAATAAAACAATAACTACAAAGTAGCCAAAATTAAATGTATACTATTTAAAGACTCATAATCAAGTTAGGCTACAAGATTCATAAAGTTTATATCATATATGCTTTAGTAACCCTGGATTATTCTTCTGTTTATTTATATCCCATTTATTGCATAAAGAAATTAAAATGGAAGGTTACTTAGCAAAACCAATCTCAGGTTTTGATTGACAATTTATTAAAATTTTCAAATCAAGTCACTTTTTCACACGGCATAAGCAGCAAATACTACCTCATCTCCAATCCCAAGACAAAAGCATTATCCTCTTTCCTACAATATCGTGATTTTCTTAGGAGAGAAACATCCATCTCACTTCAACTGAATGGTTTCATAACACAGAGGGGAGGATGAATTTTCCAACTTAGAAGTGTCCATTTTTCCCTCTCTCTTTGTTCATTTTGCATTCTGTTTTTTTTTCTTTTTGTGAGGTGATGCCCAGAAAAAAAATACTGTCAGCATTTCTTCATACCCAGAAGGACAGCCTGGACATAGCCAAGCTTATCTATTAATTCCAAACTAAATACCTCAGCTAAGAATCTATAACATTTTATGAAACAAAAATGTTCCTCTTAGAATTTTACACAGCAATATTTGCTAAACCTTTTCAAGCTCAGAAAATAATCCCCAAACTAAACTATGTTAGTGATGATACATGTGTAAGACACTAAGTTTCCAGATAAAAGGTCTGGCAGTATATAGTACGCGTACTCCATGGTTTAATATTATATTTTGCCATATTGTGCTAATAATTCCTGATTTGTGTCACCGTGTATAAAGATATACGTGTATCCCAAGAAACCAGAAACACCAATCAGAAAGGATATATGCACCCCTATCACCATAGAAGCACAATTTACCATAGCGAAGATCTGGAAACAGCCCAAGTGCCCATCAGCAGATGAGTGGATTAGAAAACTGTGGTACATCTACACGATGGAATACTATGCTGCTGTAAAAAAGAAGGAACTCTTACCATTTGCAACAGCATGGATGGAACTGGAGAGCATTATGCTAAGTGAAATAAGACAGTCAATGAAAGAAAAATACCATATGATCTCACTCATTTATGGATAATAAAGACCATTATAAACTGATGAACAAAAATAGATACAGAGGCAGAGCAGCATCAAACAGACTGTCAACTATAGCAGGAAGGCTGGGGAGGGTTGGGGGGCAGGAGGGGAGGGTAAGAGATCAACCAAAGGACTTGTACACATGCATATAAGCATAGCCAATGGACATATGACACTGGGGGATAGGGGAGGCTGGGGGAATGTCAAGAAGGGGCAAAAAAGGAGACATATATAATACTCTTTGTAATACTTTAAGCAATAAAACAAAATTTAAAAAAAGATATATGTGTGGAACACATTGCTTAGTAGTATGTAGTAACATGTATTAACTTCTTTGTTTCACATTATATGTGTGACACACTATAATTTTTAGTTCTAAGTTCAAGTGTTACTGTGTACAGTAATGTATCTGTGAAACACTGTGTTAAAACTGTTGAACAGTGTTAGATGTATGAGTTGCTTCTCCGGAAATACATCCATGAACTACTGAATAGCAGTGCATGGTACTTATGCCTCTTTGTATAGTGACGGATATAGAAATTCTGTTTAATACTTTTATATGTATGTGTTACTGCACATGGAGATATTTGTGTGAACAACTCTGTTTAGCAGCATGTGCTGTGCATGCCCCTTTGTTACGGACCTGTGCTGCATGGCCGCTCGCACTGTGGTTGGCACTGTGTGGTACGCGCAGTACTTTAGTTAGTAATACATGTTGAATATGTTGAACACTGTGTGTAGCAGTAGCGTGTGTGTGTGTTACTGTATATAGTGACATGTGTGGGAAACAGTATACTTAGCAATACTTGATGCATTAACCTCTTTGTTTCACATTATACTAGTATGTGTGACACACTGTAATTTTTAGTTCCAAGTTCACGTGTTACTATGTAGTCATGTATGTGTGAAACACTGTGTTTGTCAATGCATGGAACAGTTCCTAATTTGTTTAGTGAGGTATGTTGATACACTGTGTTTAATAGTATTAGGCGCATGTTTTACACACATAGGAACAAATTCTGCACATCTTTCATCCACCACTAAATGCATTTATCACCAACAACAAACAGCACTAGCATTGTGCCTCATACACACATAAGTAAACTCAATATATCACACTGGGTTCACAAACATTATTATTACACACACAAAACATACAACTAACACAATGACTAGTACACATATCACTTAACATGGTGCCTCATAAAAGCATCATGAAAACATTATTACACACAGCAGACCACTAAGCACAGTGTCTCAAACAAAAATTATTAGACACAATACCTCAAACACACTTCCTGAAACACAGTGCCTCATTCACATATTATTAAACACATATCACAAACACACACAGAGTACTTAACACATTACCACTTAAGACATTTTATTAATGCCGCACACATTACTAAAGCAATGCCTTACACGTTCTATGTGATAAAAACAATTCCACATGCTATCTTAGAATAATGTTGTATTAGAATGGTTCCTTGTATTCCTTAGATGATCAAAGTATGCCTATTTCTTGCACCTATGGGTGAATAACATTGTACTAGAGTAGTGCCTGGCACATACAAGATGCTTAATACAATCCTTTTTCCTTCCCTTATGCAAGAGTTATGTTTCACTAGAATATGACGTGACATACAGTAGGCATCTAATGCATGCTAGCTTCTTTCTTTGCAAGTTATGTTTTACTAGGACACTGCCTTGCATATAGTAGGTTCTAAATGTATCCTTGTTTTCTTTATTCTATCTGTCAGTTTGTACAAAAATAGGGCCTTGTAAATAGTAGGCAATGATGCATTGTTTTTCCTTTTCCCTTTAAGTAAGTATTGATGAATTATAATAGTGCCTGGCAACTAATTACATACTCCTTTCTTTCCTTTATGTGAGGACAATATTCTCCTGGAATAGTACCTGGCATATATTTGGCATTAATTCATGTTCATCCCTTTCTACAATATATGAGTTATATTTTGATAAAATAGTGCCAGGCATATTCCATGCTTTCTTTGTATGTTTGTGTCTGATAGCCCTTTAGGATACATCTATAGCCTCTGATGTTTAAATGGCATTTGTGTTATAAATATTTGTTTCAGTTGTAATTTAACCACATTTCTGAATTAATTTAGTTCCTGGATGTTTGCAACAACCTTCCTCTTTTAGCTTCTCTTTCCATACTCTAGTTTCTAGCTACACTAAGTATACTTCTCAATCCTGCAAACATTCTTACACTAATATAATTTATAATCTACACTAATAAAAGAGAAACATGCAAATTGGTGTCACTCCACTACACCAACCAGCCAATCAGATGAGTATGCAAATTAACCCAACAAAGATGGCAGTTAATTTGCATATGCAGGCACGGAGAAAAGACTGAAGGCTCCAGCAGGACTGAAGACTAAAGACTGAAGACTGAAGACTAAAGACTGAAGACTGAAGACTAAAGACTGAAGACTGAAGAGGTTTCACTTCTCTGCTGCAGCTGGACCAAAGGCCTGGGTCCCGGGTGCCAGAGGAAAACTGGTTCCAGCAGCCAGCGGAAGGAAGGCCTATTGCACGGATCTTCATTCAGCAGACTTCTAGTATAATATAATGTAATGGATGCATTTTTATTGACTTCTTCTATATCCTTCATCTTGTATAATATACTGATGTCTTTCCTTTTCTCACTTCCTGTCTCTGATGTATCTGTTTCCTGTGAGGTGGGCCTGCCATCCCACCTTTGAATATCTCAACTATTTTCTTTTGGAACATTTGCCTTTGTTTTATTGTTTCTGTCCCTACAGCCATATGAATCCATCTTCTTTACCTCCCTCTTCTATTCCTGAAAATCCAGGTGGCTATATTCCCATGTTTTTATTGTACCTGGGGACCTAATAGTAGCACTTATTTCAACAGATCATTAGGCTGCCTTTCTCCTCGAACTCTGGCATAAGCCCTTCTAATTTCACTAAATGGGTCTGATCCAGTTTGAACAAGATGAGACAGGGTTATCACTGACTTTACTCAGAAGCAGTAGAATCAAAAAAGAAAGCACAACTAATCAAAAAGCTTTAAGTTTATCCTGAAGTTTCAGAAGCATTCTGAACTGAAGGAAACTTCTTTACAGGGTTCACATGATTCAAATGGTTGTGATAAGTTTAAATAGAACTAGGTGAGGCCAGATTAATTTAAACTAATGAGAATAACCTTGGGTAAGTCAGAGCTGGTTTAAATGAGTCAGAACCTAGTAAACATATAAGCCCTTTTTATAAAAACTCAAGGGTATTTGTGCAAGGTTTTCTCAGCTGTGACCAACCCAAATGATTGGAGCTGATTTAAACATCTCAGAAAAGCTTAACTTTCCATTAGAGCCATTATTAACTAACTCTATGAGGGTGCTGAGCTCATTTGGGTTTTCATAAATTACCCAAAACTGTTTTGAGCCTGACAGACTAGATCTTGATTTATTTAGTGAACCATCACAAAGCTCTCCTCAACTTTTTGTTCCTTTGTGCTTGGAAAATAGCCCCAAAAATAAATCTAGTTTTTTGTGTGGTCTTGACCGCAGAAATCTGAATTGCAGTACAAATTTCTTGGTTTTATCCCAAATTAACACATTTGTTTTTACCCCAAAGTTACAGTTTCTAAAGTTGATCTAATTTCCTTCAAAGTGGATCTTCTTGCCCCAAAAGGGGATGATGCTGAGTCAGGCAGCTGATGCTGACAGGAAAGCTGCTGGGAAGAAGAAAATGCTGGAATAATCACTTCGTATACATTATCTCCTCCCATCCTCCTAAAACTCTATGAAGTACCTGAAATGCTGCCTGGTTTCCATGAAAATAATCACTCCTAATTTACTGGATTTTTTTTCAGGATTCTTCGGCACCCTCTTTACACAGGTGTGCATCCCCACAAGGGACTTTTGTCATCCTCCATTCTGGCCACAGTGATCACTTTATAGCACATAACTGTTCACCTTATCTAAGACTCCTGGTGCTCTTTCACGTTTACCTTCATACCAGGGAGTAATCCTGCTCACATAGCTGTACTAACCAGGGTATGTTACAGAGGAAAATGCCTAATCTGCACTTTTTAAAAATACTTTGTGTCCCGGAGTAATTCCATTCTTGCTAAGGATCACTGGGGCTATGTTTCCTGTGTCTATGGGGACTCATGAGTTTTCTCCCTCTGCCATTAGAAGTGCTGCAGTGAAAGAATCGGCTCACCCTGCATGGTCTCTGCGTATTGCCAGTGTCCTCCCAGGTCAGGTTTTACTCCTCCTCTCGGTTTCTTTCCTAAGCTCAAACTTCCTTGTTCTGAACCTTAGTCTTAATTTCTTTCCTTATAGATTCTTTAATGAGTAAATAATGTAATATGGTCTAACAGTCAAGTGCATTTGCTTTGGAGTCAGGCAGACCAGATTTAAGTTCCAGTTGTATTATTTAACACTTGTGTGAACTGGACCGCTTATTTGACTTGTCCAAGCTGCAGTTTATTAATATGCAAATGAGGATAATTACAGAACCTTCTCATGGTGGCTGTAAGGATTACATGAAGATCTCTGTGTGAAGTGCTTCACCTTGTGTAGACTAAGGATCCAATAGACATCAGCCAGCACTCCAACTCTACAGCAATGACTCTATAACTATTACTGTTATTATGTTATTGCAAATACATTCCTCAAATTCCAGCAGTAAGGGTTGTTATCCTCTTTTATTAATAAAGAAGAAATTTACCAAAGGTCACCCAACACCATGTACCATCACTAGGAACCAGCTGTAGAACTATGTAAATCTCATAAGCCATAAGACTGTTGGTTCTTGTTCCCACCTACATAGCTTCCCCCCACAAACCATGTTCTTAGGTCCTAATCAGGGTTTTAATCAAGTGGTATTTAGGGTAGAATTCCCAATCTTTGGAAAACACCATGAGCTAGACACAGAATCCAAGAGAGGACAAGAAATATGCAATAAGCCATCAAGTCAGAGATAGGAAAAGTAATGCAACTCCCAATCTATAGTGCCCTGCCCAGTCTACATCACTCGCCTACCAAAAAGCAGAACTATCAATGAAGATTCAATTACATCTTCTCTACTAAATGGTAGAAGGCTGTAAATATATATATATATATATATATATATATATATATATATATATATATATATATATATTATTTGCGAAAAGGGGGAAATCTTTCTGAGCACATTATATGTATCAGTAAATAAAGCTATGGAAAAGTAGAAATTAGGAAAGAGCTGACAAAGTTTTGGGTGTGGCCTGTATTCATAGGGTTCCATAATTTTTAAATGCCCACATCATGAATTAGAAAATGTATGCAATTCTCTCTGATCACATATTTATTCAGAAGCCACTTGGAGCCATCATGATGCTCACTGTGCTGCATCTGGGGCTTTAAAACTACAAAGAATAACTAATGTGCTTCTCATTCCAAGCTGATAAGAGCTGTCATCAGGAAATAATAAACTATACAGAGTCCCTTTCAAGCAAAGTAAGAGACCAAAAGGAGAATCCTGAGGATAACAAATCTTGATGGGTACCACCTGCAACTTTGACCCAGTATTAGTGTCAATCATCCTGAATTAATAGACTTATGGGAGTTCCTTTCCAAAGCAAAGGTCTTCCCCTTCTACAGCTATCTAAAGAGAATATAAACCCTGATGATTTTAAAACATACTCATGTGATTAAAGTCCTTAGTGTAAAGTCATGGCAACTCATAGTTAATGCTTTCCAAGCATTTTTAAATCACACAGCAAGTTCTGAGCATTGGATATGTACTGTGTTGTTCTTGTCTTCAAGGGGTTAGAGTTTTATAAAATAAAAAGAAGATGGTTTGTGTGTGTGGGGGGGGTGATGTAGGTGGGAACAAGAACCCATAGTCTCGTTGCTTATGAAATTTTCATAGTCCTACAGATGATTCATTACTGCCTTGTAGACTGAGCTTAATATACAAGCATGATTGCCAACTTTTGTACTTTAGAAATTGCCTACTTTAGTATTTATATAACCAAGGTGTGCTTCTACATTTCACTATTAAACCAGCTATAAATACAATTTACCTAACAGTTAATTATTCATAACAGTAATAACATTTATAAACCATTTACTATGTGTCAGTTACTATGCTAAGTGCTTTACCTTATAACTCGGGGCGGGGGGGGGGGGGCGCTGTGCCCTCTAATAGTGCGGGAGCCCTGTGATCGATGCCCCCAAAGAGGTAGGCCGGAGCCAGGGAACCTACTTCTGTGCTGCGTGAGACCTCCCCACGCGGAGCCACGTGCCCTGCCTCCACTCCGCGCACACAGCATCAAGCCCTTGCCCAACCTCCTGCGGACGCAGCCCCGCCCACCCACACGTGCCCACTGTGCATACAGCCTCCTGGTGATAGCTCACTGGGGCGTGAGGGCATCATGGCGTGAGGGTGTGACGACCACATAAGCTTTTATTAATAGGATATTGTAACTCAGGTACTACTGTCATTTTCAGCTCATAGATGGAGGGACCATGTAGCGAGGTTAAGTAACCTGCCAAAGTCACACTGTTAGGAAGGAAAAAATCCAGGATTTGAGCCCAGGCATTATGAATCCAAATCTCAAATTCTTAAATATTAAAGAGAATCATCCAATGCACAACAGTGGGCCTCCATGATCTAACTGGTAACTTGATAATGAGTTAATTTAGGTTGATAGTATTGCTACCAGACAGAATAAAGCAAAACTCCCTTTTCTTAGCAAAACCTCTGGTATTCCGACATCCTAAGAAACTGCTGGGCTTCATTCCCAGGTAAGTAGAGACTACATTAATTACGCATATCAGCAAGCTAAAGATGGCACTAATTATCAACTGTAATAACAGCAATGATTATACACAGCCTTGCTCAGCCAAAATTCCCTAACACAGCCACCTCAAGAAGTTTGTATAATTTGCCCAAAAGTTTAGTGTTGTGTGTGTGTGTGTGTGTGTGTGTGTGTGTGTGTGTGTGTGTGTGTTTCTTTAGTCTGCCTCCTATTTTAGGCTTCTTGATGCTGTGAGTCATCCTAAAGCTTAAACAAGTCCAGCCCTGGAGTCCCTCTCTGCCCTCACTTCCACTTCATCTCTTTTGGCAGGACTTTCATTCATAGTAGAGAATCCTAGCCGTTCCCTAGCAAAGCCCCTGGCAGAGGAAAAGCCTTTCTACCAAACACACTTAAAAATTCAAGACAATGCCCTTTGGTGCGCCTCCACTCCTTCTCCTGCAGTCTGTAAAGCTGCATGTCTTAGGGCTTCAGGTGTGACAGAATTTGCAACACCAGCCGCATGTACCAATGATATATTCCCTTTGAATTTCAAAAACCAATTTGGTTCTAAGTCTCACCCTTCAGTGGATGCTGCCTCCTTGGGGGGTGGCATTTACTGCTTCATAAAATCATAATGAGGACACATATCAAACCTAATTGTCTCAAGGCAAGGCATTATCGGGGAGATAAACTAGTCTCCGATGAAGTGTTGAGGGAGTAAAGGGTGTCGCTTAGACGCTCCGGGAGCAGATGCATTGCAGGGCTCCAGCAGAACAATCAAATGCGCCCTGGCTCTGCTTAATGGGGTAGAGCTTCCAGGTTGCACTATCCAGGAAAACATTCGCCATCCACGTTCCAACTCGTCACAAGTTAACAATGCACACGTGCACTGCGTTTCAGACTAATAGACGATTCCTGTTAGCAAAATGACATGGCAGATTTTTCATAGCCAATTTTTGGCATCCCCTGTAAAATTGGTGATTCCGTCTGAATATAGCCCGGAGCTAAGGAAAATGCAGAAGATTGGGAATGGGAAAGTAAAGCCCATAGGACTCTCCTTAGAGTATTATTTACTTGTGCCTTTAGAAGGAGGGAAACATCACCGGTTGAGAACGGTCTGAGCTATGTCAGCGTATTGAGTAAAGACTGACAAGGGGGAGTATTTTTCCAGGGAACTTTAAAAAATCATATATTTGAAATCGTGGAGCAGTTTGGGATCTCATGTGCTCCTTAGCAGAACCTCCATCTGACCCTCCACATTCTATATCTCAAGTTACAACTACATCCTTCCCTTGAATGCCTGATTATTGTTCTTGCTCTTACTTCTACTTATTCAGCTTTGAGGCTACATCAGGATCTATAAGCTACTCCTTGACAGCAGTAGGTATTCAATAATTATTTATTCAAGCTGTTGAATCTTTTTTTTTTTTGATATATTTTATTGATTTTTTACAGAGAGGAAGGGAGAGGGATAGAGAGTTAGAAACATCGATGACAAAGAAACATCGATCAGCTGCCTCCTGCACTCTGCCTACTGGGGATGTGCCCGCAACCAAGGTACATGCCCTTGACTGGAATCGAACCCGGGACCCTTCAGTCCGCAGGCCGACGCTCTATCCACTGAGCCAAACCAGTCAGGGCCAAGCCGTTGAATCTTTACCACTCTTCTCAGGCAGCTTACCTCTGCCAGCTACTTGCCCACTGTGGGCTTCATAGTTGGGTCCTTGAATTCTATCCTTCTCGTGATCAGTGCTCCATGTCTCCCAATTCCAACTCCTAGTTCTCTACTCTGAGTCCTGAGCAAAGGAATGAGGCAGGACTGAGAGTCCCTCTTGAACGTGGCTTCAGCTATAGCAGTTATACTATTTTGTTTCATGTACATTAAAAATATGAACCCATCAACTTCTAAAGATGGTTTTAATTACTGCTGTAGAGGAAAAATCGCTGGATAATAAATTAGGAAATCATCTCATCTTTAGTTGTGTGACCCTAGGCAAGTTATTTAGTCTTTCTGAGGCATAGATTTTTTTCGTACCTATAAAAACATGAACCTTGAATTAAATATGCTTAATTGTAAATTAATTAAAGGGTAATTGAGCCCAGGTGGTGTGGCTCAAGGGCTGAGCATTGACCATGAACTAAGAGTTCACTGAGTTGATTTCCTGTCAGGGCACATGCTTGGGTTGCAGACTTAATCCCTGCTAGGGGGTGTGCAGGAGGCAACCAATCACTGTTTCTCTCTCATTAATGTTTCTATCTCTCTATCATTCTCCCTCTTTTCTCTCTAAAAAAATCAATAAAACATATTTTAAAAATGGTTATTGAGCCTGGTCAGTGTGACTCAGTGGTTGAGCATGGACCCATTAACCAGAAGGTCATAATTCAATTCCTATCAGGGCACATGTCTGGGTTGTGGGCTGCAGGGGGCGGGGGGCATGCAGGTGGCAGCTGGTGAATGCTTTTCTCTCATAATCACACTCAATTAAAAAATAAAAAAGGCTATTGAAATTTGAGCTTCTGAGAAAAATATTAGGATGAAGTATCAGGAAACTAAACATTTCAAACTCCAACTGGTGGTTGTCATTTTCTGGAGTCTAAAGAGGCATTCGACCCACCCAGTCACGGGGATTTACTAGTATATGGCTTACTCCTTTACCTGGCTGAGGGTCCCTTTCATCCTTCACTGTCCCACGGTCATCTCTTTTGGAGTTGGCATTTCTGTCAGGTTAAACCTACCTTAACCAGTTTACCAGCCACTGAGAAATGCTAGTCCTTACTGCTCAGGCCTGGAGCCAATGCAAAACCTTTCACAGAAATTATTAAATCTAATCTAATGATATATTATTCTATAAATCTGCACATAAGGTCATATAAAGCATGTCAGTCTATTTAATTATCTCACATATCAAGACAAAGAAAGCCGAGTAGCTCTGTTGGCATGGTGGGAGTATAAACTGATAGAATGCTGTTCCCCTACCACACACCGTTCATCACATCTCCCCACCTGGAGCAACTCAGTAACACCAAGGCTCTGAGAAATCCTATTGGAAAACGACTGCATAATCAAACCACTTTAACTTATTATAACCTGTTTCTATTATTATTTGACTTTTTCGTAACGTCGACCTCGTTTTTACTTTAATAATCATGGAATTCAAAAGTGGCCTTTTGGGGAGATACTCATAAAAATCTTCACTTTAAGGCAAGATGAAGTCACTTTATACTGTTAAGAACATGATCTAGGAATGTTTGCTTTGTGTATTATTTTCTCTTTGGCCTTTTTCCTGTGGGAAGCTGGGATAGGAAGCTAGGTTGACTTCGTTCAACTACTTGCAAATAGGAATCACATCCTACTTTCAAAATCCACCACTGCTCAGCATCATTATCTTTAGTTAGATGCAATGCAAGGGGGTGGGGTGGGGGAAGCACTGCCTTTAGAACATGAGAAAAATTCTCATTGGTAGGGTGATTCTTTGATTCCTCACCACTCTCCTGCTGTAATAAATGAAAAGCCCATATAGCTTTAGCAAGAAATGTAGTTGACTTGGATACATCAAAATCAAGCCACTCACCTTCGCCACCAGGCACGTAGACTTACCAGAGTGGTTCCAGGAGCAGGGAGACAAGAATGCAGGACTAAGTCTGCCAATAGGCAACCAAATTGAAGAAGAACCTGCTAAGGAAACCTAAGAAATCTGGTGAGATTGATGATGGTCAAATGGAGGTATTAACTGGAATAATGCCCCAGGACTGAGGGGGGAAGGAAGTTGTGGAGAATTACAGGTGTACTCAATTCCAGGGAACCCAAAATGGCATAAGGGACATTAAGTATTATGGGGTCCAGTCTGGGACCTGATGGGGTGTGGGGAGGAGCTCTGAATGTGACACTGAATGATGAAACTTTATGTTTTCAAGAGGCTTTCCCACATTCCTTAAGAGATGACAGTATATGAAAACTGACAGGGCAGGTTTTTAATTAAAATGCTGTAATTACAGTTGAGGGAAAGAAACTTTCTATCATTCTCAAAGACGTAATGTTGTCTTATGCCTGGGAACAGGCACAGAGAAGTCCCTCGGTGTGGGTACCGACAACAGAGCACCAGCTGACCACTGCCACCCTCTGATAGGTCTCTGAGAGCCAGACACATCCAAACCACCAGTTTTCTCTGTCTTTACCAGGCAGTCTCCTTAAGGGTCATCCCTGACCTCAAAGCTCAGGTGACATGCTCAGATCACATACCTAGGCCTGGCCTCAGGCTGTTCTTCCTCCATCTCAATAGCGCATTGTTTCCTTGGTCCTCTTACACAAGTTTCTAGAATCTATTGCTGTATAATCCAGAAGCACTGAGCATACCTCTGCCTTCTATATTTGATTACTACTCCAAGTAATACTGAAAGAAAGATCAAGGCATTTCCAAAAATCTTTTAGAAAAATGAAAGGAGTGACTTTTATTTGAGGACAATGGGCTCAATTGTTAAACAGGAGTGTCATTTAGAGTCAAATCCCTCTATGTCTCTCAACAGGAATCAGGAGAAAGAATATAAAATACCCAAGCTGCCTAACTGTCAGAGTCAAAGATTCCTCTGAAAATATTTGTCTTTTAAAATGTTCTGAATCATCATGCATTTGTCTGATCTCTTAAAATCTATTTCTCCCTGGTTGGTTTGGCTCAGTGGATAGAACCTGAAGAGTCCCTGGATCAATTCCAGTCAAGGGCACATGCCTGGGTTTCAGGCTCAATCCCCAGTGGGGTGCATGCAGGAGGCAGCTGACCAATGATTCCTTCTCACCATGGATGTTTCTATCTCTCTCTCCCTCTTCCTTCCTCTCTGAAATAAATATAGACATAGTTTTTAAAAAATCTATTTCTAAATTTAGCTTCAGATGGCCACAAAATTTTCTATGATTTCAACCTGAACACTATCTTTCAACATCCCTCCTAGCCTCCAGAGCCTGCGAGTCTTTATAATGCACCGCTAGTACAAGGTAGACAGGACTAGATATATGCTCATCATATTAATACCAAAAACTCTGAATTGCTTTTTCAGTTTAGAATTGAACCTATTAAATACAAAATCCTCAAATTCCCTTCTTGTAGTCCCAGAGTTTGTAAATTTCTCTTCCTGTTTTTTTTTTTTTTTTTTTTTTTCCTGAACATCTCTTCTGCTTTATTTTTTATTTTATTTTTATTTTTTTTTATTTTTTTTCTTTTTTTTTTTTTATTGCTTAAAGTATTACAAAGGATATTACATATGTATCCATTTTATCCCCCCACCCTAGACAGTCCCCTAGCCTCCCCTATCACCCAGTGTCTTATGTCCATTGGTTATGCTTATATGCATGCATACAAGTCCTTTAGTTGATCTCTTACCCCCCTACCTCCTGCCCCCCAACCCTCCCCGGCCTTCCCGCTGCAGCTCGACAATCTGTTTGAGGCAGCTCTGCCTCTGTATCTATTATTGTTCAAAAGTTTATAATGGTCTCTATTGTCCACGAATGAGTGAGATCATGTGGTATTTTTCCTTTATTGACTGGCTTATTTCACTTAGCATAATGCTCTCCAGTTCCATCCATGACGTTGCAAATGGTAAGAGTTCCTTCCTTTTTACAGCAGCATAGTATTCCATCGTGTAGATGTACCACAGTTTTCTAATCCATTCATCTACTGATGGGCACTTAGGCTGTTTCCAGATCTTAGCTATGGTGAATTGTGCTGCTATGAACATAGGGGTGCATATATCCTTTCTGATTGGTGTTTCTGGTTTCTTGGGATATATTCCTAGAAGTGGGATCACAGGGTCAAATGGGAGTTCCATTTTCAGTTTTTTAAGGAAACTCCATACTGTCTTCCATAGTGGCTGCACCAGTCTGCATTCCCACCAGCAGTGCACAAGTGTTCCTTTTTCTCCACATCCTCTCCAGCACTTGTCGTTTGTTGATTTGTTGATGATAGCCAGTCTGACAGGTGTGAGATGGTACCTCATTGCTGTTTTGATTTGCATCTCTCGGATGATTAGTGACTTTGAGCATGTTTTCATATGTCTCTTGGCTTTCTGAATGTCCTCTTTTGAAAGGTGTCTATTTAGGTCCTTTGCCCATTTTTTGATTGGATTGTTTATCTTTCTTTTGTTAAGTTGTATGAGTTCCCTATAAATTTTGGAGATTAGGCCCTTATCAGATATGTCATTGGCAAATATGTTTTCCCACACAGTGGGTTTTCTCATTGTTTTGTTGATGGTTTCTTTTGCTGTGCAGAAGCTTTTTATTTTGATGTAGTCCCATTTGTTCATTTTTTCTTTAGTTTCAAGTGCCCTAGGAGCTGTATCAGTGAAGAAATTGCTTCGGCATATGTCTGAGATTTTCTTGCCTTTGGATTCTTCTAGAATTTTTATGGTATCCTGTCGTACATTTAAGTCCTGTATCCATTTTGAGTTTATTTTTGTGTATGGTGTAAGTTGGTGGTCTAGTTTCATTTTCTTGCATATATCTGTCCAATTTTCCCAACACCATTTATTGAAGAGACTATCTTGGCTCCATTGTATGTTCTTGCCTCCTTTGTCAAATATTAATTGAGCATATTGGTTCGGGCCGATTTCTGGGCTCTCTATTCTATTCCATTGATCTATGTGCCTATTCTTGTGCCAGTACCAGGCAGTTTTGAGAACAGTGGCTTTGTAATACAACTTGATATCTGGTATTGAGATCCCACCTACTTTGTTCTTTTTCAGGATTGCTGCAGCTATTCGGGGTCTTTTTTTATTCCAGATGAATTTTTGGAAAGTTCGTTCTAGATCTCTGAAGTATGCTGTTGGTACTTTAATGGGAAGTGCGTTGAATTTATAGATTGCTTTGGGTAGTATGGACATTTTGATGATGTTGATTCTACCAATCCATGAACACGGTATGTTCTTCCATCTGTTTATGTCTTCCTCTATGTCTTTTTTCAACGTCCTGTAGTTTTCTGAGTATAGGTCTTTTACCTCTTTAGTTAAGTTTATTCCTAGGTAGCTTAGTTTTTTTGGTGCAATGGTAAACGGGATTGTTTTTATAATCTCTCTTTCTGAAAGTTCACTATTGGTGTATAGAAATGCCTCAGATTTCTTGGGGTTAATTTTGTATCCTGCTACATTGCCAAATTCATGTATTAAGTCTAGTAGCTTTTTGATGGAATCTCTAGGGTTTTGTATGTATAATATCATGTCGTCTGCAAATAAGGACAGTTTTACTTCCTCTTTTCCAATTTGGATGCCTTTTATTTCTTCTTCTTGCCGAATTGCAATGGCTAACACTTCCAGTACTATGTTGAACAGGAGTGGTGAGAGGGGGCATCCCTGTCTTGTTCCTGTTCTTAGGGGAAATGGTGTTAGTTTTTGTCCGTTGAGTATGATGTTGGCTGTGGGCCTGTCATATATGGCTTTTATTATGTTGAGGTATGATCCTTCTACTCCCACCTTGCTGAGAGTTTTTATCAAAAATGGGTGTTGAATTTTGTCAAATGCTTTTTCTGCATCAATTGATATGACCATGTGGTTTTTTTCTTTCAATTTGTTTATGTGATGTATCACGTTTATTGATTTGCGGATATTGTACCATCCTTGCATACCTGGGATAAATCCTACTTGGTCATGGTGTATGATCTTTCGGATGTACTGCTGGATCCGATTTGCTAAGATTTTGTTGAGGATTTTGGCATCTATGTTCATGAGGGATATTGGCCTGTAATTCTCTTTCATTGTGTTGTCTTTACCTGGTTTTGGTATTAGGGTGATGCTGGCTTCATAGAATGAGCTTGGAAGTGTTCCTTCCTCTTGAATTTTTTGTAGTAGTCTGAGGAGGATAGGTTTTAGTTCTTCCTTGAATGTTTGGTAAAACTCCCCTGTGAAGCCGTCTGGTCCTGGGCTTTTGTTTGATGGAAGCTTTTTGATGACTGCTTCAATTTCTTCCATAGTAATTGGCCTGTTGAGATTTTTAGATTCTTCCTGATTGAGTTTTGGAATGCTGTATTTTTCTAGGAATTTGTCCATTTCCTCCAGGTTGTCTAGTTTGTTGGAGTAAAGCTGTCCATAGTATTTTTTAACAATCATTTGTATTTCTGTGGGGTCTGTTGTTATTTCGCCTCTATCGTTTCTGATTTTATTTATTTGGGTCCTCTCTCTCTGCTTCTTGGTGAGTCTGGCTAGAGGTTTATCAATCTTGTTTATCCTTTCAAAGAACCAGCTCTTGGTTTCATTGATTTTCTGTATTGTTTTTTTGGTCTCTATGTCATTTATTTCTGCTCTAATCTTTATTATCTCCTTCCTTCTGCTCACTCTGGGGTTTTCTTGTTGCTCTCTTTCTAATTCTTTGAGTTGTAGAGTTAGATGATTTACTACCATTTTTTCTTGTTTTTTGAGATAGGCCTGTAGAGCTATAAACTTCCCTCTCAGGACTGCTTTCAATGTGTCCCATAGGTTTTGGATTGTTGTGTTTTCATTGTCATTAGTTTCCAGGATGTTTTTAATTGCTTCTTTGATCTCATTGGTAACCCAATCAATATTTAATAGCATGCTATTCAGCTTCCAGGTGTTTGAGTATTTTGGGTTGTTTTTATTGTAGTTTATTTCTAATATTATGCCATCGTGGTCTGCGAAGACGCTTTTTATGATTTCAATCTTCTTGAATTTGGGGATACTTTGCTTGTGACCCAATATGTGGTCTATTTTTGAATATGTCCCATGAGCACCTGAGAAGAACGTATATTCTCTGGCTTTGGGGTGAAGTGTTCTGAAGATGTCTATTAAGTCCATCTGATCTAGTGAGTCATTTAGGATTGCTGTATCTTTGCTGATTGTTTGTCTGTAGGACTTATCCAGTGCTGTCAATGGTGTATTAAAGTCCCCTACTATGATTGTATTGTTGTCGATCTCTCCTTTGATATTTTCCAGGAGTTTTTTTATGAATTTGGGTGCTCCTACATTGGGTGCATATATGTTTACCAGGGTTATATCTTCTTGTTGTATTGATCCCTTTAGTATTATGAAGTGGCCTTCCTTATCTCTTGTTAAGGCCTTCACTTTGAGGTCTATTTTGTCCGATATAAGTATTGCTACCCCAGCTTTCTTTTCCTTTCCATTTGCCTGAAAGATATTTTTCCATCCTTTCACTTTCAGTCTGTGTGAGTCCCTTCTAATGAGGTGGGTTTCTTGTAGACAGCAGATGTATGGGTCATGTTTTTTTATCCATTCAGCCACTCGATGTCTTTTGGTTGGAGCATTTAGTCCGTTTACGTTTAAAGTTATTATTGAAAGGTACTTGTTTGTAGCCATTTCTTTTTGTGTGTGTGTGTGGCTGTTTTCTTTCTGAGCTTTTTATTTCTTCTTTTTATACCAGTCCCTTTAGCATTCCTTGCATTGCTGGCTTGGTGGTGACAAACTCCCTTAGTCTTTTTTTGTCTGTGAAGCTTCTTATTTCCCCTTCAAGTTTGAATGATAGCCTTGCTGGATAGAGTATTCTTGGATTCAGTCCTTTGCTTTGCATCACTTTGTAAATTTCAGTCCATTCTTTTCTGGCCTGATGTGTTTCTGTTGAGAAGTCATTTGACAATCTAATGGGAGACCCCTTGTATGTAACTTTCCGTCTCTCTCTTGCAGCCTGTAAGATTCTCTCTTTGTCCTGAACATTTGCCATGGTGATTATGATGTGTCTTGGTGTGGGTCTTTTCGGGTTCACCTTGTTTGGGACTCTCTGGGCTTGTGTGACTTTTTTCTTCCCCACCTCAGGAAAGTTTTCTGATATTATTTCTTCGAGTAGGTTTTCTAATCCTTGTTCATCTTTCTGTTGTTCTGGTACTCCTATTATTCGTATGTTGTTTCGTTTCATGTTGTCCCAAAGCTCCCTTAGGCTCTCCTCCTGTCTTTTAATTTTTTTCTCCAATTGCAGTACATTTTGGGTGTGTTTTGCTTCCTTGTCTTCTAATTCACTTATTCAGTCCTCCGCTTCTCCTAGTCTACTGTTGATACTTTCAATAGAGTTTTTCATTGCAGCTATATCACTCTTCATTTCTTCTTGGGTCTTACTTAGGTTGTTGATTTTTTCATCTGTTTCTTCTAGCTTCTTCCATATGTTATCGATTTTTTCATCTGTTTCTTCTTGCTTCTTGCAGAGGTTGTCGATTTTTTCCTCCATCCGGTTTATGCACTCTAGGATCCTTATTCTGAATTCTTTATCTGTCATGTTGCATGCCTCTGTATTACTTAGCTGCTTTTCTGGAGAGTCCTCCTTCTCTTTCCTTTGGGGGTTTCTTTGTCTACCCATGTTTGATCTCACTGACATATCTAGACGTTGAGTTGTTCAGTGGTTGCTCCCTTGGTGGCAGTGACTCCTTGGTCTGTGGTTGCTCTTCGGGCGGTTGTGGTAGCAGCTGCTCTTGAGTTGGCAGCAGCTCCTCTGGTGGGTGCTGTTCACAGCTGTGGTGGCTCTTCCGGCTGGTGGGGCGAGGTTTCACGTACAGCTGCTGTTCCTCAGCAGAGGATGAGGTGCTCAGGAGGTTGCTGTTGCTTGGATCTGCTGCGTTGATTTAAAGGCACAAAATACAACACAACAAGGCACCACGTACCAGGCACTATACACAAATATATTCACGATATTAATAACCCCAATTAAAGGTGACCACCTGAATTAAGAGAATTAGGGGATAAGGAAGAAGGAAGAGAAAAAGATAAAAGAGAAAAAGGAAAGGAAAAGTAGGGACCAAAAAAAGGGAGTGCAAAAATGAAATAGGGAAAAAGGAAGGGGGAAAATAAAAGCGAGAAAAGAAAAGAAAAAAAAAAAAAAAGAGCGAAAAGAGAGAATGAAGTGAAAGAGGGAAGAGACTTTTTATATGAGGAGAATACTCCTATAGAACAGCCATTAATCCCAACAAATTCCAGCAACAGCTCCCTGGATATGAATGCAAACTAGAAACAACCAATAATATAACAATGAAAATAGAATGGTGAACACGAATCCCAAAATAAAATAAAGAAAAAATAAAATGGCACTTTAAAAAATGGTAAAATGGTAGCAGTAATAATACTGGTTAAAAATAAGAAGGTAGTAATTAAAAGGGTAAAATCAGGTGATGGAAAAAGAAGAAAAGAAAGAAAAAAAAAGAAGAAAAAAAAAAAAGAACAGAAAAAAAAAGAATGAAAAAAAAATTGGTTTCTTAGTTAAAAAGTGAAAAAAGAAAAAAAATTGCAGTAGTGAAGGTCCTTCGTTTCTTCTATTCTTCAGTGTGGCTCGCCTTAGACCTTCCAGGTATTCAGGAGAGTGTTGAGTTTCCCTGCGATATACTGTTCCTCTGTGTTGTAAACCACAGTCCTTATTTTAAAGCATGCCGCATTTATTTCCCAGACTGCCTTATTTTGTGTTTAGCAAAGAGTCAGTTTGTGGGTCAGCCTCTGGGTGGCAGTGTTCTGGGGTTGGCCTCTGAGGCTATAGGGCCTCTCTGTCCAGTGGAAGTTCACTGCCCAGAGCTGACTGCGTAATAGTTAGTTACCGGCGCTATGTTGTTGCTGGGATTGAAAATCCCCCTATAGGCCAGACCCTGTTAACTCCCAGGGACTGATCAGGTTATCTTAATCCTTGATCTCGTACAGGGTGGAATCTGGGTGTGGCTGTGCTCCTTGCCTGAGGGCTGGGGGGAGGAGACTCCCTCTCAGGAGCGGGTGGATGCCCCAGTCCCGGGCTCTGGGGTGTCTCAGCACTCAATTCACTACCACCTCTCCCGGCTCCCCCTCTTTCCCCAGTCTCTCCCCAGATTCCACTCCCCAGCACACTCTCCCTCTCTTCAGCACAGGTGAGTGTCTGTATCCGAAATGTCCCATGAACAGGATTCAGTGAAAACAAACAAACAAATGCCGGCCGCGGAAACGGGGAAGGCTTGGTTTCTGTAAGCTTCTTCTCTTACCGGGACTGCATGGTCAGGTCAGCTCTTCAGGCTGCCCCCTTTAGGCTCAGTCCTCCGTGATCACAGAACCCAGCTCTCAATTTCCCTGGCAGCACCAGGAATCCCGCGGTTCTCCTTTCCCCCGTCAGGGGCTGTGCCTGTCCCAAGGGACGCGGCTGTCTGCCACGCGGTCTCCCTCCGACTCTCTGGGCTCAGAGGTCTGGCAAACTTTCCTGCCCAAATCCCTGGTTTTTTTTTTACCTTACCAGGGAAGTTCTGCTCTTCCCGGCTGTAAACCCTCTCACCAGCTGAGCAATTTCGCCAATTCGGTGTGAGTGTTACTAGCTTCAGCTGCTCGTTCCATTTGCTCCGGGACACGACCTGGGACACGTCTGCCTATATCGCCGCCATCTTTATAATCCATCTCTCTCTTCCTGTTTTTGAACCACATCTCAACTTTGGCTACATGGTCAACCCACATTGCACATTACAAGCCACAGAGGTTCTGATTTAACTGGTCTGGGCTGGGACTTGGGCCTTAGGTCTTATTTTAAAACATTCCAGGCTGCTGCCTTTCTAGAGCAGTGGTTCTCAATGTATTAAATCAGGAACTCTGGTATGGGGCCTAGGGTTATCTGTAAAAGTCCTCTATCTAGGGGATTTTAATGCCTGTTTAAGATCAAGAATCGCTTAGCAATAAATAGTATGACATTAGTTCTCAGAGTTGTCGGAAAGCAAAGGCATCAGCCTCAGGATCACTTGGGAATTTATTAGAAATGCAAATTCTTGGGTTCCACCCCCAGACCTACTGAATCGGTAATTCTGTGCTTGTGTCTTAACAAGCTCTCAGCTGTTTGAGAATCACTGTTCTTTGAGAATAAGAACCAAGAAAAATAAAGTTTTTGATATTCAAACATGGGAAGAAAAAGGAAGAGGGGGGAGGAAGAAAGAAGGATGGAAGATGGGAAAGCAGGCAGGATTAGGGGGAGTCTGGTTTTATTTTTCAGTCTTGTACTAGATGGTCTTGAACAATATAATATAGTCCTATGGGGCAGGTGATACCTTTCTTTCAAGGAGAATGCTGAGGGACAAACAGAAGGTTATCTATTGCCAAATAGAATGTGCACCTATGTCTATGATTTCAAACTGGAACAGGTCTTTCACCAAAGTAGGACAAGCAGTTGTAAACTTTGATATGGCACTGTCTGTCTCTGCTTTTTATGGTTAATTATTCTTGTTTTTGTATAAATAAATCTGTAAAATGTAGATAATCTGGAAGATACTAAAATATGAATAAATGGTAGGTATGTATTAAGTGTTTACTATGCACCAGGCACAATTCTAAGAACTTTTTATATGTCAACTTACATAACACACACAACAATGCCATGCAGTGGGTGCCCTGATCCCTTTCTACATATATGAACATCCAGGGTTTAAGTGCCCAAGGTTAGAGCCCCTACAGGGAGGGACCTGGGGGTAAACTAATCTGATCCCAGAGTTACACACTTAACCCTATAACCCGTGGTTCTTTGCCAGGGGCAATGTTATGCCTCAGGTGATGTTTGGCAATGTCTGGATCCTTTTTTGCATCGCCACATGTAGGAGAAGGATACTAATATCAACCAGCGGGTAGAGAACAAGGTTGCGGCCAAACATCCTTAATGATCAGGACAGACTCCCAAAGCAAAGAATTATCTGATCCAATGTGTCAATAGTGCTGAGGTTGAGAAACCTTTCTACACTACCCCACTCTCTCAAGTACAGGAGAGGTAATTTAATAAGCAAGGGAACTATTTAAATGGTTGCATTTTTCTCCCTTTAATCAGGTGTTTGGGTTACAAGAAGATTCATTTGATGTGAACCCCCTGAGGAGGAATTTATCTGTTGAGATGGACTCCCCATGCTCAATCTAGGGCCCAAATTTTATGAATAATAAGAGTCTAGCGACCATTTGCTGATGGGGGCTCCAAATGTACTCTGGATACTGTGCAGATGCTCAGACTGAACTCTCAGCTTTCTGCACTGTACCCAGCTGTTTAAATCATCTGAGGCAACAACTGCAGGGAAACCCTGGTTTCATATTTCTACCAATGGACTGAGACCTGCCCCGTCCAATCAGAACCGCATAAATTGTCTCCTACCAATCATAACTGCACAATTTTGATTCCTCATTTACATGAAATAGACCTTTCGACTTATAAGGCAGCCTCCCCTTTGTTTCAGTGGAACACAATTTAGGTTGCTACCTGAATATGTGTTTCTGGTCTGCAGCTCCCTTTTGCTCAATAAATGCTTTATATTCTTTAATACAGTCTAGAATTAATTTTTGCTTATAAGTGTTTTCAACACTCCCCGATGATAAGAATTCCCTTGTGACCACAGCAGAGGTCTAGAATCTCTCTGGAGCTGAAATAATTCCAACCTCACGAACCAAAAGTTCACCCAGGTCTGGAAATAGCAAACAGCTCCGTGTAAGCAATAAGCCCTTCGCTACAGGTGCCTTTAACAAATCTGAAGTTCTGTGAGCAGATTAGCAAAGACGGACACATCCCCATGTAATGCAGCACGTTGACTACTAACTTGGTGCTGTATCAGAATTTTTATCGGGCCTTATCATTGTAATTAAGGAAATGAAATGAACCTGTAAACTCCTGCTTCTGGATGTAATGGGGAGGCTCAGCTGAGTTAATTAAAATACTATCAGGCTCTTTTGCTGTAAAATTCCACTTAAAAGTCTGGATCCATGAAGGATGACTTTTCTCAGGGCATACTGAAATAAAGGAGGTCTCTAGGTGAAAGGTTAGCTTCTACTTGATAAATTTGATCAATAGAGACGGCCAATCTTGATAATATGGGGAGAAAGTCCCATTGAAGATCTTCTGAGCAAGAGCAAGGAGAGACATTGGAGAGAGGGTGGGATGATCTTCTGGCGTAAAGGCAGTCTCGGTGGAACTGAACACACATTGCCCTTTTCATTCACCCTTTTAAACGTGTAATTCATTACTCAGAAATGACACTCAACAGGGAAATTGTATGCCTTCTAATAATTTAGTAATCAGACCAACTGCTGCTTTTGTTGCCTCCCCGCTCTGTCTGTCTCCTTTGCTGTCTCTCTCATGGCTCACTGAGGGACTGTCTCAGCACTTCAGCTGAAACTTACAAAGGCCCCTTGTCATTTCCACTCGTGTTTTAGTTATTGATCCATAGATGCCTTAGTATTAGCTTACTGTATGAGCAAAGGAAAGATCCCCACTATGATCAGACCAGCCTGAACCCTCAGTAGATTGTGCGCTCTGCCGTGGTGCCTCCAGTGCTCATGGCTCTAGATCAGCGGTTCTCAACCTGTGGGTCGCAACCCCTTTAGGGATTGAATGACCCTTTCACAGGGGTCGCCTAAGACATTCAGAAAACACATATATAATTACATATTGTTTTTGTGATTAGTCACTATGCTTTAATTATGTTCAATTTGTAACAATGAAAATACATCCTGCATATCAGATATTTACATGATGATTCATAACAGTAGCAAAATTACAGTTATGAAGTAGCAACAGAAATAATTTTATGGTTGGGGGTCACCACAACATGAGGAACTGTATTAAAGGGTCACGGCATTAGGAAGGTTGAGAATCACTGCTCTAGATTAACACATGCACATCTATGAGTCAGTTCTGTTACAAAGAAAATGGACACACCAGAAAAGGAAATGCATTAATCTACCCTATTAGTCAGAGTGTGCTGCCAAACAAAACATCAAAGACTGGGTGGTTTCAATAACAGGAAGTTAATTTTCACATGCTGAAGTTTGAGAGTCTGAAATTGGGGTGCTAGCATGGTCTGGTTCTGATAAGACATCTCTTCCGGTCCTTCTTAATGTGTCCCCATATCGCAGAGGAGAGAGAGAGAGAGAGCGAGAGAGAGAGAGAGAGAGAGAGAGAACCAGCACTCTCTGGTGTCTCTTATAAGAGCACTAATCTCATGTAGGTCCTATTCCTATGACCTCATCTAGACCTAGTTACTCCCCAAGGTCCCACCTCTAAATATCATCACATTGGGGCAGGAGGAGGGGGTTGTGATACAACAAAAGAATTTGGGGCAATGCAATTTTCAGTCTATACAGCCACTATCAATCATGGAAGTGCAGAGCCAAACAGGGATTCATCTACCCCTCCCAGAAATAGAGAACAAAGTGGGCAGTGTTGGATGGGGAGACAGTCCTAGATGTTGAGAGGAGGAAGAAAGGCAAATGCCTACAATGACCTCAGCATGGGGTCACCATCAGGCAGAAGCCTGTCTGTTTGCAGAGGCTCTTGTGGAAGACACGAGACCTTTGGTGAGCTAAGCTCCAGATTCAGCAATAGGATCCTTGGTTCTGAGCTCCGGCTCTGGTTGTGTGTGTGTGTGTGTGTGTGTGTTTAGCTCAGTGATTGTAGACAACACATTTCGCTTTTCTGAGTCATCATGTATTTTCATCTGAAGATAAAGAGCTTAATGCAGCCTTATCTCTTTTACATGATGGGCATAGGGACCAGACAACATAGTACACGTGAAAGTGCTTAATAAACTGTAAGAGACTTTAAAACCGTGGCACATCCCACTCTATAATTGTCATCATAAAATTTAGCAGAGGGAGAAGTAATGTAATTAGTATATTTTGCACTGGTTTTAAGCTTAGTGTCCAACTTCTTGAAGAATCAGGGCCTGAGAATGGTGCTAATGGCCACAGCTGCTCTCCCGCTCTCTGTCATTCACACTTACACGCACAGTAAGGGTAGAAATTCACTTAAAACAAACCTAAGCAAATCAGGAACATAGCCACTACTGCATTGCAGACTGTGGTCCATTTCCCTACATAAAAAGAACAGCAAGCTTGCTGCAGGATTTTCAGGGAATTTAATGCTTGGTTTGAGGTTTGGGCTGTGTTTCTGGTCTTTCTATCTTTTTTTTTTCTTCATTGTTTTGATTTTAAGTGGAATCAGCTAGGTGTTGCTGATATTTGCGATGTGACAAAAATAGTGACTCACTGCACAGGACTGAGGAGTCCTGGTAGCAATTTTCAGGGGAAATAAATATAGGAGAAATCACAAGGATAATCTTCCCCGCCAGCAGGATGTGATATAAAACAAAGACTTTTGCTGCAGGGAGGAAGTGTCCCTGTGGAGCAGAAGTGAGATCCTTGCTGCCTTCCGGATAGAAACGTTGTGGACAGGCTCCCAAAGTTAGAAAGCAGGAGCTCTAATGGAACTGGGCAAGGTCCTTTTTCCCCCTTTCCCTCACTGAAACAGAGGAGAAGTCCTCACAGCTAGATAACTGTAAATGCCTCTCCCCATGCTCCTTCCTGCTTATTGAGCCACTTTTCCATGTCTTGGGTTTGTAAAATGAGTCAACACAAATTGGACTGTTAATACATTTAACTAGTATGTGGCTAGGCCACTATACTGGGTGTGGGGCCTGGTAAAATGCACACTGGCATGCCCTCACTTAATGTCACGGAGAAGGTTCTGAAAACAAATCAATGTATGAATTGATCTCTGTGTGCCAAGTACTGTGCTGACTGCTTTAAAAATATTATCTCACATAGTTCTCATATCAACTCCAGAAAACCAATACCGAATTTCTACATTTAGAATCAAAGGTGATCTTAGAGGTGAATCCTAGGTCATTGATAGCAAAGTGCTTTTACTGGTACGGAAACCACCCCACCTCCCAGCCCTGCACCACCATCGCACGTGGAGAATACGGGCCGCCAGACTGAGTACCATCCCAGTGGATGGAGTGCCCGGCATCCTTTTTGTCCCATTGCAGGGCATGTTTTCCCTCATCAACCTTGATCGTTGGGAATGGTATCTATCAACTCATTTAGGCTAACAGTCTCTGGACTCACTTGTCCAAACTGCTTGCATTTCCAGACTCAGATCTTTCCCTATTAGTAAAAATCTACCATGGATACCCAATCCATATACCAGAATAAAGTGTAGCTGTTGTGTTTGGAATCATGATGGTGGCCAAAAAAATGTGAAAGGGATTCTTAAGACTTAGTAAAGCACCATTAAAATGTAGTGTCGCAGACTACCCCCTCCTACAGCTACAAAGGCTGAGAACCACCCAGAATAAGCAATCTCCAGTGTTAAAAATAAGTTTGGAAAGACAAGGATTGGAGCTCAGTTGTCCTGCCAAACCATTGCTCTTTCCATTAGGCTACAAAACTGAGTGAAGAACTAGTGAAGCAGACAGAGACAGGGATGCTAGTGGGAGTAGGAAGAGTTTCAGAAATTCATAGTTTAAGGGAACTAAGAGAATACATTTCGGGTCAAGAAAGGTTCCAAATACCCTAAGTTGCTGAAAACACAAGAAGGCTAGGGACTGAAAAATTATTACTTTATTGGGTTATTTGTTTGATTATTTTTAAAGTTACTGGAAACTGCCAAAACCAGTTTGGCTCAGTGGATAGAGCGTCGGCCTGCCAACTGAAAGGTCCCAGGTTCGTTTCTGGTCAAGGGCATGTACCTGGGTTGAGGGCACATCCCCAGTAGGAGATGTGCAGGAGGCAGCTGATCAATGTTTCTCTCTCTACTCTCTCCCTTCCTCTCTGTAAAAAATCAATAACATATATTTAAAAAAATAAATAAATAAATAAAGTTGCTGGAAACAGTTGAAAGAGCAGTTTTAGAAAAATGGAGAGACAAACACCAAAAAGGGGGGGAGCTGAAAGAGCACAGAAAACATAATAGAAGGCTTTCAGCCATTACAGAAGAGACAAGGACATGTTCCCTGGTGCACTAGAATGGATTTCAGGGTGTGAGTGACTGAGCGAGTTTATAGATGATCGATCGTTGAAGAGCAAAGTCTGGGAGAAGTTGAAGACAATGGGACTCAGCCAAAGTAATAGAGTGAAGACACAAGAAGACACCAAGGTGGGATATAATGAAATTAAGGAAAATTGCTTGGATTTGGCCATTTCCTTATTGAAGTTGGAGTAAGGATACCCACTGAGCCAGAGCAGGTAGGATGAGGATGATAATAGAAACCCTGAACTCTCTGCTGTTGGGAATGTGACAAGGTGATAATTCTCCATGGAAATTCTCTTTAACACTTTAAGGAGATGAAGATGAAATGGTATAGGAAATTTGGAATGTAATCTGAGCTATTAACATAGAGCTTTCTTTGACTAAGGGATCTTGAGAGTTGTCATGTTTTTATAGAGATTTTGTGAGGAAATAATTAGATGTAAAAGTCCAGGCTGGTTAGTGCATTGCATAATGCCATGACGACAGCCCCAATGTGTTTCCCACAACACTATGGTGGGAACCATTTGATGTTTCCTGGCAAAGGGCAGAGTGTGACACTTACATGGACACACACACACACATACTCACACACGGAATGATGAATGCTTTCAGTAAGTGGTGTAGGAATGGGAAGAGACAGTAGAGATGGAAGGCACAATTTCTGTTTCGGATAGACTTAGAGTCTTGGGCAGGCAGATGAAGCCCTTCTGGGCAATCACTGGAGCACACAGGGCAAGCCATATGGCAACCATGGTGCCCAAAAACGGAGGAAGCCAATGGCTGAGAGCTGAGCTTTTGCACATCATGTAGCTATCATGGGCTGGCAGTCATCACTGAGGCTTCCTGGAGTTGGGACATGAACAAAGAAGTATTAAATTTGTACAATTAAGTATTAATATTCTTTTCTTATAAAATGGATCATTTACATATATGTTTTCAATTCTCTAAAGAAATACAGTTTCCTAGCTAATTTTGTCAGTGGATAGAGCGTTGGCTTACAGACCGAAGGGTCCTGGGTTCGATTCCAGTCAAGGGCACATGCCCGGATTGGGGCTTGGTCCCCATAGGGGGAGTGCAGGAGACAGCCAATCGATGATTCTCTCTCATCATTGATGCTTGTATCTCTCTCTCCCTCTCGCTCTTCTTCTCTGAAATCAATAAAAAATATATATTTTTTAAAAAGAAATAGAGATAGTCTGAGGAGTCATTTGAAGTTATTTACTATAGATGAAGCTTGTATTTTTTAAGTAAAAATGCACTTGTTTATTATATTTCCCTCTTGATAAATCAGGCATGGATGTATTTCTTAAAATTATGGGATCTTTTTCTGTGCATTGTTAACTGGTCTATACCTCGGCAATTATTGCAGATATTCCTTCTCTATTTAATTAGGTGATTTGATTTGTACTTCATATAATTACAGTATTTGTCTCCTCTGTTGTTTGAGGCAAAATTGTAATCATTAGTTCTACTACCTGACTCTGCTAAATGCTTATTTACTAAAATAAAAAAATAAGCCACTGAAAAACATATAATTGTATCTGAACCAGAAAATTTCCATTTCACATTCATCATCTTAACTTCCTTGTGGCTACAACTCAAAATGAAAAGGTACAAAAGTGCCAGGGGACTAGACAACAGTAACATCATTACATCTTTACAGAAAGTAAGTTTCTAAGAACTCATTGCAAACTGCACCCCCTTTCTTCCATGCAGGCTAACCTTCAAGCTTGGTCACAGTCAGGATCAAAGTGTGTGTGTGTGTGTGTGTGTGTGTGTGTGTGTGTGTGTGTGTGTGTGTGTGGTGGGGGCTTGGGGGGGGGGGAAGGGAGGGCAGTAACATAAGCCAAAAAAAAAAAGGTGGAGTTGAAATAAGGAAAGAGAAGGCTGTGTAATATCTCAATGAGATGTAGCTGATTAAAAAATAAAACCTCAACTAACAAGAATTCTTAAAATTAGTTAAATTCTGATTAACCTTACCCTGGCCAGTGTTCTCAGTAGGTTTGGCATGCTTTCATGCACCAAAAGGTTGCTGGTTCAATTCAGTTCAGGGCACATGCCTGGCTTGTGGGCTTGATCCCTGGTAGGGGGTATGCAGGGGGCAGCCAATTAATGTTTCTCTTTCTTTCTCTCTCTCTCCCTCTCCCTTCCTTTCTGTCTAAAAGCCAATAAAAATATTTTTTAAAATTCTGATTAACCTTGTGATGGTTCACTTTTTGTGTAAAATTGGCTGGACCATGATGTCCAGGTTTTGAATTCTGAATGTCTCTGTGAAGGAGTTTTTTTGTTAAGGGAGATTAACATTTAAATTGTTGGACTTTGAGTAACGCAGATTGCTCTCCATAATGTGAAAGGACCTCAATAGTCAGTGAAGAACTTAATAAAACAAAGACTGATCTCCTCTGAGTAAGAAGGAATTCTGCCAACAGTGGGCCTTTGGGCTCAGCCTGCAACTCTTCACGGAGTGTCATGCTGCTGACTCATGCTATAAATGCCAGACCTACCAAGCCTCCTCAATCATGTGAGACAATCCTTAAAATAAATCACACACACACACACACACACACACACACACACACACAATGTTTTAGTTCTATTTCTCTGAAGAACCCTAATACACCAGGTTATTAGACATTCTATAATTGTTATTTTATTATTTTAAGTAGTATTTTAGTTGTATGATCATTTTTTTGTGTGTTTTATTTGTATTGAATTTATTGGAGTGGCATTGGTCAATAAAATTATATAAGTTTTAGGTTTCTCATTCTATAATATATCATCTGTATATTGTCTTGTGCATTCACCACCCCAAGGCAGGTCTCCTTCCATCACTAATTTTAATCAGAAAATACAATTGGCCCTAGAACAACGTGGAGGTTAGGGTTTTCTAACCCCCTGATCCCCTGTGCAGTCAAAAATGCATGTGTAACTTTTACTTCCCAAAAATTTAACTAAAGTTGGTACTTTGTATCAATGGGTTGGAATCCATGGATTCAGCTGACTGTGGATCAAAATTTCAGTCTGAAGTTGGGCATCGGCGAATGTAGAGGGTGCACTGAATTAATGGCCTTCTGTTCACTGGAAGCCTTGCTGATAACACAAAGCCGATTAGCACATCTTCTTATGTCATATGTATTATGCACTCTATTCTTAAAATAAAGTAAACTAGGAAAAGACAACATTATTAAGAAAATCATAAGGAAAAGAAATTTATCGTATTTATTTTAAAAAAATCTGCCCATAAGTGGACCCCTGCAGTTCAACCCCATGTTGCTCAAGGATCAACTGTATTTCCATTTGAACTGTTTCAGGCAAAAGAGTGAGCACCTCAATTTCCTCTTCCGGTCAGAAGTGCTTACCAATGTGGTAGTGAATATGTGAGACTCTATTTATTTGTTAACCACTCCCAAATAGGTTAGTGTTATTTTTGTTTGTTTGTTTGTTTTTTGTTGTTGTTTTTTTTTTAGTGATATAGCACTTTATTTTTAATGAGCAATAGTGCATTATTGCCCACCTGATCTAAAGCCAAATGTAAGTTTGGTTCCCATTCAACATATTGTGTGGAGAAAACCACGGATACTATCCAGCCTCTTGCTGGGTCTCTTTGTAGCCTTGGAAATTCCTATCACCCTTTCTTTGTTGAAGGGATTCCTTACCAATAAATTGACCAACCAACTTATATTGATTGATAACTATAATCAAGAACTTGTGTCGGTGCAACATGGATCACACAGACACAATTACAAGAGCCATAAAGCAGAAGTAGGAGCCAAGGGCTGGGGGAAGGAGTTCTTCGTGCCTCGGAGAATTGTTTTCTCAGAATCTAGCATGCTTCAGTTTTCTCCCCGCTGTTGCTCCAGAGGGGCATAATTTCTATCTAAGGGGATAGAAACAGAGAGTGTGGCAGAATACTGACAATAACTCGGGGAGTTTCAAAAGGATCAATGCGACTTGGGTAATTTGACAGTGATTTCTTTTCGAATTTGGGAGAAAAGAGTAACTAAGAACAGCAGAGTTTGCTAATTCCTACTTCACTTAAAATGCCACTGTGTGTTTCCTGAAATGTTAATGCCTAAGTGAGCTGCGTGTGCTGTGAAAAGGCAACCATCCAAAAGCATGAACAAGAAGGCGCCACAAATGAAATAGTCCCCAGTGTGTGTTCCAGATTGGCGCAAAGACGCGGTGGGCCTGGCAGCCAGGAAAATGTAAAGGATTATAACTGCAGACAATAGTGTTCGGGAAACATTTTCCATTCCATGTGGCAGAATGGAAACGCTCAGTGAGAAGATCTGAGATGTGGGGATAAACAATAGCGCGCTGCTTCTGCTAACCCTGTAATAACACTTTGGCTTCAGTATCTTACTTTCTCCATGAAAAAAACACAGAAGACAAGCAGGTCTGCAAGGAGAGAGCTCTTGGAGAAGGGAAGACCATGCACGCCAATTGCTTTGCAGTCATCATTAGAGCAGAGGAAAATGAAATGATCGGTGGCTTTTAAAATAACACACAACATGCCCTGGCCAGTGTGGCTCAGTTAGTTGGGCGTAGGTCCCGTTCACCAAAAGGTCACCAGTTTGATTCCTGGTCAGGCACATACTCAAGTTTTGGGTTTGATCCCAGGGTGTGTGCAGGAGGCAACTGATTGATGTTTCTCTCTCACATTGATGTTTCTCTCTATCCCTCTTCCTTCCTTTCTCTCTAAAAAAGTCAATAAAAACATAAAAAATAATTTACAACATTTAATTTTCCAAAGCATGTTCACAAAAATTGTTACATTGATACTTGCCATAGTCATGATGGTAAGAGGAAACATTAGTATTCAATTTAAGTTAGGAAACAGAAGCGCAAGGTAGGGCAGAAAACAAAACTGAGACACAGAACTTCACTTTTAGGGTTCAAAGCCCAACTTTCCCTATGGCTATAAAAATAAAAGATTTGGGGGCAAAAACATTGTTTTTGTTTTTTTCTTTGCGATGCCAATGTGGTATCACAGAACATTTTTTAATTAGCCATGTTGGCATAAACTTATTCAATTAAAATAGTATTCCCAGTTTTATATTCTTATTTGACTAAAAAAATAATATTCCTACCAAACCATAGATAATTATAGTATTTTTGTTATTCTTTTTCTCCAGGAATTTCTGTAGATCTTCCATTTCTGTCTACCTGAATGGCATGTCCCCCACTGCTTCTCAAACTTGAATGTCCATGGGGATCACTAAGAATCGTGTTAGAATTCAAGCTATCGTGTTAGTTTTTAAACTAACTTTCCAAAAACACTGGAGCTGTATGAAGTGAAAGTCAATAACACTACACACTGAGTTAACCAAATATGTTCAAATAACATGAAGAAAGGTTACGTTGTTAAGTAGGATCTTGGCAAAATCCTCCCACCAAATCACTGATTTCCAGCCATGTGAATCCTAAGAACATTCCCACTCTTGGGACTGAAACCTTTGTCAGGGCCATGTAACCTTTATTCCCTCTTAGGGGATCCTAGAATGGTCCTCCATCCCACCCCTCATAGACTTCCTGTGGCATGTGCTAATTTAGCTGTGCGTTCTCCGGTGTTCTCTTGGACATGCAAGGGGGATCTTGTTAAAAGACAATCCTGACTCAGTAGATCTGAGTGGGGACCTGAGATTCTGCATTTCTCACACTCTCCCAGGCGCTGCTGCTGCTGTGTCCTGTGGACCAGCCTTGACTAGCAGGAATGTAGACCATCTAGGTTGACTCTTGTCACAGATCTTCTTTCCCTTGGAGACTCCCCTTGTTCACAGCAGCGGGTTTTCTTTTCATTGTGCTTTTGTGCCATCATGCACAGAAAAGTATTAAGCTTTCCTTTTCTATTTTAAGGTCTGATTTAATTATTCATACAATAGTCATAACATAATAGCAATAATAGCTAACATTTGTGTGCTTCTATGTTACCCCTTCCCCACCACACTCCCCCTCTGGGCTTGGTCAAGTGAGGCCACATCCCTGGGTTCTGGGACTGGGGGAAGGGAGTAGACACAGCCCCCCTCATCTCTTCACGGATCTGAGTCCTCCAGGGCCAGTGGGTTCTAAGCAGAGACACTTGGGTGCCCCAGGCTCAGGAAGGCTCCAGGTGCCACAGCATCCCTAGCAAGCCCTGCCTCCATTGGGATACAGTAATAGGTGGGGTTTGGGGTTCCCTAGAAGAAGGTTTCCTCTTTCATGGGAGAGGGAAGAGGAGCATGATATTAACCCAACTTCCGGGGTTCTTGTTCCGGCATCAAGAAGGGTTCAGCAATCTGGAGAAGGGGCTGTGTGTAACTTCACAAAGAGAGAGTTCAGAGATGAAGTATAATTTTGAAAGGCATTTGGGGGTCAGAGGAGCTTAGCTAAAAGGAACTAAAATCTCCTTGTCTCAGGACCCCATGCTTTTTATTAACACAAATTGTCCTGAGGCGAGGCAGAGATATATACATCAAAGGGTCAGGGTTTCCTATACAGAGGCATTGTCAGAATGGGGGAATTAGCCTATGGCTGTTCAGGTGTTTGGCCAGTAGGGGGCAATAACATGTAGATTAAGATGCCCTGAGCTGTCTGGCAGCAAGCAATCATCCCTTTTCAGGTTTGGGGAAATGCCATCAGCCATTCCCAACAGGTGACAACATATGTGACTCAGCCCTTGTTGAGTCCCCAAGTTCCATCAACCTTTTGATGAAACTCTTGAAATTATGACATGCTAGAATTGACTTCCGGCACCCAACCACCCTGGAACCACCCAAAACCTCAAAATCTCTGTCCTTGGGGGCCAGCTGCCCACACAACCCCCAAAAATCTGGCTTGGTAATAGAGGCAAAATCTCTGAGAGCCAGTGGTGTTTAGCAGGAAAGGGCTGCAGAAGTCCTGAACCTATTCTCCTCGCTTCTGAGGCCCAATGAAGGAAAGTAACTTACCTAAGAGTTTAGCAAACACTCCCTTCCTGGACCGTGGCAAGGAAACCCTGTACCTTCATTATGGCCAGCATTTCAATGCTTTCCCCAGCCCCTACCTGAGTAAGGGGCTGAGGAGACTGAGGATTGGGAACAGCAGATTCTCATCTCCTGTGTGACCCAACTTCTCCAAACTCTGCTCCCTTTTGCATAGAAGGGCTGATTATCTAGAATTCACAGAAAGATGAAGATTTAACCGGGTGGTCATTTTGTCCTTTTGTTGTAAATGTTCTTTAATATATTCTAGATCTTAGCTCCTTATCAGCTATGTGATTTGCAAATATTTCCTCCCATTCTGTATGTTTTCTTTTCATATTCTTGATAATGTCCTTTAAAGCACAAACCTTTTTAAATGTGATGAAGTCCAGCTTATATACTTTGTGGGTGTGTTTGCTGTTGATATATGAGAACCCATTGCCAAATTCAAGGTAGCAAAGATATACCCCTATGTTTTCTTCTAAGAGTTTATGGTTTCAGCTCACCAAAATTTCTCCTGCTTCGTTAAGAAGGAAACTCGTTTTTTTAGTTAGCATTTTCCATCTCTTTCATTTGTTCTCCACAAACCTATGAATATTTTTCCCAGCAAAAGAGTCACTCCCAGGCTTCTCAAGAGTTGGCCAATACATAGTTCCCTTCCTACCCCCTGAGATGTTTCAGTCATGCATGGCAGCAGTTTTTCTCTTCAGAGTTAGATGTAGCAGTACATTCATATCATTGCATGTTTATGTTATCATGCACAGAGAAATACTAAGCTTTCTTTTTTTTCCTCGTCTCTTTTTTCCATTGTTTAACAGCTTCATTGAGATATAATTCTCATACCACTTAAAACAGACAGTTCAATGTTTTTAGTTTTTTGTTTTTTTAAGTCTTCATCCAAGAGCATATGTTTATTGATTTTCAGAGAGAGGGGAAGAAAGAAAGAGAAAGAAACATCAATGTGAGAGGGAAACATCAATCAGTTGTCTTTCATACATGCCCCTACTGGGGATCAAACGTGCAACCTAGGTATGTGTTCTCATCAGGAATGGAACCCACAACCTTTTGGTGCAGGGGATAAAATTCCAACCAACTGGGTCACCAGACCAGGGAAATTCAATGGTTTTTAATGTATTTACAGATACTTTTAACCATTACCACAATTTTAGAACATTTTCATCACCTCAAAAGGAAATCCCAGATGTAAAACATCACTAACCATTAGGGAAATCAAATCAAAATGACAATGAGATGCCAATTTCCACCTATTATAATGGCTATTATTTTTAAAATTTGTTAAGTTGTGTTTTATGGCTCAGGTGTGTGAACTTGGAAAGAATGTGCACTTTGCTTTTGTTGGATGAAATGTTATGTAGATGTCAATTAGATCCAGTTGATTGATGGTGCTGTTGAGTTCAACTATATCCTTACTGATTTTCTGCCTGCCAGACCTGTCAGTTACTGATAGAGGAGTGTCATATGGTAATTCTATGTTTAACCTTTTGAGAAACTGCCAACTGTTTTCCACAGTGGCTCCACCAGTTTACATTCCCATAAGCAATGCACAAGTGTTTCAATTTCTCTGCAACCTAGCCAACAATTTTACTTTCTATTTTATAAAGTAATAGCCATTACAATAGACACTAGAGGCCCGGTGCACAAAAATTTGTAGACTCGGGGCGGGGGGGGGGGGGGTCCCTCAGCCCGGCCTGTGCCCTCTCACAGTCTGGGACCCCTCGGGAGATAACGACCTGCTGGCTTAGGCCTGCTCCCGGGTGGCAGAGGGCAGGCCCAATCCCTAGGTGCAGCCCCTGGTCGGGCTCAGAGCAGGGCCGATTGGGGAGTTGGGGCGCCGCCCCCTGTCATGCACAGAGCAGGGTGATACGGAGGTTGCAGCACCACCCCCTGTCACCCACAGAGCAGGGCCAATCAGGGGCTTGGGGCACCGCCCTCTATCACCCACAGAGCAGGGCCGATCAGGGGGTTGGGGCTTCACCACTCTCACACTCAGGGCAGGGCCAATGGGGAGGTTATGGCTCTACCCTGTCACACACAGAGCAGGGCCCATGGGGGGGAAGGAGGGTTGGGGCGCTGCACCCTGTCACACACAGAGCAGGGCTGATCAAGGGGTTGGGGCGCTGCACCCTGTCACACACAGAGCCATAGGGCGATCAAGGGGTTGGGGAGGTCCCCCCATCAGGCACAGAGCAGGGCTGATCAGGGGGTTGGGGTGCCTTCCCCTGTCAGGAACAGAGCAGGGCGGATAGGGAGGTTGTGGCCCTGCCCCCTGTCACACACAGAGCTGCAGGGCAATCAGGGGGTTTGAGCGCTACCCCTTGTCACACTGATCCCGGTGCTGGGCGGCCTCGCGGCTCCACTGATCCCGGTGCTGGGAGGCATATTACCCTTTTACTATATAGGATAGAGGCCTGGTGCATGGGTGGGTGCCGGCTGGTTTGCCCTGAAGGGCGTCCTGGATCAGGGTGGGGGTGCCTGGCCAGCCTGGGTGAGGGGATGATGGCTGTTTGCAGCTGGTCACACATCCTTCAGGGTGGGGGTCCCCACTGGGGTGCCTGGCCAGCCTGGGTGAGGGGATGATGGCTGCTTGCAGCTGGTCACACATCCTTCAGGGTGGGGGTCCCCACTGGGGTGCCTGGCCAGCCTGGGTGAGGGGATGATGGCTCTTTGCAGCTGGTCACACACCCTTCAGGGTGGGAGTCCCCACTGGGGTGCCTGGCCAGTCTGGGTGAGGGGCTGAGGGCTATTTTCAGGCTGGGGGTGACTGAAGCTCCCAACCGATCCTTTTTTTTTTCTTGTTTTATTCTGGGCCAGCTTTAGCTTTGAGGCTTGGCTCCAGCTCTTAGGCCTCTGCTGCTGAAAGTAGGTTTCTGGCCTTTGCTTACAATGTTGCAATACTGCTGGCTGAAGCCCAGTGGAGGACTAAAGCAGGTTTCTGGGGTTTTGTTTAGCTTCTATATTTGTTACATAGTTGCTTCGAGTTGCAGCTCAGAGGCCTGCAGCGGCAGGTGGGGAACATTGGAGTCCTCAGTCACTGAAGCAAGCAAGCCTCATGTTAGTTTCAAGCTGCCTGCCTGCCGGCCACCATCTTGGCTGGCAGTTAATTTGCATATCGCCCTGATTAGCCAATGGGAAGGGTAGCAGTCGTACGCCAATTACCATGTTTCTCTTTTATTAGATAGGATTACTATATGTGTGGGGGTTTTTTATTCTGTTAACTTGATGCATTACACTGATTGATGTTTAAATATTGAACAAACCTTGCATTTCAGGAAGAAACATCACTTGGTCATGTTGTGTAATTCTCTCAATATACTGCTAAATTTGGTTTGTTAATATTTCGTTGAGGAGTTTTGTGGCATGTCCATATGAAATATTGGTCTGTAGTTTTCTTTTCTTGTAGCTATGGTTTTACTACTTCATTTCTTTTTATGGACAAATAACATTCCATTATATGGATACTAGAGGCCCAAGGCTTCCCTCTGGAACCCAGGACCCAGGCTTCCCTCGAAGCCCTGGCTTTGTCCGGAAGGTCTTCTGGAAGGAGGTCTGGTCTAATTAGCATAGTATGCTTTTATTATTATAGATTCCAAATCTATTTATTCATTCTTCAGTTGATGAATATTGGTTTATTTCCACAGTAGGCTATTACAAATAAAGCTTCCATAAGCATTCTTGTACAAGTTTTTGTATAGATACATGTTTTCATTTCTCTTGGATATATACCTACAAATGGAATTTGGGGCTCCTATAGTAATGCCATGTGAGCTAGGAGAAAATGGTTCTAATTCAAACATCACAGACTCTTGCCTTTCTTACCAACTTTTCATAAGTGCTTTTGGGTAGATTTTTTTATTTGCTTTTTGCCTTTATTATAATTTTACAGAGGCTTTCAAATAGTTTTTTTATAGTTTTCATTTGTTTCATTGGGGAGCAGGACAGTAAAGGTCTTCACACTGTCATGCTTCCTTTTCTATATTAATGTATTAATTATTTATAGAAATAACAATATAACAATAATAAGGGCTAATATTTTTTGAGTGCCGACTATGGTACATTTAATAGTTAATTTCATTTATTCACATTTGTTATTATCAAAATAACCCTATCAAATATTATATATATATGTATGCACAAACATACATGTACAGGTGTCTACATATATGCATATATGTATATATTATTATTATATATTATTATTACCATGATATAACTGTAACAGAAATGTAATTTTTCCAAACTTAATGATATATGATTGACAAATAGCAGAATAAATATATTTAAAGAAAAATAGAAATGAACATATAAGGAAACAAATTGCTTGTCTTTCCCTATTTTGCCAGAAACAGTCCTGTCTAACAGTAACTGTGTTCAGTTACTTGAGAAAGATGGTCTTTTTCTTACATTATTAATCTTCATGAAATCTTTAAGGAAGTGACAGTTGCAAGCAAGCATTAAAAAATCCTGAAAATGCGAGCCAAAGTTATGCTCAGCATCCCTGCTCTGCCATTGGGATTGTTTTGCCAGCTGCTTATTGCTATCGTTCTTGACTTCTAAGTGAACAACTAAGTTTTAGTTGTCAGAGAACAGCTTGGAATATATCACAGGCAGCTCATTTTTCTATGAGTGCTAAGCAATGGTCTTCTCATCATGGATCCATAGATGGACCCAGTAAGCAAAAATATACAGACTACTTTTATGAAACAAGTGTTTATCTATAAGCAGTGAAGCTTTGCAAATCTCAGCAGAGGAAATGTATCGTGAATATGTTATACGATCAGAAGGGGGCACTCATTTGGCTTCTCACTCCAAACACTTTCCAAGTACCGGGATCCATTGAACCCTATAGGAGTTAAAGAGTATATGACAATTTGCAGCTATTAATTGGCTCATGGAGGGAGCCAGAGCACTGGAAGCTAGGAATGGCAGCCTAGTCAACATTACGTATATAAAGGAAAGATAAGAAGGCATGACTAGTCAAAAGCTAAATTCAAAGAGGAGGAACAATTACTCCTAGAGTTGCAGAGCTGAAGATATATTGAAAAGTCATTAAGGAAGAAAGAAGGGAACCAGACCCCAATCAGAGTGAGCTCTTTGGCTACAGCCAAGCCAAAGGGATAAGCAGAGGAGGTGCAAGCCCCCAGAGCCAACCCCAGGGAAGCCAATTGTTTGCTAAAGCTTGGAATTAGTACTGGAGTTTTGGAGAGAATTTTCTGAAATAAAGAGAAATGGGCTGTATTTCAGCCCTGGATTGTAGGTTCATTTATTTATTCAGTGAATAGTTTTTGAGCACCTATTAGGTGCCAACACTCTTTTTATTAGCACGGAGAGATAAATGATGATAGGATAGGAAGCCCAGAAGGTCCATTCTAGTTTGGGGTTGGAAGGAGAAGAAAGAAAACAATACAAACAAGGGGGAGAGTATATAGCTGGTATCTTGTTTTACTTAAAACAACAACACAGAACTAGGGTAGAGCTACAGTAAAAGGAATGACATAATCTTATTTGCATTATTGAAAGTATAATCTTAACCACTATACATATAAAGGCTTATAAACAGGCCAAAGGAGATCAGTTTAAGAGTTTACTGCAGAGACCAGGTGAGAAGCAGTGCTGTCTTGAGTTATAGTGTGTAGCTGTAGTGTGTAGCATGTGGGCATATTATGTATTGTGTAGGCGTAGCTGTGAATGGAGAGCAGAAATCATTTCAAATGTATTTGGAGATAGAAGCACAGGGCTTAGTTGTTTGATTGGATGTGCAAGTAAAGAAAAGGGTGGGAACTAGGAGAATGCCCATTTTCTTCAACTCTTCAGTGGGGAAGATGGTGGTGTCATTAACTGGGACACAAATTACCAGCTAAATTTCTCTCCAGATCAGTGGTACATGCCTAAAGTGGGAACATCTCAACTGGCAACATTGCAGACATAGGACAATTAAATCATTTCAACCAAGTCATGTTATTTTAACCTCCAGGAATTAGAAAATAGCGATGTTAAGGTAACTCAGGTGTGGGCACTGCATATGAAATGTACATGTTAACCTGGGCTACCCAGGAGAAACAGCCTTAGTCAGAGTCATCAGCAGAGGATGAAGACTTCTACTGCACAGTTTTACTGGGGCCAGACAACCCCCAAGACTGAGGTCGGTCTGTGGAGTATGCAGAGATAACACCAATGTTGAGCCTTCATACTACTATCAACTTGGCTATATTAAGACTAGGGGTCCGGTGCACGAAATTCGTGCACTGGGTGTGTGTGGGGAGGGGGGGCGCGGAGGGGAGTGTCCCTCAGCCCAGCCTGCCCCCTCTCACATACTGGGAGCCCTCAGGTGTTGACCCCCATCACCCTCCAATTGCAGGATCGGCCCCTTGCCCAGGCCTGACGCCTCTGGCCTAGGCCTCCGGCCCGGGCAGCGGGGACCTGCAGTGGCAGCGGGGGGCGCCATGATTGCGCGGGCTCCGCCCCTGCCCCTGCAGGATGCCTCTGGCCTAGGCGTCCGGCCCGGGCAGCGGGGACCAACAGCTGCAGCGGCCCCGCGATCGTGGGCTCCACTTTAGGCCCAGGCAAGGGACCCCTAGCTCCTGGGACTGCCAGCTTCGACCGTGCCCAGCTCCCATCGCTGGCTCCACCCCTACTTCCTGCTATCACTGGCCAGGGCGGAAAAGGCACCTGATTCTCTGATCATGGCTGGGGGGCAGGGCAAAGGCGGCCCCAGGGCCGCCTTTGCCCTGCCCCCCAGCTCTTAGCTCCCCCCCTGGGTTTCCGATCACTGTCAGTGGCAGGGGGCTTCTTCCTGCTTTCCCTTTCGCCTCCCTGCATTGTGCCTACATATGCAAATTAACCACCATCTTGTTGACAGTTAACTGCCAATCTTAGTTGGCAGTTAATTTGCATATAGCCCTGATTAGCCAATGAAAAGGGTATCGTCGTACGCCAATTACCATTTTTCTCTTTTATTAGTGTTGATAGTCATTATAACCTTGTTACATTATAACCTCCATTTCCCATCACCTGACTAATATAGTTGCAAAGGAGGTTACATTTTCCTAAAATTGCCTTGGGTTTCTTTTTGATCAAATAAGGCATGTCTCAGTAGCTTGAAGTCGTTTAACCTCCCTTCACAAGTTAGATGAGGACTTAAAAAAAAAAAAAAAAAAGCCATGCCGATTTCTTTCCAATTACTAGAGTATCCTTAATGATCTGGAGATTAGCTATAGATCAGAATCATAATCGATGGAGGAAAAAATAAGATTGCATTGAAATTCTCTCAAAATTAACCTGAGATTACTTTAAAAAATGCAAACTCAGGGTAAATCACTTAGGGTAAAAAAAAATAAGCTTCAATTATTAGATAAGAAAGGACTAGGCAATTATGGGTAAATGACCTGAGGAGGAAATAGAGGGAATTCTAGACTAAGCGGAGTCAGCAATACATGGGGTCAAGTCAAAGCACTGTGCTTGGAAGTGAACAAAAAAGAGAACCGTGGGAAGTTGGAAAGTTAATACAATCAGAGTATTTAACTTGAACCCTGGGAATCTGGAAAGATAGCACTGTTTCAGGAGAAGAGCAGGAGGTCCTTATCCAAAGAATGCTGAAGTCAGGAGACCTACTTCTGGCCTTGCTTTGTTGCTAATAAGCTATAGAAATTTGGCAATTGACTGAATTTCTTTAAGCCCTAGATCATTCATCTGTAACACGAGCATGATTGCAATATTGAACCTATCTTCATTGCTCTAAGGAAAAGCTTTATCAAATAAGTAAAAGGAACTATAAAATATAATACATTCTTAATGGCAGTTATAGGAAGTGTGAGTAAAAACGAAAAATCAAAATATGTAAGCATTAGCAAATGTAAGACAACCAGAAAGGCAGAACTGGCTATTTCATTTCTGAGACCTGGTACAAAATGAAACACAGGGTCCTTAGTTGAAAATATATGAAGAATTTTAGAATGATAACAGCAGAACACCAAACCAAGCATGGCGACCAATGAGGCGTGAGCTCAGGGAAAGTGCACAGGCTGTAAGTCACAAAGCTGGTCCTGAGGAGACGAGAGATTTGTGCTGTTCTCTGTGTCCCCTAGGGTAGAACCCATAAATTATTGCTCCCACAGTTATGTTACACCATGAAGTGTAATTTCTCCCCATAATTGTAGAGTAACCTTCAGACTTGGGTCTTTGAAAGGCATGACAGGATCCAGTGAAGTGCTGGGAGTTTGTGCACTTATTGTATGTTATACTATAGTTCACTTTTAAAAATTAAAAATTATCAGAATCTTTGGGATAAGGGCTAGAGTCTACATGTTTCCAACAAATAGGAAAAAAAATCTTAGGGTATATGTGGCAAGAATCATAGATATTTGAAAGGAAAATGGGCCAGATATTCTTTATCATTCTAAAGAGCATAACTATGAGCAAATGAACTGAAGAATATTTTATCAATCTCAATATATAACAGCACTTTCTAGTGAAGAAAAATATCCAAAAATGGGATGTGATCACTTCTCAGGTACTGGAAGTTTTCAAGCAGAGGTAAAAGACCATTTTCCAAGGATACTGTAGAAGGAATTGCTGCAAGTGATGGAGGATGGAATACCTGACCTCTAACTTTGTCATTCTATATTTCTAGCCTAGATTGGAAAGAGGACACTATAATGCTGAAGAATATGAAAGGTTATGAAGGTCTGTAAAGGTGAAGAATCAAAGGAGAGGAAAGTCCTTTGGTATTTCTTATGGGGCTGGGGACAGGTAGGATAAGTAATGTGTTTCTAAGAAATACCTAAATCTAGGACAGTGATGGCGAACCTATGACACATGTGTCAGAGGTGACATGCGAACTCATTCTTTTGGTTGATTTTTCTTTGTTAAATGGCATTTAAATATATAAAATAAATATCAAAAATATAAATCTTTGTTTTACTATGGTTGCAAATATCAAAAAATTTCTATATGTGACATGGCACCAGAGTTAAGTTAGGGTTTTTCAAAATGCTGACACGCCGAGCTCAAAAGGTTCGCCATCACTGATAGGACAACAGTACCAGTTTATTCAAAATTGAGAACCAGATCAACTGTATCTAAAAGAAACACCAACAACCATCTGAGCATATTGTTAAAGAGGAATCATGATAGGAGTAATAGTAGTTGTCTCTGGGGGAAAATAGACTGAAGGCATGGAAAACCTCTGGGGTACTGGAAATGTTTTCTATCTTGACTGGATAGTGTTCACACAACAGCATACATACATAGAAAATCAAGATGCAAAGATGCACACCTAATATTTGTGTACTCTGTGGACTTATTGTATGTTATATTTCACTTTTAGAAATCAAAAATTATCAGAATCTTTGGGATAAGGGCTAGAGTCTACATGTTTGATACTTTCTCTAAGGGATCCTTACACACACTAAAGTTTGAGAGCCTGTCAATGTGCAGACAAATAAAATAAGGCACAGACAAGGAAGCCTGTTGATTTTCCCAAGGCTACTCTGCTAATTAATGGGAGGGAGGTTTCAAAGCCAGCACTTCTATGAAATAAATTCAATAATAATAATAAATCTTGAGAGTATTAACCTCACTGCCAAGTCTAGTGGCTGATCTAAGACACAACTGGTTAAGAGCAGATTAAGATCAAAGAGAATTGAAAGGGAACATCCATTCAATCTCTTAAGAGCCTAAAAAACTAGCCTAGGGCAATTCAACCTGCTTTTCTGGATAACTGGAAGGGATTAAATGTTTCTAAAAGAAACAGTTTAAGATAAGGGAAAAAAGTGGGTAAAATGAGAGGACTGGATTAGATTTTTAAGAGTCCAGAGCAGCAGGAAGACCAGACCTAAATCAAGACAGTACTGGTATGAACAGAGAGCAATGTGCAACAATAACAGAAAGTTTAAAGCTAGGATCAGTGGTACTTAGCAATAACAGCAATAATTAGTTGTATTCACTATGCATTTACTGATTGCCAGATGCCTTCATTTTATAATTTGATTCTATCAATAACTCCACAAAATGAAGGCTATTATTATCCGACATTTAGCAGATAAAGAAACTAAAGTAAAGCAAGAGGATAAATAACATGTCCAAGTCCCAGATAGTAAGTGGCAAATCTAGATTTTGAACCCAGAACTTTTTGGCTCCAACTGCTATATTATAACAAAGAAAGGGGAAAGAATAAAGTCAAAGATGCCACGCTCTGTAACACTAGAGACAGCTAGTACGATAATTAAAAGACATCGGTCACACTGAAGAAGAACAGATTTCATAGCAAATGGGATTAGTCAAATCTATTCACTTGCACTATGAGGGTCATTAATTTCTAATATCCTCCTATATTAATATGTGTTCCAATATTAATGAACAAAGGAGAAAGGGGCATAGCAGTTGTTTAGTAACAATGAGATTTTAAAACCAGCATTCACAGTGCTTTTGCAAATAACCAAGCTCACTAAAATGTATCTAGCTACAAAATCCTGCTAGAATGTTAACATGCCTTTTACAACTGGCATATGGCCTCAACTTCACAGTAGCAGGGGTCTTCTATTTCCCTCCACACTGGCTTTGGTCATCTTATTGTAAAGTATTGGGGTAAAAGAAAGCTTAGTGGTTGGTGAAGCCTTGCCCTAAAAAAGTAGGGTTGATCCCTGGCCAAAGGGTCACGGGTTCAATTCCTGATCAAGGGCAGGTGCCTGGGTTCAATATCTGGCCCATTGGGGTGCATGTGGGAGGCTGGGAGGCAACCAATCTCTCTCTCTCTCTCTCTCTCTCTCTCTCTCTCTCTCTCTCTCTCTCCTCTCTCTCTCCTCCTTCGACTCTCTCTAAAAATCAATTGAAAAAATATCTGGTGAGGATTAACAAAACAAAACAAAACAAAACAAAACAAAACAAAAAAAGGTAGTGTTAAGCAACATAATATGTAGAACTAGGAAAATCAATGGGAACATTGTAAAGCACCTGATTCCATGATTTGACCAAGAAAATACCAAAATGGATCTGGATTTATCATATTATTGACAGAAAATAGAAATGCTTTTCAGAATGTCAAGGGCATGCCAGAAGCACAAAGTTTAATAAAGTTAGCATTAGTCAAAGCACATTACTGTAGAAAGATTTCTTCTGCAGATATCCAGACCCCCGTCAAAGGGAAAAAATCAACATAGACAAATGAGTGGGTAATGATTTATAAGCCAATCTTTTGGGAAAGAGTCATTTCCCCACCTTAACGTTCACAAAGTGATAGAGGAAGAAACAATAAAGAAACAACCAAGCTAATCATGTAAAATTAGATCACAAGTTTCCTCTAGTCTATATCATCAGCTCCAGTGAAATGTTTATTGCCGAAATGAGAAACGCCATGTCTCACGGTTGTCCATTGGAAGGTAGCTGCTGTAAAAAGCATTTCTTGTTCATTTACTTGAAGCTCACTGTATGTTTTTATGTATTTTTTCTTATGTCCTATTTAAAAATAATTTTTTACTTTAATTCAAAAATAGCGATGCAATTATATTAAAACTAAACTGCAGTCACAATGGTCACTTTAATTTTTTATTCAATGGTATATGTTTTAATTTTTAATTAAAATATTAGATATAAAAATGCACAAATCACAATGGCACAACTTCCTCAATTACTCACAATAAACCCACCTGTGTAAAAAACACCTGAGCCAAGAAATGTAGTAGATGTAGCACCCAACAAGTCCCTCTCAACATCTAAACTTGCTCCTCAAAAATCGGTTTGGTTTTTTGGGGGCTAGAATTTCCAGTACCCTGTTGAATAGCAGTGTTTAAAGTGCTCATCTTTGTCTAATTCCTGATCTCTAGATGAAAAAACGTTTAATCTTTCACCATTAATTATGTTATCTGTGGGTTTTTTAAGTCCCCAGTCATCCACTTTTTAAAATATGTCTTTACTGATTTTAGAGGAGGAAGGGAGAGGGAGAAAGAGAAACATGAATTGGCAGTCTCTTATATGCCCCCTACCGGGGAGCAAGCCTGCAGTCTGGGCACGTGCCCTGACAGGGATTAAAACTGGTGACCTTTGGATGCTTGGCACTATGCTGAACCAACTGAACCACACCAGCCAGGGCACAGTCATCCATTTGATTAGTGACATTTCTAATCTACTTTTGCAAAGGCTATATTCCTTTTCTTATATGCTCACAAAAAGCACTGTGGGGTTTTTTATTGCTTTTTTTTTTTAGCTTGTGTCCAGCTACTGTTTTAAAAGAGGTTTGCTTGAATACTGGGAGCTTTAAAACACCTCTTCCAGGCTTTGCAAGATAGTCCCTGTCCTAAGGCATTCTTTCAATCCCACTCAGATGGGCCATTTACAACTCTGCCTTACTTAGCCTTAATTTTCTGCTTGCATGGAGCCTTGCAATCAGCCAAACACCAAAGCTAAGGGTTTTCTCAGATATTTTCTAAACATGCATCCAGCCCTGGGCATGTGTGTGTGTCTATATGAATTCTCAAGTATACATGAGAACATTTAAATGCTCCAATTTCCCAAAGAAAGCCTTTCCCCATAGCTGACTCCCAGGTTTAAGGCTGCCTATTGTCTCTACCATAATATATTGTCCCAGGTGGCTGCTGGCTGTCCATTTGCCTTATAATGTTTTGGGGTGATGCCCACTGCTTTTCTGCCCTGAGTGAGGTCCAAGTTAAGCAAAACAGAAATTAGTTATGTGTGCCAATTTTTCAGGTAGCCCCCAGATAGCTTAGAACAAACACACCCAATAATCTGTATCACTCTCCTGTAAATTATTTTAAAGAAGCCACGGATTTAAGAATCTCATACAGTCAATACCAATGTCTAACCCCTGCCCCCAATATGATAGCAGAAGCTGTTCATCACACAGGAAACACATGACTTTATTTGGCTTTAATGTTTTCATATTCAAAACGCCCACTCCACTACATGTATCCACATGTCCCAACATTGTCCCCTAAACTACATTCTATAACTATCTATTCTGCACTCACTTTCTTGTTCCTTTTCTCATAACAGAGAATAATTCAGTGCATTTTCCTTAATAAAATATAATCATGACTCCTTTATATTTTATCATTCCATTCCATTTCTACCAGTCTTTACAGAGAGGGCAATTCTTATTTCCAAGGTTAATAAAGAAGGATACTCCTGAAAGAAAACAACATTTCTATCTATGTTCTCCCTTTAAGCATTTTTTTTTACTGTAATTTGGAGAAAGATATCCACAGAGCAAGGTGGATGTAATTTCTCATCTTGGTCCCCAACCTTCTTTTGTGATTCTCTCTACTTTGCACTGTTTCAAGGACCACACTGAGACCTCTTACCTGGTTTATGATGCGCTTATGGCTTTATTTTTTAATGAGCTTAGCCATGGGGGCCTTCCAGACAATGATCTCATTTAAGGGACAAATTGCTCCCTGTTTTAAGGACTCAAGAAAAAGCTGCCCTTCTGCCAGTTTTCGCCTCACTTCACTTCACCTAATTTGTTCAGCAAAAAGTTTATGTGCAAATACCGTGTTCAAATCACCATAGGGAAGGGGCAGCACAGAGTTTTGGAATAATGAAGAATATAATTGTTACAGTACTAAAGCGGCCATGACCACCTAAGGCAAGAGAATTGGTTTCACTAACTACTCTGACTAGAGATCAAGTGACTAATAACCTCATGAGAGAGGGAAAAAGTAGCATCAATTTACTTCTGCGGCATCAGTGCAGCAAGAAGAAATACCATGGAGTGAAACAGGTGCACGTGAAACAGGGTACTGTGGTCCATCAGATGAATATATATGCCACATGAGAACTCTAGTGAGAAATTTTGAGGGACTGGAGTTTCCATTTTTCTACTGATATCATTGTAATCAGCTAATTATTGAGTATAGGAAAGGAGCAAATGGAAAGCCAGACATTATAGGCCTATTCCCCCTGCAAACCATTGGGGGAAGGTGATTGGACAAAGAGAAGATAAACACATGCCCAGTAAAACTGGGGTGACTAGTGAAGATGCTTCTCTGTCAGTCACACCTGGGAACAAAGGTCATTGGCCAGAATGGGTGTGGCCACTGCAAGCCTGACAAGGTTTGGGATACTAAACAAAGAAATTCACTCTCTTGGTGCTCTTGGTTCCTCTTGGCACATTCGGCTCTGGCCCATAAGCACTCTCCAGTGTGGACCACAGCCATGTAGACCCCCCACACAGTGGAATAGTGGACTCTAACTAGCCTGATGCTGAACTGGACCCCGCTCCAACATAGAAGGGAATCTCCAGACACTGGCTACACTTCCATGACTGGACTAAGGGAAATGGGGCTTTGGAAACCTGGAGGTGTAATTGCACAGAAATAAAGCTCTCTACTGTATCTCATCCTCTCCCAGTGGTACCGGAAGAGCTCCACTTGTCCAATAACCAGTTCTGTAGTGAAAACTTACTGCCATTAAACATTTTATTTACTGCTCATAGCTCTTTGAGTATACCTAGCTACGCAGGTGTGACCTAGCAGACTGATTAGACAAAGCAAAGGCAACATCAGTGCAAATTTCACCCACTGGCTTCAATTCCACTTTTGGCGCTTCCACATTGAATAATAGAATCCCTCGATCAAATGTCAGCCCCTAAATTGTTCAAAGTCAAGTCCAAATGTCTCAACCCCTTCTATTTTTTCTCTCATCAAAATAAAAGAAGTCCTGCATGTTGGGACAGAAATGATCTGGAGGCAGAAGGACAAAGGCAGTTGGAATCCCTGGTCCTCAGGTACATACCAGGTGGTTGTGAAACCAGCATGTTCATGTAGTGACCCCGGAAACAGGCCTCAGAATTGGCCGCCCAAAGAGCAAACGGCTTCGAGGGCAAGCTCATGCCTCACCTTAGGGGGAGGTGTAGAGGCAGAGGAGAATCTGCTTTCCAGTTGCACCGGCAGCCTGAACTTCTTCCTCACACCCTCCCACCTCCCCGCCTTGGTGACCCTGTCATGGATGTGCTTTATAATAGCCACAATGCCTCAGGTAATTGTCATTTTGATTAAGCTGTAAACCTACAGGCTTGTGAGAAGGAAATAGTCAGGCTTTCAAATCCTGTGCAGAGAACAGACCACAGGGCAGGCCGATTGAGTTTAAATAATTTAGAGATACCTGGTGAGAAGATTACCCCCCTAAATATTTAAGACCCTGAAGGAACAAGCCATTTCCCCTTTGTTCAATGTTTTCTCTCTGGGAGAATTGCCATCAGAGTCATTGCTGACTCATCTGTGGTTCAGTTTTAAACCCTTGACTCTCAAGAACTTAGACTCTTGGCTCGATCACGGGGTTGGAAAGCAAGATAGCCAGAATTTTTCCTGCCACTTGTCACAGCAGAGACAGACCTCCTGTTCCAGAGATAACGGCATCCTGTGAAATGTCGTGTTCCAGTGTGCAAAGTGGATAGGTGTCTAGCAGACACTCTGAAGGCCAGAAAAACATCAAATGTAGTGCAATTATTAATTGGTCAAATAAAACACATTCAAAAATATATGCCAGTCTGACAATAATCCATTTTTTATTGAGTCCTGACTGACTGTCATTACAAATTTTGTAATTTTGTTTGCTATTCATTTCTCTTTGCACCCATGGAGAAAATAGTGTATTTATTTGTTCGTGTAGGGGTGGGCAAAAGAGGTTGACAATTGTAATACAACTAATAATACAATAATTAATAAATAATAATATAAGAATAAGCTATGTTTTATGTACTCACAACTGCAAACCTACTTTTGCCAACCACTGTACATTCTTCCTATTCTGCATTTTTTAAAATTTTATTATTGATTTCAGAGAGGAAGGGCAAGGGAGAGAGAGATAGAAACATCAATGATGAGAGAGTCATTGATTGCTTGCCTCCTGTATGCCCCCCAAAACCAGGTTATGTGCCCTGTCCGGGAATGGAACCGTAACCTCCTGGTTCATAGGTGGACGCTCAACCTCTGAGCCATGCTGATGGGGCATAGTCTGCATTTTTAGGGAGAACTCACAATATGAGAAAAGTGGTATGTTCAAAGGAAATGGAAATAGGTGTCCTTCAGCAAGAAACATGGAAGTCCAGGGAAACAGAAAAGAGAAGGGTAGAGAAGGAAATATATATCCTGCTACCCACTCTAAGTTGAAACCTCAGAAAGAAGAAAGTTGGTGGTTTTAGAACCAGCAAACAGGTTAGGGGGCCCAGAGCACTGGCATGCCCTCCTCAGTTTGTCAGATGAGGACTGCAGAGCTTTCTAGTTCTCTTAGACAATCTCTGTGACTAGCATGACCCTCCTGTGTGGAGGAAAAAACTAAAGGAAGAGAGGTCACAGTCACTGCCCCCAAGGCTCCTCCGCTGCCTGCGTTAGGGATAAAGAAAGTCCCTGCTCGCACCCAGGGTGGACTCGGAAGCTGGCTGAGTCTGGAACTGCAGGCCTGCTTTGGGGAATCCATGTGAGTGACCAGCATGAGCCAAGAGGCAAGTGGACCACGTGGCTGAGCGCAGAGACTATGGTCCCAGCATTAGCTGAGTTGAGGCAACTCAGCTGATGGGGAAGGATCACTGAGCCTTGAAAGTACGGAGAGTGAAGAAGTTATAATTCACCAATAAGATTTTAGCAGCTGCTAGCAGAACACTGAGCACTGCACAGGACAGAGGCCATCAGGCCTGAAACCAGGGGGCCCCAGGGAGGAATGAATTTGGCATGTAGGCTAGTCACCCCTCCACCCAATGGTGTGTGTTTCCAAGAATTATCCTAGAAAAGACCAACAAAGCTTCCCCTACAGCCAGACGACACTGTGATGTGTGAAGTAAGAAGCCAACTCTCACACACCATTCCCAGGAGTGTGAGGGAGTTAGCTTAGCGAGGCTCAGAGGACCCCCCTGTTCAGAGTACTCCCGAACCCCACTTCCAGTGCCACAATATTGTCGGCTTGAAATCAGCCATACTGGGAATATTGACAGCATGAAAATTGGTAAATGCTAAAAATCAGACCCACTCCCCGCCCCCTCAAAGAGAGCTGATTGTTAACGTTTTATCAGCACACCTAATCCTCACATCTTCTCCTCCATCTCTCAAGGTAGAAATGTGGGATGACATGAGGAGTTTCCTTCCCTATATGAGCAGGGGCATGGCAGAATGGCTTCTCAGAGTATAATTGGTAAAAAAAAAAAAAAAAAAGACAATCTTATTCTATAAAAGATGCAGAAGAATTATACTAGAAAATGAGAGGCTAGATTTCAGACAACTTTAAATTCCATGTCAAGGAGACTGGCCTTTAACACTTAATCACTAAAATCATTAAAATTAAAAAGTCATTAACAAAATTTGAAGGTTGGTGTGTTGTTGTTGTTTTTTGTTTTTTTGTTTTTTTTTAAAGAATGGCATTATAAAATGGGTTTGGGAAGGTTACCTTTTAGGGTATATCAGATTGGAGAATGTAGTACAGGGGTGGGGGACCTTTTGTCTGCCAGGGGTCATTTAGATATTCACAACATCATTCGTGGGCCATGCAAAATTATCAACTTAAAAATTAGCCTTCTACATTTGTTCAAACATTTAATGAACTCACCCCTAATGCCTTGGCAGGGCCAGATCAAATGATTTATCTGGCCTTATATGGCCCTCGCCAAGTTGGACATTCCCCGCCCTGATGTAGTGGGTAAAAAAGAATATTTTCAAGCACCCAAGTGATTGAGTCCATTAAATGGTATAAGAGTGACTTGATAAAGGAGTAAAGAGTTATAAACAGAGAGTGAAAAAAATGGATAAAAAAAGAGTTATACTAATCGGGCTTTCAGAACTAGCTTTATTTACATGTCTGCCATGTGTTCCTATTTCCTGCAGATTTCTCTTTTCCTAGGTCAGATTTCAGACCCCAAGTGCCTCAAAGTCAATGCTTCAAGCAGGTGATCAACCTCCATCAGAGTCACGTAGGTGGTTGTTATACTGCAATTCCTGGGTTGTACTCAAGACCTATCGAATCAGAACATCTAGAGTTGGGGCCTAGGAGTCTGTGTTTTAACTGTCATTCCCCAGTGATTCTCGTGCACCATCAATTTGAGATCAACTCTCTCGATCTAATCATTGTGTGGTCCAGCACTTCAAATAGATTCTGACGCTCAACCGAGATTTGCTGGAGTGGAAGGGAGCTGTGGGGTCTAAACTGTGTGACACATATGGTTAATGGGAGTTTAAAATATGGAGTTTCACCTTATTAACTTCATTGGCTGCAATGGCAAGCTTAAAACTGTCTCTTTCAGGGAGTTTCTCAGTTTTCCTCTTTCTACTTCACAGACCTCTTCCTTCAGGCACTGGATACCTGAATCAGCTTTTCTTAATTGCCGGAATTATTGCCACTCCAAGGTTATGCTGCCTGCTTTCCACTGATCCCTTCATCCATGATGAGGTGGGAAAGTGACCCTCCCTGGACCAGGAGGAGGATGCCTGGTATCCTTGGCTCAGATTCAGAGCACACTGAGTGTGAGCTGGGCTCTGATACTGGTCGTGTGACCCTATGCTAGTAAATTTTGATCCTCGGTTTTCTTGTGTATGAAATAAAAGGGGGAAAATAGATGCTGTAAGGAGATTAAAATGAGGCTACTATGTCCCAGCGTTTGATGCAGTATCTATTTAAGAAACTCTGGCTCCCATTTTTCTCATTTTCTTTGGATCCAGATCAAAGCTGCTGTCCTGGCAGTCATCCTTCTGAACGAGGCAAAGAGTCCACTTGTCATTTTCCAGGGGATGCAGTGCGTCCCTGAGCTCAGGCAGCATTTCAGCAGCATGCCCTCAATGCCCTTCTCTCTATGTTTATGGTAGATGGGAGAAAGCTATTCCCACAGCCCTTCTTCTCTCATTAACTCACCCTCCGTTTCTTCAAAATGCCTCTTATTTTTTTGTCAGTTCTCTTTACTCTTTTCATACCCCAGTGCCTCAGCATATCTGACCTGGTCCAGATGTCTCTTGTCCCCAGAAGGGGTATTCAGTTCTGACAGCCACCGCCTGGACTCAGAGATGCTCTAAGGTTGACATCTCTCACAAACATAAATATACCTTAGACCCCACGGATCGACTTTGTCACTCCTGCTTGAGGCCAGAGGCACTTTCTAGGAAAGGAATTTGTTTCCGCTTCTTTCTCTGCAGCAGTCTTCTTCATAGCCTCCCCTTTCCTCAGGACCCATCGCCTCCACCCAATACTCACCCCCTAGGAGACCCTAATGCTATGGCTCCCAGGAGTTTTCCTCTGAGATAGTGGCCACATCATGCTCCTCTGTGTTTCTGATGAGAAGAAATGAGTGCTTCAGGCTGTGCTTTTTGCTGTATCCATTTCCCTCAGGTGTGAGTATCCAACATCCGTCCGTATTAGTTTCTCAGAATCCTCCACCTGGAATACTCGCAATACCCTTGGAAATGCCTGAAGAAAGCCCATGGAGAAACGAGGTACGCTTTTCTTGAACACTGATCTTACCTGAAGATTCAGGAAATGAGGGAAGATGTGAGGAAGAAGTTAAGAAATACTAGTAAAAGAAGTACTGGTAAATAATTTTTTAAAAAACATCTTCATTGAAATATACCTCATTATATTTTTGTTGACATGTCGGTTAAGATCCAGGCAGGAAACAAATGGCATAATCAAGTGGTGAAGTTGGTCAGTTGAATAAAGGCCTACTTGCAGATTTGTGGGGAAAATGAAGGGAAACCAACAAGGGGCAGTGAATCACCCTAGAGCAGTGGTTCTCAACCTTCCTAATGCCGTGACCCTTCAATACAGTTCCTCATGTTGTGGTGACCCCCAATTTCATTGTTACAGATTGAACATAATTAAAGCATAGTGATTAATCACAAAAACAATATGTAATTATATATGTGTTTTCCGATGGTCTTAGGTGACCCCTCTGAAAGGGTCGTTCGACCCCCAAAGGGGTCGTGACCCACAGGTTGAGAACCGCTGCCCTAGAGGAAGGGTCCATTCCTGCCCCCGAACCTGAAGCTGTAAGAAAGAATGACCGACCTGAAGCCGTGTCCCTTGGTAGAGTGATGCATTGCAGTCAAGCAGGTAGAGAGCCCAGTGAATGAGGAATCTGACCTCTCCATCCATCTGGACTCTGACCATCAAACGCCCATTGGCCAAACCCAACCATAAGCTGGAGAGCAAGAGTGTCCTGTGAATGCCATCCACAGAGGCTGGATATAGGGACCCTAAGCCAGGAGGAGGAGGGTTGCCAGTGCACGGGGGACAACGGGAGACAGCTCCCAGATGTTCTGTAGGGTCTCTTCTAGAGAATTCTTCCATCCTTTCAAAGGGGGCTCTGTGGCCAAATCCATTTTGGGAACCTTAACTATAGATGTGGTTTACAGATTCACAAAGCAGATCAGAATTCTAGAGGCTTGTAGACCTTTCAGCAGGGTTGGAACAGTCATTTAGGTTCTGGGTCGGGTCGCCTGAGTTTCAATTTAATCTCTACAAGCTCTGTGGCTTTGGGCTGCATATTTAATTTCTTGAAGCTAAGTTTCTCCCCACATGAAATGGAGACATGTTTTGCACTTTCCTCATAGAATTATGGTGGAAAATAAATCAGAAAATTTTCAAGTGTACCTGAATATAAGTACTCAAACATGGCAGCTGGTTGCAATTAGGGTATGTTAGTATTTTCATCATCCTAATGACCTGTTTAATTTAATTTAACCCTGAGATTCCCGAACTGAGCAAACTGACCTCAGACTCCAGCACAGGTGAAGACCACATGGAATTGGGGAAGTCACGATGCATAGGAAATTCTGCTCCGGATTTTGTTTCCCATGGAAGGACTTTGAATCTCTAGAGCAGAGCTTCCCAACTTATATCAACTGAGAAACGTGTTAACATGCAGAGTCTGATTCGATTGGTCTCAGGTAGAACGCAAACTTCTCCATTTTAATCAAATTCCCAGGTGGTCTTATGCCATTGGCGCTGGGCCCTGTGTTAAGTGGCAAGGCTGGGCACATGCTTGCTCCCCTTGAGATGAAAGAAATAGACTTTTTTTTAGCACTTTTGTTTCTACAAAATTGAACTTCTGGCTCTGGGAATTGGAGTCAGAGGGCAGTGTTTAATGTTGGATGAAACCCAGGGGAGGAAGCAGCTCTGAGCAGTTTTGTGAAGGAATCAGATTTCCGGACGTGGGGGAGAGGGAGTCACAGAAAGGAACGAAAGACAAACTTTACCCAATGGTGAGTTTGCCTAGGCCAGCCTTCACTTAAAAAAAGAATCCCATATGCCTCTAACACTCACCACACAGACCCCCGCATAGCATCCTTCCCTAGGCGCAGCTTTATCTCAATATTTTTAAAACAGCATCCATCTTGCAAATGTTTAAAAGGCAGTAAAAATCATGCATCCTCTGCATTATGCTGACAATCACTCTAAAGGTAATGGATGGTTTCACAGAAACTGAGCCATTCCCTTCAACACTTAAAAGATAAAGTCTGTTACATTGTCCTTACCTCACATCACGACAGCTCTTTGCATAAGCAGATGGGAAGGGTTGGTTTCCACGTGCCTGTGCATGAGAATATTAACTGACTGCTTTGACTGCAGAGCTTTTAATAAGAGGAAGAAGGAAAGTCGTGGCTCAGTCATTTCTTTCTCCTGCCCAACCGACAAAACACAAGGAAGTTAATTACTTCAGAATCAAGCATCCAGCCTAATGTGAGCTTTGTTCTTCTCAACTTGGAGCAGTGGCATTCCCAAACTGTTCCAGCAGCTGCCGATAGTTATCCCATGTCTCTACTCCAGATGGGCCAAGTTGTTGAATGTCTTTCCCTTCGGAACCTGCTAAAGCTTCTATTGTGTCATTTCTGGAAGCCATGCTCTCTGCTAGACAACCTGCTCTCCTGACTTTCTTCAAGACCCGGAGAGGCTGCAGCACATGGCGACAATGAATCAAGGCTCCAGATTTGGATAGAACAGACCCAGGTGCCCCCTTCCTTCTTATATGACCTTGGACTTGTTACTTTACCTCACTGGACCTTAATTTCCCTCATCAATATAATGGCAATAATATAGTCCCCATCTTGGAGTTTCTCTATGACAAGTTCTCTAGTGAAACAGTATCCACTGCCTGAGGACAAAGCCAGGCATTCATCGAGCCAAAAATATATTGGCTGAAATGTCATTGTAACAAGATGACATAGGAGCAAGAAGACTCACTTTAAGCTTCTCAGTGATATTTGTAAGAAACTTTATTAGCTTATAGGCACAGTTCCCTACCAGGGCTCTGCAATCTAATTTATGTTAAACAAGGTTTTGTTTTATCTAATGGTCCTTAAGGACAGGGACTATACCCTTCCCACCTGTGTAATCTCCACCAATCATGTCCAGATTCATTATTTAATAAAGGCTTTTAAACTCCAAAATCAGTTTTAAGAAAAGAGGGGGGGGAGCAAAAATATTTATTAAGTGCCTACTCGAATTATCTCCCAAATTATCTCATTTTGATTTATTCCGACAACAATTTGGTAAAAAAGATATTAATTTCTTTCTTTCCTCCCTCCCTTCCTCTTTTCTTCCCTTCCTCCTCTCCTATCTCTACCTCCCTTTTTTCCTTTAACTTCTTTTTTCATCAAAGAGAACTCTGAGACTAAGAGAAACAAATGACTGTAGTGGCCCTAAAGCTAATAAAACTTAGAGGTAGCAGGTGCATGCAAATACGTAAAATTGCAAAGCCCTCGCTCTGCTTATCATCGCACATCATGGACTGAATAAAGTCCCAGTTATCTATTACGTATGAATGGTCCAATAGTACTTAAGGGGAAGCCATTTCTGCTTCATCTAAAGGGAGTCGCAAAAAACATATACACATTTTAACAGCTGATAGCTCAATTTTGAAAATGAAATGTATTTTAATAAACACTATCTTTATAATTATTCAAAGTATGCGTATACAGTTTTTTTGTGGGGCGCGCTATATAAAGGTACCAAAGTACCAGGCTCCTGGGGATCAGCTTCCTCTTGTAGGAAGTATCTGGGACCCCAAAAGAATTCCCTGGATGATCTTCCAGTCCTATGCAGAGAAGATGCAGTCACCAGACACACACACACACACACACACACACACACACCCCAAAAAATCTGCATAACAACCAAGGTGTCTAGAATAGCAATCAGAATGGCAGAGTTAGAGAAGTCTTTTGAAAGTGAACTTTGTCCAGAGAATGTATTAATTGCCTCCGGAGTGTGACTGACCAATAACTGCACTTGACTTAGAAAAGCCAGAGAGCCTCACCCTTCAACCCCACAACAGCCTTAACATGTATCTTCTTGACAGAAAAACATAGTCCATTAACTTTCCACTCTGCTCCATGAAAGGAAGGAAACTAGTTTTATTTTTTTTATATATATTGCTTAAAGTATTACAAAGGGTATTGCATATGTGTCCATTTTATACCCCCGCCCTAGACAGTCCCCTAGCCTTCCCTATCCCCCAGTGTCTTATGTCCATTGGTTATGCTTATATGCATGCATACAAGTCCTTTAGTTGATCTCTTACCCCCCTACCTCCTGCCCCCCAACCCTCCCCGGCCTTCCCGCTGCAGTTTGACAATCTGTTTGAGGCAGCTCTGCCTCTGTATCTATTATTGTTCAAAAGTTTATAATGGTCTCTATTATCCATGAATGAGATCATGTGGTATTTTTCCTTCATTGACTGGCTTATTTCACTTAGTATAATGCTCTCCAGTTCCATCCATGACGTTGCAAATGGTAAGAGTTCCTTCCTTTTTACAGCAGCATAGTATTCCATCGTGTAGATGTACCACAGTTTGCTAATCCATTCATCTACTGATGGGCACTTAGGCTGTTTCCAGATCTTAGCTATGGTGAATTGTGCTGCTATGAACATAGGGGTGCATATATCCTTTCTGATTGGTGTTTCTGGTTTCTTGGGATATATTCCTAGAAGTGGGATCACAGGGTCAAATGGGAGTTCCATTTTCAGTTTTTTAAGGAAACTCCATACTGTCTTCCATAGTGGCTGCACCAGTCTGCATTCCCACCAGCAGTGCACAAGTGTTCCTTTTTCTCCACATCCTCTCCAGCACTTGTCGTTTGTGGATTTGTTGATGATAGCCAGTCTGACAGGTGTGAGATGGTACCTCATTGTTGTTTTGATTTGCATCTCTCGGATGATTAGTGACTTTGAGCATGTTTTCATATGTCTCTTGGCTTTCTGAATGTCCTCTTTTGAAATGTGTCTATTTAGGTCCTTTGCCCATTTTTTGATTGGATTGTTTATCTTCCTTTTGTTAAGTTGTATGAGTTCCCTATAAATTTTGGAGATTAGGCCCTTATCAGATATGTCATTGGCAAATATGTTTTCCCACACAGTGGGTTTTCTCGTTGTTTTGTTGATGGTTTCTTTTGCTGTGCAGAAGCTTTTTATTTTGATGTAGTCCCATTTGTTCATTTTTTCTTTAGTTTCAAGTGCCCTAGGAGCTGTATCAGTGAAGAAATTGCTTCGCATATGTCTGAGATTTTGTTGCCTTTGGATTCTTCTAGAATTTTTATGGTTAAGGAAGGAAACTAGTTTTAATCATCTACTCTATTTTAGGTGATGTATGTCACTTACATTGTTTAGTGAACCCACACAACCACGCTATTAAAATAAATTATGGGCCCTAACTGGTTTGGCTCAGTGGATAGAGAGAGCATCGGCCTGTGGACTGAAGGGTCCTGGGTTTGATTCCGGTCAAGGACATATGCCCGGGTTGCTGGCTCAATCCCCAGTGGGGGGCATTCCAGAGGCAGCCAATCAGTGATTCTTTCTCATCATTGATGTTTCTATCTCTCTTTCCCTCTCCCTTCCTCTCTGAAATAAATAAAAATATATTTTAAAAAAACAATGGGTATATGCCCAGGAGTGGAATGGCTGGGATGATAAGGGGTTGTAGGAGTGCTTAGGGTTATGTTTTAAACTGCCTTTTTGACCTTAATTAAATCACTCAACAATAATGATACTCTGCCTTAACTATAAAACTAGACACAGAAGCATTGCTATATTTACCAGGGAAAGGTCTCCCAAACAGAAGCACTACGATGGATAGTCGACAATGACTGAAGAATCTGATTCTGCCACCAACTAGCAAAATGTCCATGAGCAAACCACTCCACCCTCTCGCCTCCACTGTTCTTATTGGAAAAACGAAGGGGCTGCATTTTTGTCTAACATTATTACCCAGTTTAAAACTCTGTAATTTTATTAATATATATAAAAGAATTCTGAAAAATTAAAGTATATCTCTATTATTATCACATATTGCCTCCTTGCTGATAAATGACTGTGTCCTATGGTGAAATAACATTAGTGTTCAATCGTCAGGAAAAGTATGCCCAAAATATACAATTTTCTCAAAAACAAGATCATATTCTCAAACAATTCTCAGGTGCTTATGGGACCTCCCAAAGGATGGGAAAATCATTTCTTTTTCTTTATGTAATTTTATTTTCTTAAACAAAGAAAATACTTACGGGAACCCGTATGTTCTTTCTCCCTTTGCTATATATTTGCAGCACTCCCTGGTAACATGAATGGCTTTGGAAAGAAACGTTGAATTATGTCCTTTGTGGGAGCTGGAGTCACAGTGCAGTTGTCCCACAGAGAGCTGAGTTGGAGGCTTGAAGCAAATGAGCACTCCAGCACATAAAAATTTTAAAGTCACACTTCACTGTGTGATAACAGCAAAGATTATACTTTTAGCAAAACATAGGGTGATTAGCCTTGGGAATCCTCATGTATTTTAGTTTCTTGTATATTCCCAGTTCACACAGAAATGCATTGAAGCATATTGCTATGCAGCACTACATGACATTTTAGAACAATTTATTATTGTATCTCATGGTTCTGTGAGCTGACTAGACTCAGGGCGATTCTTACTGTGGTCCCCCATGAGGTTGCCCTCAGACATCGGGGGTTGCAGTTATCAGAATGTCAGACATCCAAGATGGTTTGAGAGATGGCCACCTAATCTCTGCTTTACATCTTTTAGTTCAGGAGAATATATCTAAGATTCTTTTGGCATTTAAAATTTTACAATTACTGATCTTCAGGAAAGTCCTGTTAAGTAGACTGACTAAGGATGAGAAAATAGAGATTCAAAGATGATCCTGTTTGCTTGCACCAAACAACATGGCTATGAGGAAGGCGAAAAAATTCTAAGCATTGTTCTATTCCTGGTTCAGTGTTATTTTCATTGCAACATATTATTTCTCTTATTCTAACGGTTTGTGGGGCTCCTCACTGAAAATGTTGACACCAAAACTTGCCTTCCAGGACAACTGACCTTTATACAGCCCTCTATAATCTAGATTAAATCCATCTTCTACCTGGGAGCTCTTTAAACATTGGAAAACTTGGTTATCTTCTAAGATATCACCCTTTCCCAGTTCTCAGTCATAGTTTCTTTTTTTCTCTTATTAGAACATAAGTATTAGCCAATGTTTTTAATATCCATGTTTATTTATTATGCCCTAAAATCAAACATTAGATTTTTGGATCGAAGTCATAGTACTATTACTTTACAGCAACAAATATGTTGGTTCTCCATGACCCATGTTCTCCCTTCAAAGTGACACAATGAGAGACAGATGTAACCCTGCATCCACAAGTGACTTTTTCTTTAGCACTGTGGGAGAATAATTCTAAATGTATGAATCTGGGAACTTAAATAGAAACTACCATATAGCTAGCACTCTCCCCTCCAGAAAAACAGAGATAAACCTTTTCTCCTTGATATTCTATGATTCTTTGCATTATAAACAGATGGTCCCAGATATTGCACCCTCCTTCCTTGGAATATGAAAACGTAGCTCCTGGAGACAAATCCCTATCTCCAGAGGTCTCTATTCAATCACTCTTTTTTTTTTTTTTTGATAAAATTTTTTTTTTATTGCTTAAAGTATTACAAAGGGTATTACATATGTATCCATTTTATCCCCCCGCCCTAGACAGTCCCCTAGCCTCCCCTATCACCCAGTGTCTTATGTCCATTGGTTATGCTTATATGCATGCATACAAGTCCTTTAGTTGATCTCTTACCCCCCTACCTCCTGCCCCCCAACCCTCCCCGGCCTTCCCGCTGCAGCTCGACAATCTGTTTGAGGCAGCTCTGCCTCTGTATCTATTATTGTTCAAAAGTTTAGAATGGTCTCTATTGTCCATGAATGAGTGAGATCATGTGGTATTTTTCCTTTATTGACTGGCTTATTTCACTTAGCATAATGCTCTCCAGTTCCATCCATGACGTTGCAAATGGTAAGAGTTCCTTCCTTTTTACAGCAGCATAGTATTCCATCGTGTAGATGTACCACAGTTTGCTAATCCATTCATCTACTGATGGGCACTTAGGCTGTTTCCAGATCTTAGCTATGGTGAATTGTGCTGCTATGAACATAGGGGTGCATATATCCTTTCTGATTGGTGTTTCTGGTTTCTTGGGATATATTCCTAGAAGTGGGATCACAGGGTCAAATGGGAGTTCCATTTTCAGTTTTTTAAGGAAACTCCATACTGTCTTCCATAGTGGCTGCACCAGTCTGCATTCCCACCAGCAGTGCACAAGTGTTCCTTTTTCTCCACATCCTCTCCAGCACTTGTCGTTTGTGGATTTGTTGATGATAGCCAGTCTGACAGGTGTGAGATGGTACCTCATTGCTGTTTTGATTTGCATCTCTCGGATGATTAGTGACTTTGAGCATGTTTTCATATGTCTCTTGGCTTTCTGAATGTTCTCTTTTGAAAGGTGTCTATTTAGGTCCTTTGCCCATTTTTTGATTGGATTGTTTATCTTCCTTTTGTTAAGTTGTATGAGTTCCCTATAAATTTTGGAGATTAGGCCCTTATCAGATATGTCATTGGCAAATATGTTTTCCCACACAGTGGGTTTTCTCGTTGTTTTGTTGATGGTTTCTTTTGCTGTGCAGAAGCTTTTTATTTTGATGTAGTCCCATTTGTTCATTTTTTCTTTAGTTTCAAGTGCCCTAGGAGCTGTATCAGTGAAGAAATTGCTTCGGCATATGTCTGAGATTTTCTTGCCTTTGGATTCTTCTAGAATTTTTATGGTTTCCTGTCGTACATTTAAGTCCTTTATCCATTTTGAGTTTATTTTTGTGTATGGTGTAAGTTGGTGGTCTAGTTTCATTTTCTTGCATATATCTGTCCAATTTTCCCAACACCATTTATTGAAGAGACTATCTTGGCTCCATTGTATGTTCTTGCCTCCTTTGTCAAATATTAATTGAGCATATTGGTTCGGGCCGATTTCTGGGCTCTCTATTCTATTCCATTGATCTATATGCCTATTCTTGTGCCAGTACCAGGCAGTTTTGAGAACAGTGGCTTTGTAATACAACTTGATATCTGGTATTGAGATCCCACCTACTTTGTTCTTTTTCAGGATTGCTGCAGCTATTCGGGGTCTTTTTTTATTCCAGATGAATTTTTGGAAAGTTCGTTCTAGATCTCTGAAGTATGCTGTTGGTACTTTAATGGGAATTGCGTTGAATTTATAGATTGCTTTGGGTAGTATGGACATTTTAATGATGTTGATTCTACCAATCCATGAACACGGTATGTTCTTCCATCTGTTTATGTCTTCCTCTATGTCTTTTTTCAACGTCCTGTAGTTTTCTGAGTAGAGGTCTTTTACCTCTTTAGTTAAGTTTATTCCTAGGTAGCTTAGTTTCTTCGGTACAATGGTAAACGGGATTGTTTTTATAATCTCTCTTTCTGAAAGTTCACTATTGGTGTATAGAAATGCCTCAGATTTCTTGGGGTTAATTTTGTATCCTGCTACATTGCCAAATTCATGTATTAAGTCTAGTAGCTTTTTGGTGGAATCTCTAGGGTTTTGTATGTATAATATCATGTCGTCTGCAAATAAGGACAGTTTTACTTCCTCTTTTCCAATTTGGATGCCTTTTATTTCTTCTTCTTGCCGAATTGCAATGGCTAACACTTCCAGTACTATGTTGAACAGGAGTGGTGAGAGGGGGCATCCCTGTCTTGTTCCTGTTCTTAGGGGAAATGGTGTTAGTTTTTGTCCGTTGAGTATGATGTTGGCTGTGGGCCTGTCATATATGGCTTTTATTATGTTGAGGTATGATCCTTCTACTCCCACCTTGCTGAGAGTTTTTATCAAAAATGGGTGTTGAATTTTGTCAAATGCTTTTTCTGCATCAATTGATATGACCATGTGGTTTTTTTCTTTCAATTTGTTTATGTGATGTATCACGTTTATTGATTTGCGGATATTGTACCATCCTTGCATCCCTGGGATAAATCCTACTTGGTCATGGTGTATGATCTTTCTGATGTACTGCTGGATCCGATTTGCTAAGATTTTGTTGAGGATTTTGGCATCTATGTTCATGAGGGATATTGGCCTGTAATTCTCTTTCATTGTGTTGTCTTTACCTGGTTTTGGTATTAGGGTGATGCTGGCTTCATAGAATGAGCTTGGAAGTGTTCCTTCCTCTTGAATTTTTTGTAGTAGTCTGAGGAGGATAGGTTTTAGTTCTTCCTTGAATGTTTGGTAAAACTCCCCTGTGAAGCCGTCTGGTCCTGGGCTTTTGTTTGATGGAAGCTTTTTGATGACTGCTTCAATTTCTTCCATAGTTATTGGCCTGTTGAGATTTTTAGATTCTTCCTGATTGAGTTTTGGAATGTTGTATTTTTCTAGGAATTTGTCCATTTCCTCCAAGTTGTCTAGTTTGTTGGAGTAAAGCTGTCCATAGTATTTTTTAACAATCATTTGTATTTCTGTGGGGTCTGTTGTTATTTCGCCTCTATCGTTTCTGATTTTATTTATTTGGGTCCTCTCTCTCTGCTTCTTGGTGAGTCTGGCTAGAGGTTTATCAATCTTGTTTATCCTTTCAAAGAACCAGCTCTTGGTTTCATTGATTTTCTGTATTGTTTTTTTGGTCTCTATGTCATTTATTTGTGCTCTAATCTTTATTATCTCCTTCCTTCTGCTCACTCTGGGGTTTTCTTGTTGCTCTCTTTCTAATTCTTTGAGTTGTAGAGTTAGATGATTTACTACCATTTTTTCTTGTTTTTTGAGATAGGCCTGTAGAGCTATAAACTTCCCTCTCAGGACTGCTTTCAATGTGTCCCATAGGTTTTGGATTGTTGTGTTTTCATTGTCATTAGTTTCCAGGATGTTTTTAATTTCTTCTTTGATCTCATTGGTAACCCAATCAATATTTAATAGCATGCTATTCAGCTTCCAGGTGTTTGAGTATTTTGGGTTGTTTTTATTGTAGTTTATTTCTAATATTATGCCATCGTGGTCTGCGAAGACGCTTTTTATGATTTCAATCTTCTTGAATTTGGGGATACTTTGCTTGTGACCCAATATGTGGTCTATTTTTGAATATGTCCCATGAGCACCTGAGAAGAACGTATATTCTCTGGCTTTGGGGTGAAGTGTTCTGAAGATGTCTATTAAGTCCATCTGATCTAGTGAGTCATTTAGGATTGCTGTATCTTTGCTGATTGTTTGTCTATAGGACTTATCCAGTGCTGTCAATGGTGTATTAAAGTCCCCTACTATGATTGTATTGTTGTCGATCTCTCCTTTGATATTTTCCAGGAGTTTTTTTATGAATTTGGGTGCTCCTACATTGGGTGCATATATGTTTACCAGGGTTATATCTTCTTGTTGTATTGATCCCTTTAGTATTATGAAGTGGCCTTCCTTATCTCTTGTTAAGGCCTTCACTTTGAGGTCTATTTTGTCCGATATAAGTATTGCTACCCCAGCTTTCTTTTCCTTTCCATTTGCCTGAAAGATATTTTTCCATCCTTTCACTTTCAGTCTGTGTGAGTCCCTTCTAATGAGGTGGGTTTCTTGTAGACAGCAGATGTATGGGTCATGTTTTTTTATCCATTCAGCCACTCGATGTCTTTTGGTTGGAGCATTTAGTCCGTTTACGTTTAAAGTTATTATTGAAAGGTACTTGTTTGTAGCCATTTCTTTTTTTGTGTGGCTGTTTTCTTTCTGAGCTTTTTATTTCTTATTTTTATACCAGTCCCTTTAGCATTCCTTGCATTGCTGGCTTGGTGGTGACAAACTCCCTTAGTCTTTTTTTGTCTGTGAAGCTTCTTATTTCCCCTTCAAGTTTGAATGATAGCCTTGCTGGATAGAGTATTCTTGGATTCAGTCCTTTGCTTTGCATCACTTTGTAAATTTCAGTCCATTCTTTTCTGGCCTGATGTGTTTCTGTTGAGAAGTCATTTGACAATCTAATGGGAGATCCCTTGTATGTAACTTTCCGTCTCTCTCTTGCAGCCTGTAAGATTCTCTCTTTGTCCTGAACATTTGCCATGGTGATTATGATGTGTCTTGGTGTGGGTCTTTTCGGGTTCACCTTGTTTGGGACTCTCTGGGCTTGTGTGACTTTTTTCTTCCCCACCTCAGGAAAGTTTTCTGATATTATTTCTTCGAGTAGGTTTTCTAATCCTTGTTCATCTTTCTGTTTTTCTGGTACTCCTATTATTCATATGTTGTTTCGTTTCATGTTGTCCCAAAGCTCCCTTAGGCTCTCCTCCTGTCTTTTAATTTTTTTCTCCAATTGCAGTACATTTTGGGTGTGTTTTGCTTCCTTGTCTTCTAATTCACTTATTCGGTCCTCCGCTTCTCCTAGTCTACTGTTGATACTTTCAATGGAGTTTTTCATTGCAGCTATATCACTCTTCATTTCTTCTTGGGTCTTACTTAGGTTGTTGATTTTTTCATCTGTTTCTTCTAGCTTCTTCCATATGTTATCGATTTTTTCATCTGTTTCTTCTAGCTTCTTCCATATGTTATCGATTTTTTCATCTGTTTCTTCTTGCTTCTTGAAGAGGTTGTCAATTTTTTCCTCCATCCGGTTTATGCACTCTAGGATCCTTATTCTGAATTCTTTATCTGTCATGTTGCATGCCTCTGTATTACTTAGCTGCTTTTCTGGAGAGTCCTCCTTCTCTTTCCTTTGGGGGTTTCTTTGTCTACCCATGTTTGATCTCACTGACATATCTAGACGTTGAGTTGTTCAGTGGTTGCTCCCTTGGTGGCAGTGACTCCTTGGTCTGTGGTTGCTCTTCGGGCGGTTGCGGTAGCAGCTGCTCTTCAGTTGTCAGCAGCTCCTCTGGTGGGTGCTGTTCACAGCTGTGGTGGCTCTTCTGGCTGGTGGGGCGAGGTTTCACGTACAGCTGCTGTTCCTCAGCAGAGGATGAGGTGCTCAGGAGGTTGCTGTTGCTTGGATCTGCTGCATTGATTTAAAGGCACAAAATACAACACAACAAGGCACCACGTACCAGGCGCTATACACAAATATATTCACGATATTAATAACCCCAATTAAAGGTGACCACCTGAATTAAGAGAATTAGGGGATAAGGAAGAAGGAAGAGAAAAAGATAAAAGAGAAAAAGGAAAAGAAAAGTAGGGACCAAAAAAAGGGAGTGCAAAAATGAAATTGGGAAAAAGGAAGGGGGAAAATAAAAGCGAGAAAAGAAAAGAAAAAAAAAAAGAGTGAAAAGAGAGAATGAAGTGGAAGAGGGAAGAGACTTTTTATATGAGGAGAATACTCCTATAGAACAGCCATTAATCCCAACAAATTCCAGCAACAGCTCCCTGGATATGAATGCAAACTAGAAACAACCAATAATATAATGATGAAAATAGAATGGTGAACACTAATCCCAAAATAAAATAAAGAAAAAATAAAATGGCACTTTAAAAAAATGGTAAAATGGTAGCAGTAATAATACTGGTTAAAAATAAGAAGGTAGTAATTAAAAGGGTAAAATCAGGTGATGGAAAAAGAAGAAAAGAAAGAAAAAAAAAGAAAAAAAAAAGAACAGAAAAAAAAAAGAATGAAAAAAAATTGGTTTCTTAGTTAAAAAGTGAAAAAAGAAAAAAAATTGCAGTAGTGAAGGTCCTTCGTTTCTTCTATTCTTCAGTGTGGCTCGCCTTAGACCTTCCAGGTATTCAGGAGAGTGTTGAGTTTCCCTGCGATATACTGTTCCTCTGTGTTGTAAACCACAGTCCTTATTTTAAAGCATGCCGCATTTATTTCCCAGACTGCCTTATTTTGTGTTTAGCAAAGAGTCAGTTTGTGGGTCAGCCTCTGGGTGGCAGTGTTCTGGGGTTGGCCTCTGAGGCTATAGGGCCTCTCTGTCCAGTGGAAGTTCACTGCCCAGAGCTGACTGCGTAATAGTTAGTTACCGGCGCTATGTTGTTGCTGGGATTGAAAATCCCCCTATAGGCCAGACCCTGTTAACTCCCAGGGACTGATCAGGTTATCTTAATCCTTGATCTCGTACAGGGTGGAATCTGGGTGTGGCTGTGTTCCTTGCCTGGGGGCTGGGGGGAGGAGACTCCCTCTCAGGAGCGGGTGGCTGCCCCAGTCCCGGGCTCTGGGGTGTCTCAGCACTCAATTCACTACCACCTCTCCCGGCTCCCCCTCTTTCCCCAGTCTCTCCCCAGATTCCACTCCTCAGCACACTCTCCCTCTCTTCAGCACAGGTGAGTGTCTGTATCCGAAATGTCCCATGAACAGGATTCAGTGAAAACAAACAAACAAACGCCGGCCGCGGAAACGGGGAAGGCTTGGTTTCTGTAAGCTTCTTCTCTTACCGGAATGCATGGTCAGGTCAGCTCTTCAGGCTGCCCCCTTTAGGCTCAGTCCTCCGCGGTCACAGAACCCAGCTCTCAATTTCCCTGGCGGCGCCAGGAATCCCGAGGTTCTCCTTTCCCCCATCAGGAGCTGTGCCTGTCCCAAGGGACGCGGCTGTCTGCCACGCGGTCTCCCTCCGACTCTCTGGGCTCAGAGGTCTGGCAAACTTTCCTGCCCAAATCCCTGGGTTTTTTTTACCTTACCAGGGGAGTTCTGCTCTTCCCGGCTGTAAACCCTCTCACCAGCTGAGCAATTTCGCCAATTCGGTGTGAGTGTTACTAGCTTCAGCTGCTCGCTCCATTTGCTCCGGGACACGACCTGGGACACGTCTGCCTATATCGCCGCCATCTTGGTTCTCCCAATCACTCTTTAATGTCCAATGTTTGTCCATTTACTTAGTTTTCTTAGCTCAGAGGTCATAATTATATAAAAATATTTTTCTCAGTTCCACATTAGTGTGCACAAGGGTTGAGTCTTTGGCCCCCTAGTCATTCCATGCTACAAAGAATCAGCTTAGTGCGTTTTATACACTACATACTATATAGATGTTATTAAATCCCCAGCCTCTCCACTTGCATAACACTACCCTTATAGCTTCATATTTTCAAACTAAATAACCAATTGACATCTCCATGATGTATTTTGGATACCTTAAACCCAATATATTCAAAATAAACCATTTATCTTCCCTTCCTAAATCATTCATCTTCATTTATAGACACTTGTATGCAGTGTGTTCCCCCAAAATGTATACACACTTTAACAGCCAATAGCTCAATTGATGTTTCTTTCTTTTCAGATTCAATCCATTGGAATTAATAATGGTAACCAAAGTGTGTACACATTTTTGGGATACCCTCTGTATTGGGACCATAGAGCCTTTGAAGTAAAGAGCCTGATAATCATCTTTGTCTTTGCCAATGTACAGTTATGTCCTTTCTTCCTTTTAACAAATATCTACTGAGCATATACATTGCATGCCAGCCCCTAAGAATCCAGCAGTGAACAAAGCAATCAGATCCCTTACTCAGAGGGAGCTTATGTTCTAATAGAGAGAGACAAACAATAGGCAAATAAGCAAATGATAACTTAATATTACAGATGGAAATAAATGTTAGGATGAAAAAGGAAAAGATCCAGGTATTTCTATGAACTATATCACCAAACAGGGTCGTAAAGTAAAATATCAGCTTTGGCTTATTACATAAGCGTTGACTTCTAAAACAAAACAAATGAGTCACACAGGAAAAAGATAGACCAATCCAACATTTCAGCATTCCTTAAGAATATGGTTCTTGCCCCAAATATAAAAAAAGACAGAAATTCATGTGTTTTGAGACAACCAGGTTTTGACAATACCCACTTTCATCCCCTTCCACTGAACATCTCAAGAAGAGAGTGGCCCACCCTAACCAGTTTGGCTCAGCAGATAGAGTGTCAGCCTGTGGACTCAAGGGTCCCAGGTTCGATTCCAGTCAAGGGCATGTACCTTGGTTGTAGTCACATCCCCAGTAGGCAGTGTGCAGGAGGCAGCTGATCGATGTTTCCTTGTCATTGATGTTTCTAACTCTCTATCCGTCTCCCTTCCTCTCTGTAAAAAAAAAAAAAAAAAAAAAAAAAAAAAAAAAAAAAATCAATGAAAAGAAGAGAGTGGCCCATTGCATCTTTGAGTGTCAAGGTGCCATAGGAAGCTGACAAGACAAGAAAATATATGAGAACAGAGTAGTCTGTGGCTTACAACTTTTCACTGACCACATAATTCTAGGAATTTGGCTGGGACTGTGCATAATAGTGTGCCTCCCAAGCCCTCATCTGAATAGGGGAATGAAAAATATGGAACTCTCCAATAATTGAGTAAGCCACCATGAAAATGTGAGATAGATAACAAACATGATAACCAGAAGAAAATGGAGATGAAGCCTGTGGATTCCCAGTGGTACTATAGGAAAACCTGAGTAAATGAGACAGACACAATAATCAAAAGTAAAATAGAAACAGATATTCTTGAGCTGAAGAGCAAGTTAAAACCACAATTGAGAGTTTATTAGGCATCAGGTAAAATCTATACAACCAATAACTAAATTTGGTTAAAATAGATTTCAAGCAGAAAGAAAAAAGTAAACATTTTTTCCCTCATCCACACATTCACCCTTTATATCAAAAGTCTTCCAGTGTTAAGTATGTCTTTTTTATATACAAGGTTTTTTTCTAAATTTCTCTTCACTTTTCCTTGACAGGTCTTTAAGCTGCAGCACTTTTAAAGCACTTACAACTGTAGCCGTTTTCTGTTTCTCTACCATTGCATTTTGCAAGCTAAATCCTAGACCAATCCTTCTAAATTATATGGCAGAACTGGATATTATCTGTAATAGTCAGAGAAATACTACCTCTGAAAAGTGAAGTGCAATAATGATCACAATTAAGGCTCATCAAGATTTGGAAAGGAAAATCAGCACCTCAAGTGGACAGTCTCATACTTTGTCATAATTCCTCATCAAAAATAATATCTCTTCCCTACACTTGCTTTTGTAGCCTCTTCCTATCCTTCATGCTTGGGTCTACTTTCTGAATTGATATTTTCCCCTTTATCCTGAAATCTGAACATCAACAGTTTCTGACATATCCCTTAAAACACTGAGGCATCATACAGTCTAATCTCCTTAGCTGCCTCTTAAATTTGATTCTGTACAGTGTGAGAAGCACACAGAAGACAAGGGGAGGTTTTGGTCATAACTCTCTCCAACATAGCCCAAATAAGTAATTTCCATATACAGGGTGAATCCATGCAATGAATTGACATCAAGCAGAAGGTAACGAAAGTAAGTTGATAATTTAAACAAAAATTTAATTAGGCATGTTGCCAATATGTGGCCAAGACCGGAACTTCCTTATAAAATTATTATTTTATTTAAGAACAATATACCATGAGCTTCCAGCAACCAAAATTTCTGACCTGAGAAAATGGGTAGAAGAAATTTTTCCCAGCAATGTACTCATCCATATAAAGTTGTGCCTTTGAGAAGTGGAATGCAGTGAGAGAGCAGCATGCAAATAAAATATTGCAAAAGCAATTTCTTTCAGAGGGATCAAAATATTTGTGAAGTTACTAAAACTTTCCCTCTAAGAATACAATTGCTTAGTCTTAAACCTAAAGCACACACACACACACACACACACACACACACACACACACACACACAGATAAAGTAGGAGAATGCCAAATAAATCAACATGTTAAGTAACAATTGGCAGTAAGATAAACTTTTCAGAACAAAATCAGAAGGCATATTTCCCCATTCATTTTTTCACTATCTTTGATTTCTCAAAAATTACAAATGTCTCCTCTCCTTTGGAAAATTAAAATGTCTTATTTAGAGGCAGTTTAACTTTCATGAACTTGTTAGGAGTCTAGATTCAATCAATCGCTGGTGTTTATCCACAGTGGAGACCAAGAGGGAAAACTCTATACATCCACCTCCCCTCCACACACACAATAATGAGGTGCTCCTTCCCCATCTCTGCTCGGGTGGAGTCAAAAGAAGCCAGTGAGGAGACACGGTTTTAGAATCACACAACAGTAATGAGGCTAAAGCCACTCCATCAACCAGGAACTCCTTTGTCCTTCCACTCACTTGTGAATAATGTCCATAATGTATGAGTTTTATAGAGTAGATGAGACCATATAGCATGGCCTTGGCCTTTAAGAGTGGAGGTGAAATGATAAGCATGTGTCATTAGCCATCATATAACCACAGACAGCTTGCAGAAAGAAAAACCTTAGTCTTGTCAAATGTACATAAGTTCTCCCTTTATCAGTAACGCCTATCTCCCAATGAACCAGGCTCCTCTTTGTGTCTCCCTATACTCTTAAATAATGCAACCATCAGCTTACAACAAAAAGTTTTCCTACTAACTAATCTTAATGAAGTCCATGGACAGAATTAACAAAAGTAGAATATTTTATTCCTTTGCCAAGCCTCTTAAATTTCTAAGTCTAGATTGTTGACAAAATGTTGTCATGGTTGCAGGTTGTGTTTGTTCGCGGCTGGTTTTGCTTTCTGGTTTCACTTTGTTTGTGTGGTGTTACTACATTACAGTGAGCTATCTTCTGCATTAATGAGGGGAAAAAATAAAACTGATTTTTTTCAGTGTTTTTCAGACCTTTATTAAGAAGTGAGGTGGGGAGGAGGGCCTGCCCTGGTGCCTGCTTCGTACTGGTGATCCCCATTAGGAGTTAAGGCTCCAAGCAGCAAGTGAGAGGAGGGTGCTTGGCTGAAACAGCCGAGGCCTGGTGGTGGCCCCTAAAATCAGCCTGCCTGGGTGCACTGGCCTAGGTGAGGCCAGTGTTGGGGCTGCTGGTGGCCCTGCCTCTCTTCTGCAGGCAGCACACAGAGCAGGGACCCGTAGGCCTGTCATCACCTGGAAGCTGCCACACCAAACTGAAAGCAGGCAGCAGTGGCTGAGTGAACTTTGCCTTGAAGGTGTGCAGGAGCAGTTTGATATGGGCATTGTAGGGCAGGACACCACAACCAGGTGTTGATGAGCAGCCTTCAGAACCCTGCAGTCTTGCCTAGCTGCTGAAAGCAGCGCAGGCTGCAGTAGGCCACCCCCAAGCCTAAGGCCTTGCTGTCTGGCTCAGAGTGCACCTCCCAGTAATGCTCCCCGCCATCAACCAGCCTGACCCCCAGCACCCTCTAGTACTCAGCTGTGAGGTGATCCCGTCCCCCATGACCTGAGGTATCCCCTTGGGAGAAGGAGTACCTCTGGCTGGGGAGTTGCAAGGGACACGTCTGCCCCTTGCCATCTTTCTCCAGAACCTTGATATCCTGCACTTTCCCACCCATGGTGTCCTACGAAGCAATAAGAAGACTCTTATCCACAAGTCAATAGAGACTAAGAAACCTGGGTTTCTACACCACCTGACTATAAAGAGGCAGTGCCCTCCCTTCTGCTGCTGAAGTGATGTCAGAGAAATCCAGCTAAAACAGGTTTAAGTAAGATGTAGAATCATAACATAATACAAAACTCCATATTTCAACCTAAAAATGTTCATTATACCAATAACCAAACAAAATGAAAACAGACAATGAATGGGTGCCAATACCAAGATGACAGGCTCATTATAATTATATAACACAGATGTTGAAGCAGCCATCAAAAAATGCCTGAGCTATTTTGACTCAGTGGATGGAGCATTGGCCGGTGGACTGAAGGGGGCGAGGAGGAGGGGGTGTGCCAGGTTCAATTCTGGTTGGGGTTGCATGCCCGGGTTGCTGGCTTGATCCCCAGTGTGGGGCTTGCAGGAGGCAGCCAATCCGTGATTCTCTCTCATCACTGATCTCTCCTCCTCCCTAGAAACAAAAGCTTCAATGAGCAATCACAAACACTTGAATCTAGTGGAAGAAAAAATAGAAAACCCCAGCAAGGAAAAAGAAAGTCTCAGCAAAGAAACAGAAGATATAAATTAGTACCAAGTAGAAATTTTAGAACTGAAAAATATAATAACCAAAATTAAAAGTTCAGAGGACAGGCCTAACAATAAAATGGAGGAGATAGAGGAAAGAATCAGTGAACTTAAAGACTGAACAATAGAAATTATTCATGTAACCAACAGAAAGAAAATAGATTAGAAAATAATTAGAGCCTTAGGGATCTATGGGACTCTAACAAAAGATAAACTATTCTTGTAATCAAAGAGAAGAGGAAAAGGGTAGGGCAAAAAGTGCTAAAAATAATGAATGAAAACTTCTGAAAAGTGGCAAAAGACATAAACTTACGGATTCAAGAAATGACATGAAATCCAAACAGTGTTACATTTTTTGCTTCAACCATCAAATATACTTTAGGAAACTCAAGAGGAGAAGAAAAGTCCATTTTATTTATTCATATTTCGCTTACTCAGTTCTTAATTCATGATGTTTCAAAGTTTCTTCCATCATTTTCTTTCCATTTAGAGAACTCCCTTTAGCTACTTTTTAAGGTAGATCTGCTATGACAAATTATTTCAGTTTCCCTTCCCCTGAGAATATCTTGCTTGAATTTCCCTTCATTCCTAAAGGCCATTTCCACTGGCTATGAAATTCTGAGTTACATTTTCTTTTCTTTCAGCAACTAAAAAAATTTTTTTTTAGGTATTTACTGTTTGTCTCCATAGTTTCTGATGAGAAATCTCTTGTCATTCAAATTGTTTTTCCCTGTAGGTTAAACATTTTTTCTATGGCCCCTTTAATAAATTTTCTTTGCCTTTAGTTTTCAGAGGTTCAATTTTTATATGCTGTGGCAATGGATTTCTTTAGGTTTATCCTAAATATGTCAGAGTGGATCAAAAAACCTAACCCAACTATATGTTTTCTAGAAGAAACCTACTTTAAAAATAAAGATGCATATAGAATAAAAGATGAAATGAAGAAAGATATCATGCTAACACTAATCTAAAGAAAGTGAGAGATCAGATAAGCAATGTAAGCAGAGACAGAAATCCTAAGAAAGAACCAAAAGAGCCCTAGCCGGTTCTGCTCAGTGGATAGAGCATCACCCTGTGGACTGAAGTTCCCGGGTTTGATTCCAAACAAGGGCACATGCCTGGGTTATGGGCTCTATTACCAGTAGGGGGTGTGCAGGAGGCAGCCAATCAATGATTCTCTCACATCATTGATGTTTCTATCTCTCTCTCCCTCTCCCTTCCACTCAGCAACCAATAAAAATATATTTGAAAAGGAAAGAAACAACCAAAAGACATGCTAGAGATAAAAGCACTATAATGAAAATGAGGAATTACATTGATACACTTATTAATTGGCTGTACATGGCTGAGGGAAGAACATCTGCTACAGAATATATCAATAGAAACATCCAGAACTTAAAAAAAAAAAACAACAAAGAGAACAAAGACTAAAAAGACAGAAGAGAATATCCAAGAATATGTGTAATGGGAATGTCAGAGCAAAGAAAAATCAAAAGGAACCTATGTCATATTTGAAGCAATAATGATTGACAATTTTCCCAAAATAATATCAGACACCTGATAAAAAATAACTCTGCCACCTAAGCATATTATTTTCCAACTATAGGAAATCAGAGATAAAGAAAAAATACTGAAAGAAGAGACAGGAAAAATATACTTTCTCTAAAAAAAAAAATGGAACAAATATCATGCCTGACTTCTCAGAAACCATTTAAGCAATAAGAGAGTGAAGTAAAATATTTAAAGTTTTGAGGGGGGGAAAAAAACCAGCCTAAAGTCCTATTCTCTATGACATTATCCTTCAAACACAAAGAATGAATAAAGACTTCTTGAGACAAATAAATATTGAGGAATTTACTACTAGAAATATTGACAAAAGTTCTTTAGAAAGAAAGAAAAGAACATGGGTCAGAAACTTCGATTTACATACAGAAAGGAATAGCACCAAAAAAGAAATAGTAAAGGTAAAACAAAAATTTTTGTTTCTTATTCCTTATTAACAATAGTATATTCAAAATAGTAGTAACAATGGATGCAATTATGTATATTTACATATATAAGCATATCTATAGTAAGTGAAATGGTTGACAGTAAAGTTACAAAGGATGGGAAGGAGGAATTAGGATTATTTTTATTATAAGGCACACTACCATGAAGTGGCATATTGCTATTTGAAAATGGACTTGAATTAGTTGTAAATGTATATCTCAAACTCTAGGACAACCACTAAAAAGAATTTATAAAAAGAGAAGTAAATTTGATATGCTAAGAAAGGAGACAAAATGGAATACTAAAATATGCTCAATTAAAACTACAAAAGAGAAGATTAAAATAGAAACAATAAACAAGAGTAACAAACAGAAAATAGTAATACATTTGGTAGATATTAATCCAACCATATTGATAATTAAGTACCAGTGGTCTAAATTTACCAAGTAAAAAGACAGAAATTGTCAGATTGGATCAGAAAACAAGATCCAACTATATATATTGTCTACAAGAAACCCACTTTAAATATAAGTAGACATATATATTAAAATAAGTAGAATTTTATACCCTTTTACCAACATTTCTCCATTTTTCCCACCCCTAAGTCCTTGGCAACTACCATTATACTGATTTTTGAGTTCAGCTTTTTGAGATTCCACACATCACATTGTATATACACCACGTTATGTGTCAATTATATCTCATTAAAACTGGTGTGGGGAGTTAAAAATAAATAAAATTAAAAAGTCTCTTCATGCATCAAAAAATAAAATAAGTGGGTGAAGAAAAGAATACCATAAAGTACTAAGAAAAGAAAACAGGAGAAGATAGCTATCTTAATTTTAGATACAGCAAATTTCAAAGCAGAGAAAGTTATCAGGTATAAAGAAGAGCATTATAAAATGATAAAGGAACCAGTTCTCTAAGATATATTAATCCTTAAAATGTATGCACCTAACAAAAAAGCATCAAACTCTGTGAGGCAAAGAGCAATAGATTTGCAATGAGGAACAGGTTATTCCATTATCTTACTTGGAGACTTAAGTACCCCTTTATCAGATAGGACAGATCCAGCAGGGAGAAAATCATAGTTGAGAACATAGTGGAACTCAACAACATCATCAATCAGCTATATATAATTTACATCTATATACTACTTCCTCCAACAACAGCAGACTACACATTCTCAAGTTCAAAGGGAGCACTCACTAAGGTAGACCACACTTTTGCTATTAAGCACACTTCAACAAGTTTATAGGAACAGAAATCATACAGTGTCTGCTCTCAGGTAACAATGGATTTAAACTATAAATCAATAAGAGAAAGATGGCAGAGAAAGTCTGCAAATACTTGGAGATTGAACAACACAGTTCTAAATAACACATGATTTAAAGAAGAAATCTCAAGAGAAATTTTAAAAATATTGTGAACTAAATGAAAATACCATGTATTAAAATTTGTTGGATGCATCAAAATTAGTGCTGAATTAGAGGGAAATTCATAGCATTGAATGGATGCATTAGTAAAATAGTCTAAAACCAATAATCTAAGTACCCCCTTAGGAAACTAGATGAAGTAGAGCAAATTAAATTCAAAGTAAGCAGAAGAAATGAAATAAAACGAAAGCAGAAATCAAATTTTGTTTGAATACCAGAGGTTAGGCTTTTTAATGCTAATTTATAATGAAATTAATGATGTGTAAATAAACAGAGTTGGTTCCTTACCTGAAATGACACAGGAAGAGGATGTTGCAGAAATGTCTATGAAGTGTATAAGGTTATTTGTGCCATTTGCTTGCAATTAACATGATGCTATAGAGAGAAATAGTAATCCAGGGCCAAGTTCTTTTGCAAAAATGAACATATAATCCCAATAGTGGCTTTCAGGACAAAATATTATTAGTAATAGTCTTAAATCTTACTTGTACTCAAGTTTTTTTAAAATACAAAACAATCTCAGTCATGATACTCTCTGTAAGCCCAGATCACCACTAGAAAAAGAAAAGAAAAAGTAGGTCTGTGTAGCTTCCAAGTGCTGTTCTAAACTACCCCAAACTAATTTGGTCCTTTTAGAACCCTTTCTGGGAAATGTCTAAGTTCCCAGTGATTACTGGGATCACTATCAGGTTGCATGCTATAATGATATAATTCAAGAAGTCTTGGACATACAAACTTGTAAGCACATACAAACATTTGCTATCAAGTAAGCACAAAAACAATCATATGACACCCTCATTCTCTGTCCTTATAAACAACAACAAGCAAATAAATTCTTATTTATTTTTAATCCTCACCTGAGGATATGTTTGTGTTTTTATTGATTTTTTTAGAGAAAGAGGGGAAGAGAGAGAGAGAGAGAGAGAGAGAGAGAGAGAGAGAGAGAGAGAGAGAGAAACATCGATGTGAAAGAGAAACATGGATTGGTTGTTTCCCAGACTGGCCCCAACTGGGGATTGAAGCTGAAACCTTTTGGTGTGCAGGACAATGCTACAACCAACTGAGCCACCTGGCCTAGGCACAAGCAACTAACTTTCATGTACGTTTTACACCAATGCAAATTTGACAATATTTTGACTGCAGGGTCAGCTAACCTTGCCAGAATCTCCTATTAATTAGGGGTATACAAAACCAAATGAGCACTAGGTTGATTTTGGGGTGCCACCCCAAAAGATACTGGGCTCTCAAGATTCTTATATCTAATCCCAACATGGGCAGATGTACCTGTATAATATTTCTAATAAAACACATGTTTGGTCATTACTCACTTCAGCAATACAAAAATTATTTCTAATATCTCATGCTAATTAACAGACTGCCTCCTTTAGTGATTCACAAATTAAATGCTCACCAAATCCACTGGGAATCCTGTTAAAATGCAGACTGATTCATTATGTCTGGATTAAAGGCCTGAGATGCTTCATTCTACCATTGTAGGTGATGCCTCAGTTAGGGGCTCTGGACCACACTTGGAATATTAGGGGGATAGCACAGATTTAGAGGGTGATATTGAAGTGCCTGTTTGAGGCTGCTCCGAGTGTGTGCTCCTGGTTATTAGAATGTATATTTAAATAGGGTATATCAAGTGCTAAACAATTATTTTGGTGTAAAATTAATTTTCTCATCCATGTACATATCACACAGCTGATGTATTTTAAAGTACAGATAATATAAAATAGTCTCTCCAAATAGAATGGGAACAAACAAATAACATGTCACTTTGGCAGAGAGGGAAAAGGGAAGAGAGAATGAGTAGAGTGCCACTACTCAGTGTAAAATTTTATGAAAGCAGTGCCCACTTGGCTCTACTTTCTCATAGAAACCTGAGAATTTCCAATACGGAACACAGTCATTAGTCATCTCCCAGCCCAATTCCCTCAGACACATGATAGCTAAACATCAGGCTGTGTTTGTTTGCTTTTTCTCCCCAATGGGGAAAGATATGCCCATTGGCTGACATTTTACAATGAGCTTTATTTATTAACAGCTTGTGCCTCAGAGCAATGTTGCTACCCATTGCTATTGGAACTACATATGAATTGACAATGTTAGCATCCATCAAAATTAAATGCAATAGGTTCCCTTGATATCAATATGCATTGTTTATACCACTTCCATCTAATCATCTTAGACAAGTTCTTATCCCAGCCAACTGAAGATTATTATATATGCAAGCACAATATAATCTAACAAGATATAATAAGATATAATAAGATATATTCACATATATTTTCTGCCATTAGGCATAAACAAATGTATCTTTGATAGCAGTGTTGTGCGGTGATATTATCCTGAATACAGTTCTACTGGTCTCAGGTTAGTTATTTCCAAAATAACTCAAGGCTTTGATTCTGATCCCAAATACTTTGAAAACTTTGCATTTGGAATTATTGGTCACTTCATTCCCATATTTGATTTAACCAGTAGCATGATTGAGACAATTACTTAGATTGAATTAATTTTTGTTTAATTTATATTTATTAATTTGAGAGAGAGAGAGAGAGAGAGAGAGAGAGAGAGAGAGAGAGAGAGATGGAGAGAGGGAGAGAGGCATAGATTTGTTGTTCCACTTATTTATGCACTCATGGGTTGCTTCTTCTATATGCCCTGATGGGGATCAAACCCACAACTTGGAGTATCAGGATGATGCTCTAACCAACTGTGCTACCCAACAGGGCCTTAGATTTCATTCTAACTTTTCAAAAACTTAAAATGAGCACTAAAACTGAGATAAAAAATATGAATACTTAGGAACTCATAATATGGAAAAAGAGACAAATATGAAACTTGAGCATTATGAAGTGTTGTTATGAGGTTGCACCAAGAACTGTCTGAGGAATAATGCAGGGTAAGGAAACCAACTGTCTGGATAGATCAGGAAAACTTCAGAGATGACTCTATTTGCTGAGTCTTGGAGGAAGAACAAGGGGAATGCAGAAAGTTGAGAGGAAGGAGAACATTCTTAAAAGAAAGAAAACCCATGAACAAGAAAGTCACAAAATTATAAATGTCATAGTGTGTTCAAAATTTGTCAAGATTGTGTTAGTGGCAGGAGTTGAAGCTAAAAAGGCAAACATTGCCTCAAAATAAAGAACTTAATGTGCCACATTGAGGCATCTGGACTTGATCCAGAAGGCAGTATTTATTTAATGAAGGAGAGTTATAATGGGAAGTGTGATTTTGAGAAAGGCAACTCTCTGGTAACCTGGATACTCAGTTAGAGGGAACGTAAACTGAAGATACAGATATCAAGTACAAGGCAAATACAATGGCTTGAGCAAGAGTACATGAGGCTGAATCAGTTCAGTGATAATGGACACAAATGCTCGGAGGTAGTCTGGACATATTTGAGAGTACTTAGATATGGGGCCAAGGAATAGCCCTCCTTGCATTTATAAAATGTAAGATATAGTTCTGATTGTTTGATTAAGCCCTAGTGTTTGACATGAAGTCTTATAGCTAAGATCTGGAAACAACCCAAGTGCTCATCGGTAGATAAATGGATAAAAAAGCTGTGGTACCTTTACACAATGGAATATTATGCAGCTGTAAAAAATGATCTCTTACCCTTTGAGGCAGAATGGAGGGACCTGGAGAGCATTAGGCTAAGTGAAATAAGCCAGTCAGAGAAAAAAAAGTATCACATTATCTCACTTATATATGGAATCTAATGAACAAAATAAACTGACAAACAAAATAGATCCAGAGACATGGAAGCAAGTAACAGACTGAAGATTCTCAGAGGGAAGGGGGTAAAGGGAAGAGATCAATCAAAGAACGTATATGTAGATATGCATAACCCATGGACACAGACAATAGTGCAGGTTTTCTTATGTATGATCTCTGCTATTATCCTCTGCTCAATTTATTATGCAGCCATCATAGGCCTCAGGATGCTTTGGGACCTGTGGCAGCTTTGAATAAATTCCAGTATAAATCATGATAATGGCTTTTCTACGTTGCTGTTTATTCAGATGCCCTAAAGAGTTGCATTTCCATTTTGTTGTACCTATGAACACAGTTCAGACAATCACATGTAAAACTGTTTCTCCCTAATTCCTTATTTCTGAATTGAATATTCACACAGTGTGCAAAGAGCAAAAGGTAAAGCTCAGACATGTTAGGAACAAGTTGTCTTCTAGTAGATTCCATCAGAGAGGAAGGATTTCTGGACTCACTGAGGAGTAGCCCACTAATCCCTTCTAGCATTCTAGATAAAGCAATCTGGCTTCATTGGCCTCAACTGCCAGCTCTTACTCATGCCATATCCTGATGACTTCATAGCTAAGCGAATCTTGATTCCAGCCCTTGAGCGAAGGATCTTGCCATATCACTGCCAAGTTTTGTCTATGCTCCTCCTTCTAAAGTGGTTGCCATCTGCTCAAAGATCAGGCATCAATTGTGAAAATCAGGATGAACATAATGCTCGCCATTACCTGACTCATACTGGACAAATTTAGAGATAATAGCTTAATCCAACCACCTATAAGGAAGAAAAATGAGATCTCTTAGGATTGGTGAGAGCAAATTAAGTAAAACTTTGGGATTTAGGCAGTCACATCAGCCTCTTTTACGAAATGTCATTGCTCCTTATGGAGACTATACCTTGCATGTTATTTTGACACCGGTTTTCAGCTGAAAGGAGTAATGATTCGGCAAGCTCCAGGCTCTCAGCATACTACGTGGCATGTGATAAAGTGGCATTAGAGCAGCAGCACTTGGAATTCCAATTTGCGGTTAGGACTAGGGTAGTGGATTGGCTGTTGAGGTCATTCAGCCTTAAATCCAGTCCGGGCATGCTTTCAGACCAACACTATGACTTTGGCATTGCCATCAGTATCACACAGCTGTGCCAGAATTGTCAAGAAAGGACAGATGAGTTTAAATCATCCAGACTTTCTCATTGTCTCATTCTTCTGAGATAAGGGAAAGAAAATACTATGAAGAGGAATTTCAAGAGCAGTTGGCCCTTTCAGGCCAGAACTAATGAAAAAGTATTAAATCTTAGTAAATGGGGATCCCCAGGCATCGAACCAGGTCCTACTCTTTCCTCTGAAAGGAGGAGGTAAAATTATTTACCTAAATTAGACCCAACATGTCTGCTCATCTCCTACAGTCATTCATTATCATGATCATCTCCATACCCTTTTAAGGGTATAAACATTTCCATTAAATGTTTATCATAGACAAAAGCCAGGTCCCTAAATTCCCCAGAGATATTCAAGGGGGCTTGGCACTATAGGTCCTCACCTATTTCAACTCCAGCACCCCACAAAAACCGGACCTGAGTTCGAATGGCTTGAATGTGGTAATTTCCATCATTCCCCCTGCAACGCCCACAACCAGTGTTGCTACTCAGTACAGCACATCTGCTCTCAGAGCCTTTCTCAAGACAGCACTTCATCGCCCCCTGCCCTAAGGTCCCAAAACAAAATAAAGGTCTGAGTGAGCAATTAACTCAATGTACTGTTCTCTGTTTCAGCGATGGCTCTCTAGGCTACTTTGGGAGTTCCCCTGACTCTACTAAGACCAGTGGCTATAAGAATTGATGCAATTTCTAAATGGAATCTAACAAAGGTTCCAAAAGTGGTGTAGGCACTTGTCAGTATCAATGTCATATGCACCAAGCAGGATTTGACTACTCGCCATCTCAGAGTCAAGTACAACTTTATTATCCCTGTTGAGGGTCACAGAAGCAGGGTAGTGAGTGTGGAGGCCTTGCATTTCATTCTGATTGGATGAAGTGTGCTAAGAAACCAGGTAAAGAAAAAAAGATACTTACCCATGGGTGAGGGCCAGGGCACTCTGACTCCCATTGGCTCCAACAACGCACTCTTCCTCACCTCTCATATTCAACTCACTAGGGCTTTTGTCTCTGCTTTCAAAATGGCTCTCAAGTTCATCCCTCTCTTGTATACTGCCTGATAAGCTTCCTAAGAGACTATATGAACCTTTTGTTTGGCTGCTCCTAGCTTCAGTTTATATCACACTCTGCTGCCAGTCCATCCTCCTGAAGCGTGCTTGAAATCACTGACATGTGTCACCTTTCAATCTGCATGCACACTCTCATCTGGCATATAAGGTCTCAGACTTCTGGCCTTAACCTCTCAACTCTATTTTCTGCTCTCACCCAAGTTCTTGTCCAAAGTCATGTAGTTCCCTGTACACAGTGTATCCTTGGGACTCTCCCTCTCTTATTCCCTTTCCTGGAAAGTCCTCCCCTCTTTCTTCCTTTTGGATTTCCAAATACTATGCTTGGCTCCAGTCAAACTCTGACTTACCATGCAATATTTCCTGATCCTCTGCCCTTGAACTGCTCATACTTTCTTCTGTGCTCTTTTAGCAACCAGACTATATTTGTCATATAGTGTTGATTACACTCTCCTTTATTTTAATGTTCACTAGCTTGTCAACTCAGAGCATGTAAACTTGTTATCTGGTGTAACTTTGCACATATAAGATCCTGAGGCATGATGCCAATAACAATAAATATGAAATGATTCAACCTGCTGTTCTGGCTCTTTTACATTTTGCCACCTGGGTGTTTATTTACAGAGATCTTATGCTGTGATGGTTAAGGGTTCAGCCTTTGGGCCCTGGCCAGTATGGCTCAGTTTGTTGGACATTGCCCCATGTACCAAGGGTTTGCTGCTTCAATTCCAGTCAGGTCAGATGCCCAGGTTGTGGCCTGATCGCCAGGATTGGGCATGCAGGAGGCAGCCAATCATTGATGTTCCACTCTCACATCAACGTTTCTCTCTCTCTCCCTCTCCATTCCTCTCTAAAAGTCAATTAAAAAATATATTTAAAAAATATAGAGTTCAGACTTTAGAATCCAAACTATCTGGATTTGAATCTTGGCTCTATCCCCTAACATCTGAGTGATCTAGGGCAAGTTACTTCATGGGGATTGTTAATAGGGACCTCACACAGCCACCACAAGAATTAAATGAGTTGATATGAGTAAAGCATTTAGAACAGTGCCTGGTACACAGTAGACATTTAATAAAAAAGTAGCAAGTTCATTTAGCTGCTCTTTAAGTCTGTGACCCTTAAAGAACAAAGGACAGGGTAGCATGTTGTACAGAGGTTTTATTTACAACTAGAGGCCCAGTGCATGAAATTCGTGCATAGGTGGGGGAGTGTCTCGCAGCCCGGCCTACACCCTCTCCAATCTGGGACCCCTTGGGGGATGTCCAACTGCCAGTTTAGGCCCACAGGGATCAAGCCTAAACCGGCAGTCGGACATCCCTCTCACAATCTGGGACTGCTGGCTCCTAACCGCTCACTTGCCTGCCTGCCTGATTGCCCCTAATGGCTTCTGCCTGCCTGCCTGATTGCCTCCTAACCACTCCCTTGCCGGCCTGATTGACTCCTAACTGCTCTCCTGACAGCCTTATCACCCCCAACTAACCTCCCCTGCTAGCCTGATCACCCCCAATTGCCCTCCTCTGCCGGCCTGTTCGCCCCCAACTGTCCTCCCCCGCCAACCATCTTGCAGCAGCCATCTTGTGGTGGCCATCTGGTGATGGCCATCTTGTGATGACGTCACACATGATGCCACCTAGGCTTTTATTAGATAGGACTAGAGGCCCGGTGCACAAAAATTTGTGCACTTGGGGGGGAAGGAGGGTTCCTCAGCCCGTCTTGTGCCCTCTCGCAGTCTGGGACCCCTCGGGAGATAACGCCCTGCTGGCTTAGGCCTGCTCCCGGGTGGCAGAGGGCAGGCCCAATCCCTAGGTGCAGCCCCTGGTCGGGCTCAGAGCAGGGCCGATTGGGGAGTTGGGGCACCGCCCCGTCATGCACAGAGCAGGGCGGATTGGGAGGTTGCGATGCCACCCTCAGTCATGCTCAGGGTAGGGCCGATTGGGGGGTTGGTGCACCGCCCCCTGTCACACTCAAGGCAGGGTCGATGGGGAGGTTGCGGCGCCACCCCCTGTCATGCACAGAGCAGGGTCAATCAGGGGGTTGAGGCACTGCCCCCTGTCACGTACAGAGCAGGGCCCATCTGGGGGGTTGGGGAGCTCCCCCCTGTCACACACAGAGCAGGGCCCATCAGGGGGGTTGGGGAGCTCCCCCCTGTCATGCACAGAGCAGGGCCCATCAGGGGGTTGAGGAGCTCCCCCCTGTCACTCACAGAATAGGACCGATAGGGGTGTTGGGGCACCGCCCCCATCACACACAGAGCAGGGCGGATCAGGGGGTTGGGGCACCACCCTCTATCACCCACCGAGCAGGGCCGATCAGGGGGTTGGGGTGCCGCCACTGTCACACTCAAGGCAAGGCCAATGGGGAGGTTATGGCTCTACCCTGTCACACACAGAGCAGGGCCCATGGGGGGGGGGGGTGTTGGGGTGCCACACCCTGTCACACACAGAGCCGCAGTGCTATCAGGGGGTTGGGGAGCTCCCCCGTATCAGGCACAGAGCAGGGCCTATCAGGGTGTTGGGGCGCCACACCCTGTCACACACAGAGCCGCAGGGCAATCAGGGGGTTTGGGCGCTGCCCCCTTTCACGCTGATCCCGGTGCCGGGAGGCCTCTCGGCTCCACTGATCCCGGTGCTGGGAGGCATATTACCCTTTTACTATATAGGATAGAGGCCTGGTGCATGGGTGGAGCTGGCTGGTTTGCCCTGAAGGGTGTCCTGGATCAGGGTGGGGGTCCCCACTGGGGTGCCTGGCGAGCCTGGGTGAGGGGATGATGGCTGTTTGCAGCTGGTCACACACCCTTCAGGGTGGGGGTCCCCACTGGGGTGCCTGGTCATTCTGGGTGAGGGGCTGAGGGCTGTTTTCACGCTGGTGGGTGACTGAAGCTCCCAACTGCTCCTTTTTTTCTTTCTTTTTTTTTATTCTGGGCCAGCTTTAGCTCTGGCTACAGCTCTGAGGCCTCTGCTGCTGAAAGCAGGTATCTAGTTTGTTTGGGTTCTATAATCGAAACAATGTATAACTTCAGCTCTGAGATCCCGGCTCCGCTGAAAGCAGGTTTCTGGGGTTTTGTTTAGCTTCTATATTTGTTACAATGTTTCATACTGCAAGTTCATAGACTGGCAAGGCAGGCGGGGAATGTTGGAGTCCTCCGTCACTGAAGCAAGCAAGCCTCATGTTCGCTTCCAGCTGCCTGGCTGCCGGCCGCCATCTTGGCTGGCAGTTAATTTGCATATCGCCCTGATTAGCCAATGGGAAGGGTAGCGGTCGTACGCTAATTACCATGTTTCTCTTTTATTAGATAGGATGAGCCAGGAAGAGAAAGGCTCTGAAGCAGAAGTAGCCTAGCAGATTCTGCAATCCAGGAAGACATGATGAGGAGTCCACTAAGACAGAAAGGAGCAGGCAGGTCTAGAATCCCAGATGGACAGGAATCAGAAACTAAGGAATCAGATTCTGTGAGAGCAGTGCCATGAACAGCATGGAAAATGCCTAGTCCCAGAGTAGATGTGGCTTACCATCTCTCCAAATTTAGCACTCTAATTTATTTCTACAGAAAGACATTAGTATTTAGAGTTGAAACTGGGAGACAACTGGAGAGAAGAGACACCAGAGGACTGTACGCAGAGGCACAGAATGGATATGATGGTCCGCAGAAGGATTAAGCTGTCTACACAAATACAAACGGTGTCATTCACTTGCCCACAGTTACTGCTGGGCAAGAGTGCCTTAGAGCTGTCCCATTTGACACTGAAAATGTGATTCTGGGAACCACCAATAATAATGAAGGCAGAAATGTCAAACTTTGCAAAACTACTAGCTTGAATAACAGAGCAGTAGTTGTTGATTGGTTACTTGATTAATAATCGGGTTCTCTTTACTTTGGATGCTCATTCTTCTATCTTAGATGAAAAGTATGAGTGCTTTAGACATCTTGATGACTGGGTTTTAGCACAGCTGTTCTCATCCCAGTTTAGTTGTAATTGATAAAAATAGTTGGATTCACCTCTCAGGCTATTGAAAATAGTAAATATTTACTGGGTTTATTTCGGAATATTTTAGTAATAAAATACTTAAATGTCATGGACAAAACCATTACGCAGTCATTTTTATTAGTGGCATCTGTTAATTAAAATATTGCGTAACAATAAAAATTAGATTGGCCTTAAAACTACAAGTATATTAAGGTCTATATCCTTCCACTGTACTTATTTTAAAGTTGGTGATTAGAACAAAGAGTTAATGTAATAATATTGGATTAAGTCTCTATCTTTTAAGGATCTAAAACCATGTAAAATTTAGAATAAAACAACAGGAACAGACCTATAGAATCCAGAACTCTATAATATACATTCACCATGTGCTGTTCACAGGGGTATGTTTAATATGTCCTCCATATTCAGGTATTTTGTAAACAGTGTTGACTTTTATCTTATGTTCAATAGTCTTTAAATCCCAACAGCATTATAATTTTTGCATTTTTTAAAATGCCTGAGCAAGTGTCTACAATAATAATATAATCTAAAGAATTTTAAAGGTAAAACTACTTGTGGAAGTAGTATACATAGTGATGTGAGCAATTTCACATGTATGTAACATGCACCTGTGCATATCCAGCCTCAGTGACATGTTTATGCCAATCGCAGGATAGCATTTGCAGTCCAGTTTAATGCCAATTTGATAAATGGCATTTCAGTTGAGCAAGCAAACATAGTGCAAATATTTGACTTATTTTTTTGAAAATGTGAATTTGTGTAAAATATTTGAAGGAATTATTTAAGGTATAAAAATGATGTTTTCAAGAAGAGTTGGAAACTGGAATGTGGCTTTAAATCCAGGCAGCAGTGTGGAGTGATCGCAGGGCCTGAACGGAGAGGCTGGCCCAGAGCAGGCCTGGGAGGGCGGCCTGGTGTGTTTCAGCTCTGAGTGTGGCTCTAGGTCTGCCCTGAATCTGTTCATATTGGACGAGGCAGAAAAACACTGAGATGTTACTGGAGCTTGTGTATAAGGAAGCTTGCAGTCCTTCTGTCTACCCTATTCTGAAGAATAAACAAAACATTTTTCTGGCTGCCTTTTAAACATTTTAAAAAGGAAGGATAGGGCAAGGCGCTAGTTACTCTGAGGGGTCAGTGTTATAAATGCAACCGAAAGACTGTGTAAGTATTCTTTTCCTTTTCTAAAAAAATCTGCTTAATGAAAATAAAAAGGTAAAACCCAAGTTTTTACATAGTTTAATCAGCCAAAACGAGTATTCCACTTAGATCTGGAAGTAGGATCTATAAAGCATTTTCTCAGACTTCCACCTTAAGAAAACCATCACAAGGTCCGAATAAGACTGGCTAGACAGTTCTGTAGATATTTTTGGTGCTGAACTATGACATGAGCCTTATAGATTGTAAAATAGAGCTAGTTGGAACTAATGTACAGAATTCAATTTTTAAAACTTTATTTGCTGTTAAATTCTGTGAAGTCTCAGTTATCTAAAACAAATGTACACAAATATGAAATGTAATGTTTCACATTGCAAGGTAATATGTAATGTAGTGTTTGTAAAATACTCTTGTCTAATATTAACTAGTGGTACTTTGATTTGTACAGTCATACTTTATTAAAATGACTTCATTTTAACATCCAGATTAATAATGGAAGTTCAGATTTAAAGATTGATGGGAAAGTGGTGCATGCAATACTTTCACAAGTATTGGGAGTTCGGTATGTTTTGAAAAGAGTAACTTTTGGTGTCAGAAAAAGGGTTGTCTCAAAGTCCATTGCCAGCAATGGGCAGGCCCAGTAATATGGCACAGAATTAACTGTACACCTTATTGTCAGTGAGGTGAGTAACTTTGAATAAAGTTTTCGAGAAGTAAAAAAAAAATGATGTTTTCAACCTGCTATTCAAGCCTACAGAGTTTTCTTTTCAGTGTAAATTTGTTTTCTTCATTCTTCCCAATACAAAAGTGTTTCAAAAAATAAGTTTGATTTTTTGTAAGATAATTTATTTGGAGATTCCAATTCCCTGTTAAACAAAACAATCATGACCTTTTTCTCTTACGTTTTTATTTATAAGTAAGTAATCCTTCATTTGGTTAGTGAGTATTAAGATGTGCACAGCCATTGTGGCTCAGTGGTTGAATGTGGAGTTATGATCCAGGAGGTCACAGTCCAATTCCAGGTCAGGACACATGCCCAAGTTGTGGGCTCAATGCCCAGTAGGAGTGTGCAGGAGGCAGCTAATCAATGATTCTCATCATTGATGTTTCTCTTTCCCTCTCCCTTCCTCTTGGAAATCAACAAAAAATATTTTTAAGAAATAGAAAGATGTGTTAGAATGTAGATGCCTTGTCCAGCTCTCTGAAACAAAATTAAAAACTTAATTGTTTTTTTAAAAAAAAAGCTGTTTGACACATAAACCTCCCAGTTCCCAGCCCTTTCCTGTCCCTCTGGCCTCCATCCACTTGCTGATCCTTTTTTTCTCTTTCCCTCTGTCTGCTTTCAAGTTATGACCTCACCTATCCATGTTATATAGTGTTAGCAACTAACTATGTCTGTAGTGAAGGAGTATTAGAGTGATCCAGTCTTAGGCATTAATAGCCTGAGACAGAAAAATGTGTCACATAATGTTGAAGAATAGTGCTAAGCACTTTGACAAGTACAAAAGTGGCATGAGTCAAGATACGGTCCAGCTCTCATTCTGGTTTGAGAGAAAGTGCTAAGGCACTTGCAATAGTATTACTAATACATGATAATGTGTTTAAAAGCAATTTATGTGTACTGAGCTATAAGTGCTGCAAGGATTCAAAATAAAAGTGGCCCAGTAATGACTGCAGTGATCAAGGAAGGTTGCTTTGAATGAGTTAAGTGGCCCTGAAGGATGGATATGACTTGGCTAAGCAGAGGGAACAGAGGTGATCGCATGAGGCACAGTAGAAAAAATATATATATGCAAAGAGAAATAAATGAACACAGTACATTTATGTGAAGACAAGGTTGCCTGGAGTGAGCAGTACAGGTTTTAAGGCCGGGCCGCTCTATGCTGAGGAGAGCTCTGAATAGCAAAGAGAATAACTGAAGCACATACAGTGGAGAATAAGGAACCACTGTGTGAGATCTTGATTATTTGTTTTCTCATATAAAAAAATGAGAAATTTGAGCCCTAACTGGTTTGGCTCAGTGAATAGAGTGTCGGCCTGTGGACTGAAGGGTCCCAGGTTCGATTCTGGTCCAGGGCATATACCTTGATTGCAGGCACATCCCTAGTGGGAGTGTGCAGGAGGCAGCTGATTGATGTTTCTCTCTCATCGATGTTTCTAACTCTCTATCCCTCTCCCCTCCTCTCTGTAAAAAAAATCAATAAAATATATTTTTAAAAATTAAAAAAATGAGAAATTTGAAAATCACTAGAATTTCAGGAAATTTGAACTTCTTTGAATAAAGCAATCTCCTTGGCTAATTACATTAACACTTTATATTCACAGACAGCTTCGCCTTCAGGGCTTCACCCACCTACCTTTGTAACCAAGGGACAGAAAAAGTGAAAGGAGTTTTAGGGATAAAATAGGCAGGTTTAGGGAGTTTTAGGAATAAAGAGGGTCCATGGGTGCCTGGAGCCGGTCCATCCTTGCTGTTTCAAGGGACCTGGCATATATGGCATACTGTTCTTAATATGTTTGCTCACCTTCTTGGCACTATGTGTTTTAACCAAGGTCACCTCTCTGAGAAAGGTTGTTTCCCCAGGTAGGGATTTTCCCCTGAAGTTAGGGAGGGAATAAAACCCCTTAATTAAGTGCCAGGTGGGTAATTAATCACTTTAACTATGAACAATCATGCTTAAGCTACATAATCTTTACTCCCTGGAATGGACATAAGAAACCCCCTAACCTTTGGAATAGAGATTGATAGGATTGGAATCAACTGGTATAAATACAGATGTAACAAGACAACAGGACACAGAACCTAGACACAGAACCTAGACACAGAACCTAGACACAGAACCTAGACACAGAACCTAGAGACAGAAGAACTTCGCTGGAGAGAACATGGCAAAAGATCCTGGACAGAAACTGGAGACAGAACCTAGAGACAGAACCTAGCGAGAGAACATGGCAAAAGATCCTGGACAGAAACTGGCCACAGAACCTGGAGACAGAACCTAGCGAGAGAACCTGGCTAAAGATCTTGGACAGAACCTGGCTACAGAACTTGGCTGGAGAACCTACAGAACCTGGCAATAGAACCAGGCAAGAGAACCCAACCATGCTGATCAACTGAACGCTGCCTCTGTGTCATTCCTTCTTCGCCAACTCCGTCCACACCTTTGGGGACCCTTGGACCTGCTGGGGTGGGACCCCAGCACATGGGGGAAGGAATGCATAGGTGAGGGCTTGGAACTGCCAGAAGGCATACATTCACTGGGGGGGGGGGGGGGGGTGCCGCAGGATAAGAGGAGAGGATGGCATTCATTCACAGAAGATAGGGAAAGCCACAGGGTATGGGGAGAAAGAGGAAATCAAATTTTCACAGAGGATAGAGAATTCTACCACTGAAGGGGGAGAGGTAGAGGAGGGAAGTTTCTATAATGACCAATAAGAAGGGAGCATCAAGAGACAAAGAACTGCAGCTCTTATAAACCTTAGCAAAAAAGAGCTTGGTGGGTTACCCCCTGGGAACCCCTTCCCTACATGGGAGTCTGTATTTGCTTCCAATAAATTTCCACCATTTCATCTACCATCTTTTGTCCATGGCTTCATTCTTGGGATCCATCTGGACAAGAAATCACCCTTGCATCCTGCTCAGGAAAACAACCCCACTCAAAATCAACTGGCTTTTCAAGATCGGGAAAACAGATCCAGGGGTTAGATCTACAACTTCCTTATTTCCAAGAATTGAGCTTCTACTGCTAGGTCAGACCTGTCCTGAGTACTCTATTAACATTCAAAGGTTATTGTAATGTCTCTTACAACACTCTCACAACGTATTTTGTTTGTTTATCAGGTTTTTCTGTAAATTTATTATAGTTAAGTAAGCCTTACTCTCTTGATTCTAGCTGTTGAGTTCATTCATTCCTAATGTTGATAAACTCTGTCTTCCAAAACCACAGACCTGAAGGCCAGATGCTGGTCCTTGGTGAATTTTCCAGGCAAAGGCTCCCTTGGAAAGTCTCTTGTCAGCTACACCTGGTACAGTGGAATAGACTGCCCATAGCTATAGTTATCAAGACATTGTCACAAGGCTTGGTTAAACAGGCTGTATGGTGATAATATGTTGGATGAGACTTCCTTAAACCAGTCTGGGAAGCAACCAAGTTTCAATAAAAGCCCAGAAGTTACAATCCATCTAAAACCATTAAACTGATTATTGACTATCTCAGTTCAAATTGATTAGAATCATGACTTGACTGAGGCTTCCTAACCCCTTGGTTTTTGTCACAAGATGGTAATAAATTTATAATGGTATTTACTCCAGTGGTAGGCAGTCTTCAGTATTATTGACACTCCCATCAAATACCCAGAAATCTCTCCTGATTCTTTTGTTTGTTTTGGGTATTGTTGTTTTTTTCAGTTACAGTTTACATTCAATATTATTCTGTATTATTTTCAGATGTATAGCATAGTACTTTGCAGAGTGGTCCCCCTGATATTTCAAGTACCCACTTGGCCCCATAGAGAGTTATTACAATATTGTTGATTATATTCTCTATGCTGTACTTTCATCCCTGTGACTATTCTGTAACTACCAATTTGTGCTTCTTAACCCCTTCACTTCTTCACCCAGCCCCCCAACATCCCTCTCCTCTCTCAACCCTCCGTCTACCTCACCAGATTCTTGATTTCTAAGTCATCTTCACCCTTCACCCTACATTTTATATGCTTTCTCTACATCCTTAATGGGGAAAAAAACCACAAATGACTTTTTTGTCATTCATATAATTATTTAAACTCAAATTGCATTCTCTTTTCTGCTTCTTTTTTGTGCTCCCACTTTTTCAGACAAAAAGTCTCCACTCCCCATAGGGCAAAAGCAAATTGATCATGTCCTCAGAGAATTAACATCTTACAGACAGGTTCTTAAGACTTATCCTTGAGTTGCTGAAGACTTGGAGTGTTCTGTGAAATCCTGACATAGCCAGTGGGACGATTTGGGTTAGACACTGTGCCTTTGCCTCTACTGCTGCTTAATCTAGGTTCAGTGATAGGTCTGGAATGGCTGAATTGGCATTCCAAAAGTATCACGAAACCAAATGCTAAACACTGAGACATGGAAGCATGGAACAGAGTGCGGAATCTCAGAGGGAAGGTGGGGGAGGGTGGGTAGATGGGAGGTAACCAACCAAAGCCCTTGTATGCATATATGCATAACCCATGGACACAGACAATAGGGTGCTGAAGGCCTGGGGTGGTGTCAATGGGGGAAAAAGGAACGTATGTAAAACTTTTAACAATAATTATTTTTTAAAAATGATGCTAAACACAGGTATGCCTGCCTCTGTGAGTTAAGGTACAGCTTATTTACTTGGGAATGTTATTTTTCATTTTAAAACGGATCCAGCAGAGATGTCTATTTTTCCTTGGCTGAGGTTGGAATGTAAGATACAGACGGGAGTTCTCTTGGAAGAGCCAGAGGCAAGATCCCGTGTCTTACATTTGGTGAGAGTCATGAACCCACCTTCCCACCTTCCACACCCCCCTTTGGAAAGAAGGGGAGAAAGATGGAGCTCCTCTCATAGGTTAAAAAAAGAAAACGGTTTCAGCCACCGAGAGGATGAGAGCCAAGGCTTTATAAGAGACGCAAAGGGCTGGGAGACGTCGGGGTCAGCGCTGGTACAGCTGAATGATGCCAGCCTTGTGCAGATCTTCCCACAGCGTTGCCTCAAGATACAGATCATGGTTCAGATAAAATTGCAATGGCATCTTTTCTCGGTCAAAATAGTGGTCAGAAAAGTCCTGGTAGTTTTTTGTGATAAATCCATAGGCACTGACCTGATCACAGGTATGCAGGGCTGTCAGCAGCATGAGGGCCCCAGTGCTAGGCATGTATATGTCTTTGGCATCTATGTGAATGCGGCTGGAATTCAAAAACCGTTCCTTCAGGTAGTGGATGAAGTTGGGATGCAGTAACTTAAATTTACCTGCAGGGGCATGTGGTCCAAAATAGACCTCAGGCCTGTCCCCTTTGTCCCGACCCTCAGGGACAGGCACACCCAACAGGGCGGAGCGCAGCATCAGGTAGTCGCGGATGTTGGAAGGGATGAAGATGTAGCGCAAGCCGGGTCCCCGCGGCACGGAGCCGAAGCCCAGGTGCCCGTAGTTGTAGAGGGAGTTCTTCATGGTGTTCACCGTGAAGCCGTAGAAGGAGGTCTTGGTGCCCACGTCCTTCTCGAAGCCTGTGATCACCGCACCATTGAGCCTGAAGACATAGTCGTGGGCGTCGATGCGCCGGCCCTGGCGGGAGCCCCGCAGGATGCCTCCGTTGGCCACCACCGCGCAGCGAAGGCACCGCGGCTCCTGGGACGCGGGGAACAGCTGCGCGCTCTCCGAGCCGTTCAGGAGGCGCAGCGTGGAGGCGATGGCCTCCCGGGAGAGGCCGCGCCAGCTGTAGGGTCCCCGGAGCTGGATCAGGGCGTCCCAGAGCTGCGGGGTGAGGAGGCCGCCCCACAGCAGCACGGGGGTGGACAGGTTGAAGAGCCGCTGGAAGCGCGGGTGCCCCTGCAGGGCCTCGGCCAGGGGGCGCGGGCAGGACTCCCGCCTCCCTGGCCATGAACTCCAAACTGCGGACACGGGCCAGGCTCCCGAGTGCCAGCACCGGAGGAGGAGGAGCCCGGCGCCGGCGGCCAGCAGGAGCAGCAGCCACAGCCGCCGGGGGCACCTGCGGCCCATCCCGCGGCGCCAGGCAGAGGCCGGTCCCCCCTACACACCACCCCCCCGCCCACCCCACCCCCGGCCTGGCCTGACTCAGTCCAGCGTCTCCGCTCCGTCACAATCCCAGTCTGTAGAACGGGTACAGCAGGGAGAACTTGCCTCTTCAGCGGAGAAAACAGAAGCTCAGAGACCTTAATGCTGGCCCAGTGTCAGGAGTTGGTTAATTCTTCCATCAGACCATGTCTCTCTGTGGGATCCGAATTAATTTTCCTTTTCTAAACCTAGGTACTCAGGGTGCAGAATAGCCCATTTACTGGGAAAGTGACCCACACGATTATTCAATAATAATAATAATAATTTCTAAGCCTTACCTACATGTTAATAGCTACACAAGAACATTTGCTAATTTTCCCTATGGCCAGGTGACTTTGCTACTCCCCCTTGTTGTTTACGAAATGCAGATTTTCAAAAAGAAATGGAAATGTTTGGACTCCTTTGTATTTCTGGTTAAGTTTATTCCATATAAAAAGGCGGCTGATTTGCACCTTATTTAGAAAATGTGCATATATGGAAAGAGGTAACATTCCACCGGCTCCCACTTTAATAAATTATCCAGATTAGCAATTCAAAAATATTTCCCGTATCTTATCTGCCTTACGTAACACTCTAAATCATTCCTGAGTCGTTGAGGGACTTAAACATGAGGAATAATTTTAATTTACTTTTTCTGTTGTTGAGTCTATTGTTCATCTCAGCTGTTGAGAAAACAAAAGAACAGTAGATGAATATCTCCATCTAGAGCCTGTTTAGGAGAAATGTGATTGCTGAAAAGCAGTCACTGTATTCGGATGGTGGGCTGTAATGCAACAACTCCTCACTGTGTCAGGAGAAGGCGTCAAGGGTATGACTAACCTGTTTGGAATGGACACTGTGTGGGCAGGTTTAGATCCCCCAGGACGCTGCTTTAGTTTCTATCCATGTGTCCTAAGATTGCTGGGCACAGCGTAATCCAGAGCTTTATAGTGCAAATGAACCAAATGGAGCCCTAACGTGTCTCTGTCTGATGCCATCCCGGCATTGGCAGTAAATGAATAATTTGGAGTCTGTGAGGTAAATTCCACCATAAAAATAAGCAAAGGGTGTATTGGAAAGAAAAGAAGTGGCGCTTACGCCAGACTTAGCAGTTCCAGGAGAGTCTCCTGAATACGCCGATATAGGAATTAAACATAAAAGGGTATTTTTATTTTTAATGATAATTTTATTTAATTTGCCTTTGTGTGCATATTTTATTTCAGTTATAAATATTCACACACACATACACCCTCATTCCATCTCTTCCTGCATCTTACTTCCTTTTCCCATTTCTATTAACACCTTCCTCGTGGCTTATGACTCATTCTCAGTTTTTCTTTTACTTATTTGATTTGCCAGTCTTTTTGGACATTGTTCACTACTCCCGCCTACCAGAAATTCTCTCTTCCCATGATCCCCACAGCACTAAACTGTAACAGGTGCTGTGAATGTTTCATCCACAGCTCGTAAGCACTTAGCATTCCCATGCATGACAGCCCAGACTTCCTACCACCAGCACCAAATACTTTTGCCTGCGGGTTCTCTGACCACTGGAAACCATCACTGCACATGTGACAGGCCAGTAGTGTCAGGGAATTAACCACCCCTGAGAACCACCCCTAACCAATGACTAAGAGCAGTTGCTATACAGATACTTCAGCCCTTGTACCCCAGAGACAAGACAATTTTACAGCGCATATCTGCACTGGGGCTCCGAGTTCCACAGTAAAGTTGAGCTTCAGTTGCTCACAACTGTACATTGCTCCATGTCCCCATTATGCCCCGATTAATTAATTATTTATCTGTCTAGAGTGGTTCTCAACCTTCTGGCCCTTTAAATACAGTTCTTCATGTTGTGACCCAACCATAAAATTATTTTCGTTGCTACTTCATAACTGTAATGTTGCTACTGTTACGAATCGTAATGTAAATATCTGATATGCAGGATGGTCTTAGGCGACCCCTGTGAAAGGGTTGTTCGACCGCCAAAGGGGTCGCGACCCACAGGTTGAGAACCGCTGGTCTAGACTTAGTGGGACAAACGCAGGTGACCAGGAGTCAGCAATAACGGCCCATCCCCTGGTACTTCAATGTCTAGACAGCTAAGCTGAACCGGAACACATGAACAGACAAGACAGAATTAGTATGCAGTCACAAGGTTTATTTGCCTATTCCTAGTGGGTCCTAGGCTTCAGCAAAGGCCGGCGGTGCACACCGAAAGACGGACGATGAAGATGGAGACAGACAGGTGGCCACAGTTGGTTCAGGCTCATACAGCAGAGCAGTCAATCAGGGGCTTGTCTCACAGAGTGACATGGAGTCCTCCTCTCGTCAGGCAGGAGACATCGACTGGAGAAAAACCTGGTGCTTACACAGACAGTAGTAAACAACTTGTGTCTTATCAGTGTGGGCCAGACGGTGTGCCTTTGCTCGGAGCGGGGTGTTTACGCTGTAAGGGCTTAGGGCATTCACATCAAGATAGTGGGGCATTCACCACATTTTGTGACAGGCCAGTAGTGTCAGGGAATTAACAACCCCCGAGAACCACCCCTAACCAATGACTAACAGCAGGAAGTTACAATGACTAATTTTGGAAGTTACAGAGTACTGGGGTCTTCACACAGCAAACATTTCACACATTAATTATTTCACACAATAATTATTTCCACACACTAGAAGGGTTTCCTTTTGACCATAACATTATTATAACACTCCATCAAGCAACCTTTACTGGGTTTCTTCTCTTCCCTGACTCACCTCTTCACTCATACACTGCTACCTCCTAGGATCATTCCAGATAAATTCCCTGCACTCAAACCTTGTCTTAGGGTTTTAGCAAAGACAACATTTTGGAATTCAAAGACAAAATTTTAATTTTCTAATTGCTTCTCTGAATCTTTCTTTTCAGGAGTATTTCCTGTCACTGGGCCTCTTTAAATAATGGGGACTCTCAAGGTGCCATTCTTTGGTAGAACTCATCCACATTTCTGTTTGTATTTAGAATCTATAGGTTGACTTTCAAATCAGTTTCTCTAGCTCTGGTATAACTTTCAGAAACCTAACTTGTATGATTCTGTTTCATACAAAATTGTGAACTCTTTCAGGACTTGCATATTGTTTTTTTATATCTTTATTTCCAAACTTTAAAATAGTATTTGATATTCCATATATATTGAGTAAATGATATCTGAATTGATTAGGAGATCAAAGTATAGAAGATATGTCTATTTCATGGAGGCCAGTAGTAGAATCATTCTGTGCCTATATGGTAACAAAAGAAGATCTGCTTGGTCAATTCATATAAAAATATATTCAAATTTGTAAATTAGAAAAAAATTCTACCTTGTTGGAGCAGGATAGCCCAAAGAGCCAGCTGACTGACTGACTTTTCATGTTCTAACAGAATCTAATGACTCACTGCTGGAAATAGCTATTTGTTTAATGCCAACAAAGTATTTCATGTATAAGAACTAAGGTTGTATGCAAGAAAATAGGCACATTTTTGCTACGAATCCTTTAAAAAATCATCTCCTAGCCCAGCCAGTATTGCTCAGTGACTGAGTGTTGATCTATGAATCAAGAGGTCACAGTTCTATTAATGGTCTGGGCACATGCCCAGTTGCAGCATTGGTCCCTGGTGGGAGGCATGCAGGAGGCAGCTGATTAATTATTTTCTCTTATCACTAATGTTTCTATCTCTCTCCCTCTCCCTTGCTCTCTTGAATCAATAAAAATATACTGTATTTTTAAAAACGATTCATCCTCTACTCTAGCAGAATGTCCATGTTAATTGTTGTGTATGTTTGTTTTCCCATGTCCCGCATGGTTCAGGGTTCAGGATCTGGAAGAGGAGCCGCACACAGATGAAAGAGAAGAGACAAGAGATAATTTGGAAATATTGGGGGGCCAGGCAGGCAGTCCAACTCAAGGGGAAGGACCTCCGCAGGTGCCCAGGCCTTGCCAACCTTTTATTCAACTTTGGTTAAACATAAAACCCTTAGTCAGGCAGGTAACTGCAGTAACAGACAGGCTATCATAAAGGTCAGTAAATATTAGAAGGATTTACTCTGAGACTATTGGGTCAGGAAATAGCTTGAGCCCCCACTGTCAGGACTAGACAATCGGTGCATAACTCAGGCCCTGCCATGGGTTCAAGGGTCACCAGCCTTCCAGGATCCTTGTTTGCACTTCTCTGCTAGTGAAGACAATGGGTGGCCTCCTGCAAATTGCAATTTAAGTTGATTGCCTATTACACAGGTGAAAACGCTGAGATCCAGAGGTACAAAGCACTTTTTCTAGACCACATCAGAAGTGGTAAGCTGAGGCCAAGACATCACGCTCATGGTTTATATCCAGACATCCCGCCATCCCATTTGTATATTGTGTCAAAAGTGCAATGTCAAATAAATATTTAATGCAACTGCTTGAAGTTATGGGGCAAATTTTGTTAGAATTAGAAAAAAATCAGACCTGGAAGAGAATCTAATGAGTATTAAATACAACTCTTTTTCCTATTAAATATATCGACTCTATAATATCTAAAAAGTACTTCTTAGTTTTCAGTATAACATGCAAAAGTTTGGGATGATCCTTTCTGTTTTAAAGAAAAGCTGAAAAAACTGAAAATCCACAGTTCCTCTTAAATCCATCAGAGAACTGAAGTGACAGGGCAAACCACTGACCTGAAAAGTGGAGAGACAGATGAATACAGATAATCACAGCTTACCAGGAGCAGGAGCTGCTGCTGGAGCCTGTTAGGAACACTTAAACAGTGATTAAATAATTGCTGAAGATGAAGCACTGACTAGCTTGAGAGATAAAAACTCCTGGGACCCAACCATGAGTTTACCCACCAACAGCTCCACTGAGTTCTCACTCTAAAGATCAGAGAAAAATCCATTCATGTTTCTGACAGAGGAAGTGAGAAAGTAACAACTAAACCTATAGAGAAACATCTATCAGAATTACAGTGGCTTCCTGTCTGAAACCATCCCAGCAAGCAGAGGGTAACGTGAAGCCTTTAATTTATTGAAAGAAAGAAAAAAATCTATAATTCTGTATCCAGTGAAATGATCCTTTAACAGAAAAGGAAAAATAAGAGTTTCTAAGACAAATGAAAGAGCGAGCATTTTTGCCAGTAGGCTGCCTTGCAGAAATGTTTTTTAAAAGGTCTTCAAAGGGAAGGAAAAGTATATAGCTCAAAAACGCCAATCTACCTAAGGAAAGGGAAAGCGTCAGAAAACAAATAAGTGGAGGTAAAGTAAAAAAACTTGTTTCCTTATTTTTTATTGATCTAAGAGACATCAGTTTGTTGAAAATAATCAGAGCAACAAGGTAGTGGCTGATTATAACTTGTGGATAAGTGAAATGTACATAGCGATGCAGGAAGGACCAGGAGGGAGGGCCTGGGAATTTCCTGTAGGAGATACATGCACTACTCATGCAATGGTGTAGTATTACATGTGAGTAGTTGCCAATGTATATTGCAAACTTTAGGGTAACCACTAAGATCATTTTAAAAAGACGTGTAGTTGATATGCTAAGATAAAAAAAGAAAAGGGAATTATATAAAATTCTCACTTAAAACCAAAAATTAAAAAGAGTGAATGACATAAAGAGAAACAGCAAACAAGGATAGTGAATAGAAAACTATTACAAACATCTTAGATGTTAATACAATTATATCAATAACCATTTTAAATGTGACTAGTTAGAAGGAATAAAAAAAAAACAAACCACAAGACCCATCTATATGCTGTTTATACAAAATCCACTTTAAATCTGAAAACACAGAGACATTAAGTGTAAAGGGATAGATAAAAATAAACCACATCAGCACTCACCAGAAAAAGCTGGAATAGCTGTTAATTTCAGACAAAGATTTCAGTGATGGGAATATTTTTGTGGATAAAGAGGGTGATCCCTAATGATAAAGGGGTCAGTTCACCAAGAAGACTTAATCCTTAATGTGTATGTGCCTAACAACACAGCATCAAAATGCAGGCAGCACAAACTGATAGAACTGCAAGGAAAAACAGATGAATCCTCTATTATTGCTGTATACGGATCTAGCAGACAGAAAATCAGTAAAGATAAAATTGAACTGACCAGAATTACAAAACATAACTCAGAGATATTGCAGGTTTTGTTCCAGCCCACCACAATAAAGCAAGTGACATCATGGTTTTTTTTGTTTTCACGTGTATATAAAAGTTATATTTACCCTCTAATGTAATCTATTAAGTGTTCAATAGCATTATGTTTTAAAAATGTGGGTACCTTAATTTTAAAAATACTGCTAAAAATGCTAGCCAAGCTCTGAATCTGTTGGAAAAATGGTACCAATAGTCTTGATCAAAGTAGGGTTGCCACAAATGTTCAATTTTTAAAAATGCAATATCTACGAAGTGTAATGAGACAAAACACAGTAAAACAAGTTATGCCTGTAATTGGAATGAAAAGACATTTATAGAATACTTTATCCAACACTCTCTTCTCAAGATCCCATGGATCACTCACCAAGATAAACCACAATCTGGGCCATAAAACACACCTTAACAAATTTACAAGAGTTGAAATTATAAGACCATAATCATATTAAGCCAAAAATAATAACAGAACAATAACTTGAAAAATTCTAAAATATTTAGAGATTAAACAACACAATGGTTCAAGAAGAAATCTTGAGGCATGTTTAAATATTCCAAACTAAATGAAAATGAAATTTGTGAATTGCTGCGAAAGTAGTACGTCAAGGGAAATTCACAGCATATTAGAATAAAAGAAATATCTAAAATAAATACTCTAAGCTTCCACTTTAAGAAATAAATAAGTAAAAATAAATTTTAAAATAAAATATGTAATAAATAAATGAATAAATGATAGAAGAGCATAGTACATCCAAAGTAATCAGAAGAAAAGAAATTATAAAAACTCAAGCAGACATTAATGAAATGGAAAACACTTCCTTAAGTATCCTTATAAGAGTGGGGGAAATCAGTTTGAAACACACCAAGGAGACACACAGAGGGGAAAGGCATGAAGCAGAGAGACGCATCCACAAGCCACCAGAGGCTGAAAGAGGCAAGGAACAGATCCTCGCTAGAGGGTCCAGAGGGAACGTGTCCCCGTTGACACCTTGATTTTGGACTTGGGGCCTCCAGAACTATGGGAGATTCCATTTCTGTTGCTTTAAGTAATCAACTTTGTGATAATGTGTTACAGCAGCCACAGGACACAACCACAATATTCATAACTAGTTTCTTGAGCAAAATCCCTAAAGAAAATGCCAGGTAGCTAAATATCAGCTAATGGGATCAAGATCCAGGAAATCATTTAAGCTGAATTGTCAGCCTAAATGACAAATACTGGCCCTGTCAGGATATTCCAGAAATTCTAAGTAGTTTTTCTCATAATGAGTTGGTTTTTTTAAAAAATCGAGAAGCTTTGATAAATGTGTGTGCTTTTAAAAACATGTATATTGATTATACTGAATAGGCTCTTGGAAATTCCATCTACTTGTTTGAGTCAAGTCAAACTACACAGACTGTTTATAACAGGCTTGAATATGAACAAAAGAAGGGCGAGTTTAGGGTAAAGCTACACCAGTTGTGAAGGTATTGTCAGCCAACTCTGATCAATTGACTTACACAGTCCTTTTTTGCAACTCTGCATTAATATATTTGCACCCGATCCCTATACTACATCTTCTGCTATCTGGACACTCTCTTTGTCACAGGAGAAAATCAGAAAACGTTGTTTTTTTTCCCTTCTGCATCATCAACACTTCCATACTTATCATTTCCAAGTCATCATTTTGTTCTTATTGGAATCTTCTCAAACTTCAAGGTCTGGCTCAAAGTCATGTATATTCTGAAATTCACATTGCTTTCACTGTTTTTTAGTTCATATCAATAAGATCTTTTTTTTTTTTGGAAAGGAGTTCTTCTTGTCTTGAAGTATATTTATTTAATGTGTCTATTTATCTTTCCCATCAGGCTCATGATTTTGAGCCTTCATAGCGATGAGATCCTACAGACTGACCTGGAAAACCTTGTTTGCAGTTCATCCCTCTGTGACTACTCCTCTCCTTGAAATTTTGATTCAGTAGGTGGCTAATGGGAATGAGCTCCTTGGGTGGCCCTGTAACTCCTCCTTTTCCACTCTCTTACCTTCGACTTTATTTGCCTAGCATATAAATATTTTGCCTAAGTCAAAATAGACATTCAATAAATTGAAGCCCTATTGTGTTGAAGTAATACACTCCAAGGAATTTTATGCTGTACACTGATTTTCATGCTAACAGACTCAAAGGGAAGAAAACATAAGGCCTATGATTTTAGAAAATTTAGATTTTAAATTACTTGTTCTTATATTTTTGAAGTTGCAGAGCTGTTTGGAAATTATATCAAAGCTATAAATTCATATATTTAGATAAGCATATACACAAAGTTATATATAAATTCAGGAGATTCATAATGTTTTGAAAATCATCCTTGAACCCTCTAGTGATCAAGAGCCTCAAGGTAGAAACCCCAGGTAAAAGTGTAATGTATAAGATAGCATTATATGGAGGATACAACAAATATACATTAATTAGCTAATCCATTAACTAATGAACTATCTTACGAATGCTACATAAAATATACATGAATCTCCTGAATTGCCAGCAGCTATCCTTAGATTTTGAGTAATATAAAAAAAGATACATGTGTTTTCCTATAACTAGTGCTTTTGCACCTCTGCTTGTGACAAATTACAGAATAATACATTTATAAAAACAAAAAAGGAAAAAGGAAAGTGACACAAACAAAAAATCAGAACTAACTAAACAAATTTTATTTCCTTGGGAAAACAAAAAATGGCCAGTCTTATTGTCTTGAAGACATAAATCTTCAATTATCCTCCAGTCACTGCCCCAAGTTCCCAAAGAAAATAAAGACAATCATAAAGGCAAAATTATTTCATTTATTTAAAGGAGATATTTTCCTCAGACAATATCAGAATGTCTTGGTTAATTAGACAAGGCCCCATAGAGCTATCAAGACTTTAGCTCAAAATGAATGAGCCTAGAGATAAAATCAAAAGCCAGCTCTTTGACTTTGTCCAGACACATTTTCCACCATACCCAATTCTCAATCCTCTGATCTAAACTTAGGGTCTTAATGCTGAAAGCAATCCAGAGTAAAGGATGGAGGAAAGAGGAGGTCTCCCCTAAAGACCTATACCTGTAGGACTAAGCTACTCTTCATGCCTCCTTTCCTTGGGAGGGCTATGATTCCCAGGGGCTCTCTAAGCACTTACTTCTAAGCCAACAGACCCTGAAGACTTTTAATGGTCACTTGTAGGGAAGAAAGAGAAGTCACCATAGAGATAAGCTCCAAAAAGTTCCAAAGAGGAAAATTCAATCCATGGGCTCAGAACATTGACCCTTCCCAGAATGACCTAACTCCAGCACAGCTAAATGGTTCAGTAACTATCCTTAAACTTGTACTCAAGAGAAGGGACTAGTGAGGAACCTTGACTAATGATCGTCAAGCATCTACCCAGTACAAATGATCTATGGAGAGCTAGAATTGACATCCAGATATTTGGATAACCAGCCCAGTGCTACTTCTATCCCCTACAAACTGTAGCTGTAAGAATGTTTTTCATTATAGGAGATAAAGTACATTATAATTAAGGGAATAACCATTCCTGGGGGGGGGAACACTTTATCTTCAGCTAGACATTCCTTAGCACTACAACTCATTCCTCTGCACCCCGCAGATCTTAGATGTTCACTTCTAACTAGCACTTATTTAACCTTTTATTCTTCCATCAATTAGAAGCAAACTGCCACCGTGGCAGCATTTGTATCTGATTGATCTTAGAATATTTAGTGCTGTATTTTGCACTTAGTATAAATTGAATAAGAGGCTGTTGAATTGAAGTAAGCACCCAAGACTTGGAAGCCTCAACCAAAACAAAATATTTGCCATTATTTCACCAACCCAATTAATTGGTTTGACTGCTTTACTTTTTAAATGAGTAGTATGGCACTGTGTTTATAAATCTAAACTGCTTTCCAAAGCAGTTAAAACATTACAGATTACATGTTGTTTATTAAATATTTGACATTCAGATTTTAGAGTCAATTTTTCCGTTTCCCTTAAGAGCAATTGGTGAAACACATATGCTCTCACGGCCAGTAGGAAAAGATAAACCAAGAAACAAGCAACAAAACCAACCTCTGAACCTGCAAAGAACATCTCAGTCAGAACATGGAGATTTTTCATAGCCTTGGGATACCGGTTCACTTTTTAGCACATGCATACCCTTGTCAAATAAGCAGACAAGACGAAAGTGCACATAGTGAAAGTGAAGTGCCTTCCTCATTCTCCAACATTATTCCTCAGAGGAAAACACACACAAAACTGCTTGCTTGTGACATTTCTGATTCTCCTGTAAGTGTTATTCATACCAAGCACACAAAAAACAACCGGGGGGGGGGGGGCGCTGTGATTCTGACATTTTTGCCCCAGCCTCAGTCAGAGGCAAGGTCTACCTAGACATCTCCATCCACCTTTCACCATAGTCTCACAAGTAAACCAAGAGTCAGCCACCGTCAGACACTCAACCTTGAGCAAATCACTATCATGGATATTATAAATTAGTCACTGTGCTAGGAAAATTCTATCAGTCACTGTACAATTATCCATTGAGTTCCCTCCATATTCACTGAATGAAACTAGACTTTGTGCAAAAAAATTAACAGGGTAAGTTGACTTAAGAAAGGTTTCTGTTTCTGAGTGCTCTGCCTTCCAGATATGGTGCCTGTGTATTGAGAACCCCCTCAACTCCCACCTTTGCTGTAGCCTCCATACGTGTGATTTCTTGTTGGCCTCCATAGCTGATACCTGTTAAATCCCTTTGCCTGCTGGAACAACTCTTATAAAGCAACTTGAATGTCCAAACTACATGACTGATGCTCTTTCTTGAAAATGCAATGGTTTATTGAGAGGATGCTGGATAAGAAGGTTGTCAATTAAAGTAGTCTTCTGAGTCTCCCTTCATGGACCATGACCCCTATGAGCTGTCTTCCTATCTCAGGAACAAGTCAGTCTCTCAAAGGTTTGCCCCATCTTAAGTTTTCTGCTTTGGTAGTATAAGGGGTTGGAAGAAAGGAAGTGTGGCTTCCCCATTCTGACCATAAGGGACACACTGCTACAGTCACTTCAAATGGCCCATGGGATGTTTTCTCTGACAGGTGATTTTATGCTTTCACTCCAGCATGCATCGGAAGGAGCCTGGTTTCCCCACTCAGAACTTTTGGCCAACTCCCACCTTCACAGATACACAATGTTACTACAGCAAGGCTGTAAATAATTCCTGGGCCTAAATAATGCAATGTGAGGTATTTGCTGAGCTACTTAAACATTTCTTTATGCAATGACTAGTACCCATTTGAAAACCATGTCAATGCCCATAAAGGCTGCCCTAGAAATCAGTGTTGCTAATCCCACATGGGCATTGACCATGCTGTCACATCACCACGCAACATTCTCTGGATTCAGGCAACCTTTGGCCTTTTTTTTTTTTTTTTTTTTTTTTTTTTTTTTTTACTTCTCCTCTGCCCCAAGTTAAAATTTAAGTAACTAGAAGTAAGAGAAAGCAGACATGTCACCAGATGCCACTTGCCACATTCTAAGAGCCCATCTGCTCCTTTAAATAATCTGAGCAGCTACTTCATACAAATGCTCCACGAATAGCCTTGATATTGATCTGAGTTATCTCCACTTTGTTGTCAGTTTTCACAGGCAGCCATCCTTGTGAATGTATCAGGAATTGACATGTCATAGTCATTTTCCTCACTTTCCGAGACCAACGTGTGAACTTTTTTCCAAGGCCATCAGACTAATTCCAAATCTCATGAGAACACGGCATCATCTTGGAGCAGGTGTAAAATAGGGGAAGGAAGCAAGCAGACTTCTGTACCTTTGATGCTGGCCAGGCATCAAAGATTGTTCTTCAGCAAGCTTTGCAGCCCAGAGAAAGACAGTCAATATCAACCGAATGACAGGTGCCAATAAGAAAGAGCCTTTATTTATTATCTCATTTTATAGAGTGGATTTGAGATCCACTACTGCCTTATCCAGTCCCTGTGAGATCTGTTTCCCAACTTTCCTACCGTCATTACACTTAAACCACACATGCCATTGTCCAGTTCGGATAACATATACTAATATCAAGACGTTCTGTGCTCAGGCTTCTGGTTGGTGAGAGAAGACAGGCTTCCCAGGCCATGGGGATTCCAATTGGTACTAAAACCTCTCTTGGTTGAGGTCCCTACGGACATTACCAATGCACTTTCTGACATCCCACCAATGTCAGGCGTGTCTTAGCCTTTCTTCTTCCTCTCAGGCACATAAAAGATATTGGAGAAAGCAGTATTATTTACTAATAAGTCCCAATGCTTCTACCCCCATTGTATTATAGGATCTTTTTATATGTGAAATCATTTTGTAAGATTGAGAGGAGAGTCTTTGTTGAGGCTCTCTCCATTCTTTCTTCCTTCTGTTTTTTGAAGCCTCTAGTTCTATCTAATCAGATCATTTGGAACCACCACAGAGCTTTGTCTCTGACAGGTCACCCTCTAGTCTTTATTCCTTGACAGAATAACCTTTGCTTGAATAAGAGAAAACTATGAACATCACCATTAACATCAAGATTCATAATTAAGTTGATGAGCCAAACCTTCTCTTTAGACCTTCAGATCATTTCCACTCAGTTTATACAAATACAGCCCTGACATTTTTTTTTATTGCTTAAAGTATTACAAAGGGTATTACATATGTGTCCATTTTATCCCCCCGCCCTAGACAGTCCCCTAGCCTCCCCTATCCCCCAGTGTCTTATGTCCATTGGTTATGCTTATATGCATGCATACAAGTCCTTTGGTTGATCTCTTACCCCCCTACCTCCTGCACCCCCACCCTCCCCGGCCTTCCCGCTGCAGTTTGACAATCTGTTTGAGGCAGCTCTGCCTCTGTATCTATTATTGTTCAAAAGTTTATAATGGTCTCTATTGTCCATGAATGATTGAGATCATGTGGTATTTTTCCTTTATTGACTGGCTTATTTCACTTAGCATAATGCTCTCCAGTTCCATCCATGACGTTGCAAATGGTAAGAGTTCCTTCCTTTTTAGAGCAGCATAGTATTCCATCGTGTAGATGTACCACTGACATTTAGTTTTCATCTTTACCTTGCCCTTCAACTTTGACAAGATATTATCATGTTTTAAACAGCCAGTCAAAGCTTTTTCCCTTATACGTGTGTGAGCTAGGGCACAGACAGCTCTTTGGAAAAGCTGGATGTCTTAAGCACATGCAAAAGGGAACCTTTATTTTCTGTCCACTCACTAAATTGCTTCATGGACTCATTTTCCTCTAGCCATAACTGGGAATATCAACTAAGACTCTGAGATCTCTCTCTCTCTCTCTCTCTCTCTCTCTCTCTCTCTCTCTCTCTCTTTCTTTCTCCCTTCTTTCCTTTTTTCATTCCTTTCTTTTTTAAAGTCATCCACAGAACTAGATGAGCTGTAATTCTTGTTTTATGACCTGTTATTTCTTTATGAATACATTTTATTGTGTTAAATTGAAAGCAGTCATTCATATTAATATGATAGTAGACCTCTACAATCCAGCCAACCACAGAACTATAACACTTTTAATAACTTACTTCTACATTTAATCCACCTCCACCTTGCTTCCCACCCCAAAAGTTAGCACAACCCTGCATTGTATGTTTCTTAATTTTTTGCTTGTTTTTATAGTTTATCATCCACTGTATTTGCAAATATTGAAATATATTGTTTAGTTTTACTTTCTTTTACCTTATTATAAGAAAAGACAGAGACTTGCTTTTTTTCCCCTTCAGTATTACATAACCACAAATCATCATTATTATTGAACATACTTGTATTTTATACATGTTCACTACTATATAGCATTCCATTCAATGAAACATAACATGATCAATTTTTTAAAAATTTTCTATGAATGATAATTTGTGTTATTTGTTGTTATGGACAATGCTGCTAAGGATATTATTCTTATCTCTTAGTTCATGTGTGCTGAGGTATATATACATATATATTAGATAATAAAATGTTTTCTTGGCCCTCCCAGGAAGCATGAAGGATTCTGATCCAGTAAAACTTATAAAATTCTAAAACGTTAACTGATTTCAGATAAATCCCTCCTTCAGCTGAAGCCATTTGGAGACCTGAGAGCCTGCAGTGAGGGAGGGCACTGGGTGAGCTTTTTCAGTATTTGTTATTCTACCTCCTTATCCACTTGCAGGCGTCTGCCTCACAAGCTGAAGGCAGAGGGAATAAAGAAGGATGAGATAATCATACAGTGCTGGTACCACTGTAATCAATATGACTACTTTTTAAAAAAAAAAATCTCCTACGGTGCTCCCATGGGTTTCTCACCGGTTTCTTTGCTGCAGAATGCATACCTCAGCACTTAAAATACTGACAGGGCTTTTATGACCCCCTTCTCAGCCCCACAGCCTTCCCACAAGTTCCTCTCTGCCTCTCTGGCAGTCACTTTGGTAAGAAACATTTTAAGAAGACTTCAGCTTTGGCTGATGTTCAGAGCATCTGGTTGGATTCCTGTCAAGGGAACATACCCGGATTACAGGTTCCATCCCCACCCTGGTCAGGGCACACCTGTGGGAGGCAACCAATCCATGTGTCTCTCTCACATATCTCTCCCTCTCTCTCTCTCTCTCTCTCTCTCTCTCTCTCTCTCTCTCTCTCTTTCTCTCTCTCTCCCCTCTCCCCACTCTCCCTCCTTCCCTCCCTCCCTCCTTTCCACCCTCTCTGAAAAGCAATGGAAAAAATATCAGGTGAGAATTAGCAATTAAAAATAAAAAAGACTTCAAGCCATCCTGGCAGGTGTGGTTCACAAGGATGAGTGCCCCACCTCCACACCTCCACACCGTACACCGAAAGTCACCAGTTAGATTCATGGACAGAGCACATGTATGAGAGGCAATGAACAGATGTTTCTCTCTCACTCATCGATGTTTTTCTCCCTCTCTCTCTAGAATCAATAACAACATTTAAAAAAAAAAAAAAAGAGTTCAGGTCAGTTCTAGGGCCAGCCTTTGGAACACAAGTATCCCTGGCTTTTCTGTTGGTGAGAAGGCAGCAGTATGGTCTCAAGCAGTTACATTTCTTCTCTGTCCTCTCTCAGGTCCACCGAACTTATCTTAGGCCTCTCCTAGCAGAATTGAAAAACAGTCCCTGTGTGCTCCAAATTTAAGGGATTCCTATTAAACTTTCCAAGTTGCTTTATAAATGCCCCCTTCACTTGGCTGAATATAAGGCGCCATCACCTTCTCCTGCTTCTGTGAGAGAAGAGGCAAACAGCTTCAATACCCTAACAGTTCTCCTTATGGAATGCCTCTCCCAAATCTAATGGAAACCTCTGATGTAGGCTGGAAGTGGGCGTTTGGCTGGGACATAGGCAGAGCTGATTTTACAATCCCTTGGCCTGCCCTTCCTAGGTATTTTAGGCCTTATTTTAAGATATGGGGGAGGGGAGAGTAGTTGGCACCTGTTCTAATGCTATCAGGCATTGAGGTCTCCACTGAAATTTCAAGACCTAAAGAGTCTCATTTGAATATATCCCATTACCTTGCAAACTGAAAGGCTTTTTATCAAATTAAGGAATTTGAATGTCATTAAGACTCCATGTGTCAATTAAAAGGGTTCATTATCCCGGCTCGGTACCAGTACGTGAGAATCACTCAGGAGGGGGTATCTCTTGCCTGTATCAGCAGAGGACTCAGAAGTCAACTCGATGTGAAGAAATGCCAATCAAGAAAGAAGACCTTTGCCCTAACTGGTTTGGCTCAGTGGATAGAGCATCGGCCTGTAGACTGAAAGGTCCCAGCTTCAATTCTGGTCAAGGGCATGTACCTTGGTTGCAGGCACTTCCCCAGTAGGAGGTGTGCAGGAGGCAGCTGATCGATGCTTCTTTCTCATCGATGTTTCTAACTCTCTATCCCTCTCGCTTCCTCTCTGTAAGAAAATCAATAAAATATATTTTTTAAAAAAGAAAAAGAAAGAAAGAAGACCTGGTATTAAGGAGGAGAGAAGGAACAGGAATGTAAGAAAAAAATGGAGAAGGTAGAGATGCTCACTTGTGCACATGTCTGAGGTTAAAGAGCCACAGATGGAGCAGAGAAGGCTTACCTTGTAACCCAGTTACAGTAACTGGTTTCTTCCCTTGTGCTTTAAATACTCAGTTTATTCCAGTTCCAATTAATGCGGTTTGCCCTCCCAACATGTGCTCCTGTCTTTACTGAGTGGTCTTCCCAGTAACCTAATGTTTTCAAGAAAAGTCTCCCTGGACCCTCCCAATCTATTCAGGCACTGTAGTCCTTGGGGACTTGTGTCCATGTAGCCAGATTCCCAAAGTTTCTACTTTGTCAGCATTTATAAAATTGACAACATATTTTTTTCTACTTTTCTGATCATCTTCCTATTGTTCACTTACCCTTAACTGTCGATCTAGTTGGTTATCAAATTCTAGTCAACCCTCATAAGCCATCCTGCTATGAGTCAAGCTTTAACTACATGGCATCATAAAGTATGAATTCAACATTAATTAAATACATTAATTGATGTATTTATTCATTTCTTAATTCTACCAATATTTATTGACTATACACTGTGTGCCAGGCACTGTTCTGGGTACTGGAAATGCACTAGCGGAAACAGGCAATGTCCTGTTCTCATGAAGACTGCCTTCTACTAGAAATATAGCCAAAACAAAATAAAACAAAATAAATAAATATGTAACAAGACTGACAGTGCTAAATACTGTGAAGAAATATAAAGGATTGCTTCTTGGCCTTTTGACTAAGATCAAGTGTAGACATATAAAGGCGATAGGAGAAAAGGAAGTCTTGGCGAGGTCCGCACATGCCTTCAGAATGCACACAATAGCGGAACATGTTTCAGCTCATGATAGGTTTGGGGGAACTTTGTTTCTCTAACATAACTTTGTTTCTTACATCATGGTGGGAAGATAGCAGGAATCTCTAATAGGACCTATATGTACAAAAGCCATTTCATGCTCTGACTCTATCTCCCCTTTGACTCCCTCACTCCCTTCCAAAGCACCCTCTCAAATCTATGGTCCATCATCAACAAAACCTGCTTCATCTCTAAATGTTTTCTTCATCTCTTGTTCTAACGGAAACCCAGATCTGCCCCGAGGACCTCCCTACTCCAGCAATCCCCACATTGTGACTATGTCCGCCTCAGTTTCTGACCACAGAGTCGGATGGCGGCCCCTACTTCTTTACCATTTGCAAATCAAGGCCTGGCCCATTGTAGGAACTCTACCAAAACTGTTTTGGAACACATGACTGCCTTAAACTCTTTCCCTTCAGGTCAGAAGAAGGGATGTGGAGCATCTGAACCAGCCCCTTGGTTACAACTACAGTGGGGCCTTGACTTACGAATGTCCCGACTAACGAGTTTTTCAAGATACGAGCGGTTTCTTGACCGATTTTTTGCTTTGAGTTGCGAGCTAAAATTTGGGTTACGAGCCAGCTTCAGATACCCCACCACTAGTTGGCGCAACGAACGTCAGAGTGAATGCCACAACATCAGCCCAGCGTCACGTGTCTCACTCGTTCACTTCTTGATTTGACATATAAGTAATTTGAGTTACGAGCTCCATCACGGAACGAATTAAACTCGTAAGTCAAGGCCCCACTGTAATTGGATTGAGTCATGCACCTCCTTGAGCCAGAGCAATCGGATTTCTCTCTTAGGAGAGACAACCATTTGCAAGTGGAGCCAAGCTGGGAGGTCATGTGGACTTTCGGTTGTGTAGACTACCATTTGGATGCAGCTTTGTGTAAGCAAATGAATGAGCAGAGAGATGCTCTGTGGAGGAAAAAAAAGAGGCAGAAGCAAATTAGATAAGAGACTCTGAAGGAAGAAGGAGGAGGAAAATAAAGGCTTGATGACTATCCATTTTACAGAAGGACTACAATTCAGTTCCCTGAATCTTAGGATTCCCATATCCTGAGGGAGCAATGATGCTGTTTCACCCCTTCATTTTTGCTGTCTTGAATGGTTTTTGTTCTTTGTAACTGACCTACACTTGCTTGTGTGGTGGCTCTGCACACCAGCATTTATAGCAGCTTATGTTAATAGATGGAAGGCTTCAGTTTCCCCAAGCTCTGCATAATAATCTTATTATAATGTCATCTATGGCACCTAATCTTTAAGCCTGTACCCTCATTTTTCTCTAGAGAACCTGCCCTTTCTTATAGGAGTCAACAAACTCTGTCTGTAAATGGCCAGATAGTATAATTTTTAATTAAGACTTTGCAGACTATTCTGTCGGTTCCAACTCAGTTCTGCTATTGTAGCATGAAAGCATCTATAAATAACGTGTAAACAAATGGAATTGATTGTGTTCCAATAAAACTTTATTTATGGCCATTGAAATTTAATTTCAGATAATGTTCATGTGTCATAAAACATTATTCTTCATTTACTTTCAACCACTTAAAAATGTATAAAAAATTTTTAGCTCACAGGCCTTACAAAAACAAGTGGCGGTTTGGACTTGAGTTATGGGCTGTAGTTTGCCAATCTCTGTGATCTATAGAACATGCAATACAAGATTATTATGATCAATTTTTACCTCCTTCTAATTGCAACTGTACAAGCTGTTCTTTTGTATTCTTCTAACCATTTTGAAATAACTTTAAGAAATATTTAGGTGGCAACATCGTATTGTGGATAAGAGCAAGTGCTTGGAGTCAGGCTACCTGAGTTCAAAGGCTGAGTCCGCTATTAATTAGCCATGTGATCGATGGAAAAGTAGTGAACTTCTCTAATATCTTCAGTTTCTTCATCAGTAAAGTGAGGATAATAATAGTACCCATCTTATAGGATCATTGTGAAGTTTAAATGTAATAATGTTGGTAGAGTCCCTGGAATATTGCTAATACAGATGTTAAACATTCTACATTTCTTTCCTTGCCAACTTTTTTTTTTATTATTATTCCTTTACTAATTCTAGTGCATCCTTCCCAGAAGCATTTGTTTCTTAACTTATGAATAAGAGACTGAAAGTGCTTCATGGTCAAGGCAGATTGGAAATTTCTGGACTAAATAATGTTCAATCATACCCTTCTCTGTGCTTTTGGTTTGAGGAGAAATAAATCAGAATTTCTCCATTATCTAAATGATGTTTATGTTAAAGCAGCAAAAGGAGAATATAATAACAAATGTTCCCAAACTTATTTGGACATGGAACTCTAAACCTGAGTTTCTCAAAACATACTTTGGGAAAAGCTGTCCCAATAGTTCACGGACAATACTTGTCACTTTAATAGTGGTGTACTGATCTTTCCGGCATTCCTCTCCTTGGCATTTGACAGTTTCTTGTTTCTTGTTTCCCGAAGCTCTCTTCTCTTTGCCTGGGTCCTGTTAGAGCAGCGGTTCTCAACCTGTGGGTCGCGACCCCTTGGGGGGTCGAACGACCCTTTCTCAGGGGTCGCCTAAGACCATCAGAAAACACATATATAATTACACATTGTTTTTGTGATTAATCACTATGCTTTAATTATGTTCAATTTGTAACCATGAAAATACATCCTGCATATCAGATATTTACATTACGATTCATAACAGTAGCAAAATTACAGTTATGAAGTAGCAATGAAAATAATTTTATGGTTGGGGGTCACCACAACATGAAGAACTGTATTAAAGGGTCGCAGCATCAGAGAGGTTGAGAACCACTGTGTTAGAGCATGCCCTCATGATTCTTCCAATGTCCAACATTGCTTCTCAAGTTTCTTTGATGAGTTTTTTACCTCTGTGCACCCTTCAAAGTCTTGCCCTTGCCCATCTTTTCCTCAATGATTTCATTCACTCCCAGAGTTCTAACCTGTATTAAGTCTCCCGCATCCATATTTCTAGACCAGACTTTTCTCCTGATCCTAAACCATATATCTAGCTGACTGCTGATAGCTGTTCATGCATTCAAAGCTAAACTCAATATTTTTGGCCAAGGACTTGTCTATCTCTGTTAATATCCTATATAATTAAAGCCTAATATGCTAAGTGTCTGGTCCTTTGGTTGTCCGTTCAACCAATCAAAACGTAATATGCTAATGATATGCTAAGGCCGCTCAACCACTTGCTATAACATACACTGACCACCAGGGGGCAGACAGTCGACTGGTCAACCAGTCGCTTTCATGTGCATTGACCACCAGGGGACAGACGCTTAACGCAGGAGCTGCCATCTGGTGGTCAGTGCGCTCCCACAGGGGGAGCGCCACTCAGCCAGAAGCCAGGCTCACAGCTGGCAAGCACAGCGGTGGTGGTGGGAGCCTCTCCCGCCTCCGCGGCAGCACTAAGGATGTCTGACTGCCAGCTTAGGACCCACTCCCCATGGGTCAGACATCCCCTGTGGGCTCCCGGACTGGGAGAGGGTGCAGGCCGGGCTGAGGGACCCCCCCTCAGTGCACGAATTTCATGCACTGGTCCTCTAGTCAATAATAAAGCACAACTATAATAGTAATTCCTACACGGTTACTTCTAATTCAACCCACACATTTTAATAAATATATCTTCCTGCCCATTCTACCTCCTTAACTGTTTTCTGAGTTCTCCTTTCCTTTCTCTTCTATATCTGTACCTACTTGCAACTTTTACCTCTGTTTCTCACCTCCAGTTTTATAGCCCTAAAATCCATTCATCGTTCTATTCACTGGTTGATCTATATAAATGCAAATCTGATCTTGCTACTTCTTCAGGAGCTCCAGGTTTGTTACATGATGCAGCCCCAGCTACTCAGCATGGTACACAAGGTTCTTAATTATCTCACTCTCAACCTATCACTACACTCTTACCACCCAACATGACTCTCCATACACCCTGTACAGTTTTTATAGTGCACCATCATTCTGCCCCATTTTCTAGATTGATCACCTCACCTGTCCCCAGAACAGTTTCTTAGTTTGTGTTCTCTCAGAAGCAGACTCTCAGACAAGAATTCTTATTGTTGGAAACAATTATAAAAGTCTATGAAATGGAAAACAAACAAAAAGACTACTGAGTACCCTATCTAACCCTCCCAGTTATCTCTACTTTTTCATTGCCTTTGAGCTATTTCACAACTCTAAGTTGTAGAAAACTATTACCCATGAAAATACTTTCCACACACACATAAATTATGCCCAGTGGAATGTAATTGATTGTTGTCCTATAGATATTGACCAATTCTTCCAGTTTTACACCTACTTGTAAATTTATTTCACAACTTTCCTTATCTGACATATATAAGTAGTAGTTTGAATGCTCCTTTGAATAGGGTTGTTATATTTAGCAAACCAAACTAACAAGATACCCAGTTACATTTGAATTTCAAATAAATAGTTATTTTTTAGCATAAATATGGTCCCGTTCAAAAATTTAGATATATTTACACTTTAAAAATTTATCTAAAACTCAAATTTAACATCCTACATTTTATCTAGTAATTCTACCTTTCAGTTGTGACATTCTTCATTTTTCTCATTAAATAATAAGTTAAATAAAACCATTGGTATGTATTTATTTTACAATTGTATGAAAGTCTTGATTTTACTTTTAAAAATCAACTCATAACAGCTTACAAATAGTTTATTTGGGTAGCAGGGAAATAAGGAAGTGAGACAAGGTAGGGAAGTCAGCTTATAAATACACATTATGAAGCCAGTTACTACTGTGGGTAACTGCAGGTAACTCTCCCGGGGGCACTCCCAGTAAGTATGGCACACATTCCTCAGAGTTATCTCAGCCCTGGGCAAGGAAGGTGAGCTATTTATCCAACAACCGCTATACTTAACACTCCATCCCAGACCTTTCTTTTGAGCTAGACCATTTACCTATGATGGAGAGCTGCTTGTGAGGGAGTGGGTAATTTCCAGAATGTCCAGCCTGTCATGAATGTGGCCAAAGAGCCAACTCCAATAACATTTGAGCCAGTGGACACTGCTGTTGTAAAGACAAAGAAATATAGGCCGGCTACCGACAGCTTCCGTTACACCGGCCAAATGTACACATACTTCAAGATAATCACAAATGCCATCTTCTCTATTACACCTTTGTTAGTTCCCAATAGTGGTTAACAGTTCTTGCTTCATGGACTCTTTATGCTTCATAAAGATGTCTCTAATGGAAGCTTTGACAACTATCACACTTATTTTTCTCACTATGTGAGTCTCTTCCAAATCGATTTAAAACTTCTGAAGAATAGAGATCAAGTTTTATCTGTATTTATAGACCCAATTCCTGATAAATAATATAGAAACGTTTGTTGAATGAATGAGTGAATTGAATAAATGGAATAAACGTATAGCAATTTGAAGGAAGAGGTAAATCGGAGAAGGCTTTAGAAAAGAGTTATATCTCAGCAGAGTCTTGAAGGTTAATAGTCTACCAAGACAGAGAAGTCACTTCAAGCAAGAAAATCATTATAAGCAAATAAATGAAGAGGATTTATATTCAGGTAGATGTTGTTTGGCCTTTTCAGTAGCAACCATTTCTCTTTCCCTGTATATGTTGGGTGCTTTTCCATTCTTGCTCCTGAAGCACTTTAAAAGTCCAACCTTCAGAGAGGTCTGTAAAAAGAATGACAGAGCTACACGGTGGTAGTCTTCATCACAGCTTCTCCCAGAATGAATACAACCAAAAACATCAGCAAATGTTTCATATGAAGCAATTCAGCATTGACAGGCACTACCACCGCTTCCATTTTCCTCCTAGGAGGTCATAATTGCATTGTATCTCCTAATGCAATTAAATTTTCACACCGCCGTCAAGATTGATGTATATGTAAACTAAATAACTTAAAATCATTCTCTTTTGAGTCCTTAGGAGAAACATCTCAAAAAATTCTCTCTTTTATCCTAGTGTAGAATCAGATTTCCCAGCATATAAAATGGCTTGTTTGCCGAAACCGGTTTGGCTCAGTGGATAGAGTGCCGGCCTGCGAACTGAAGGGTCCCAGGTTTGATTCCGGTCAGGGGCATGTACCTTGGTTGCAGGCACATCCCCAGTAGGAGGTGTGCAGGAGGCAGCTGATCAGTTTCTCTCTCATTGATGTTTCTAACTCTCTATCTCTCTCCCTTCCTCTCTGTAAAAAATCAATAAAATGTTTTTGTTTTTTTTAAAAAAATGGCTTGTTTTGTCAACCTAATAATGAAAGCCTGGGTACCTCTGTCACTCATTCCTTGGATTCACCAATTTTTATTTTAAAAGTTTAAAGATGAAAAATAAAAACCTGTGCAGTCTAGCCAATTAAGAAATACTGACATCATGAATAATTACATACATAACTAAGGTAAGATCACTGAAAACAAAAACTTTAGCATAAATCAAGAAATGTTAATTGAGGAATTTAAGATTTATGAAATGTCTCTAATTACATAGAGTATAAGAAATTCAATGCCTATTCATGATGCAGTAAGGGATGTGTAAGACATTCTGGGCTTTACCAGGAAGCAAACCTACCAGGTCATTTAATAATCAGTTGTGACCAGTAAGACAAGACAGGAAGCTAGACTCTATGCCCAAAGCTTAAGGAGAAAAACCCAATCAACAATAACAACAAAAATGATTTTTGATGGGTTAATCATCAATTTAATAAGCTTAATATGGGAATGTGGCAAATCCAGTCTTGACTGAGATGGGCAATGAAGAAGAATTGTTTGTGTATTGAACATGTGTATGTTTACTGGTTTTGGTCAAGCTCTGATGAAGAACCACATTGTGGATCTGGTAAATTTGTTTATGTTATAGCTTGTGTCCATCCAGTAGACATGTCCAAGATATCAGGATTACAAGTATTCATGGTAGAATTCATTTAGAATTTGAGAAGATCTTTTTTTATTGTACTCAAACTGATCTGGAATAGCTAATCCATTTTCTCTCCTTATTCTCTATTTGCTTGGAATTCAATTTGCTTCAGTGGAATTCTAATAGATTATAACACCTTATATAATTATTTAAGTCTTAAATCAATCCCTGTATAAAAATCCCTTAGCTCAGTGTTTGGAAAATTGTAAGTGCTTGATAATTATTTTTTCTGCTTCTCTAAATCCCTGAAAATTGAGGCAGATAAAAAGTAATATTGATTTGGCCAAAAATGATAAATTTGGAACCTATGGCTGGCTGAAGAACTCTGTAAATACAGACTATAATAGGCCTCCAACCCTTAACAGCAGGACTAATTTTATGCTTAATCCACACATAGGGTTTGGAAGCACCAAATGCATTGCCTTCCCTAGCCAGAATTCTATTAGGAACTAGGACTGAGACTCCTGGAAAAAAGGAGATATCTTAGAAGGTCAAGGATGCTTGAATTACTAAACTCTTTATCTAATAAGTTAAATGCACATGAGTAAAATTGCATTAAAAGGTAACCAAATGAGGAAAGAAATATTTGGTTGTTTCATTCTTTCACTTGGTGAAAAAAAAAAAAAGTTGGACTTAAATGATTTTTACTTATGTTTTGATTAAAAGGCTCAAAACAAGATATTTTCCAAATAACACTTCAAACAGAGCAATGCAGACATCCTCCATAGAATAACATTGTGCCTTTTGGGATGAGAAGTTTTGTTCTGAATACTGGAGCCCACCTTGTCAAGGAGCTGCAAGGTGGTTCTGGCTAATGGTAAACAGACCAGATCAATGAAATGATGGACATTATTCACACTGAAACCACAAGGTCACTGTTACAGAAGACACTGCTCAGCCCAGATTCTGTTTCTGGACTTTTCCTTTCCACAGAAGTTCCACTAAGGTGAGCCTCTGTATTTGCAGTCATTCACTGACTAAACAAATGCAATTTCCTGGGGGAGATGTGGTGTGCTTTGCAGATAATTGCTATTGTTCTGAAAAGGCTTCTTCGGTGCCTACCAGAATCTTAAAAATAAAGTGCACCACGAAAGCACTTAAATTCTATTTCAAGCATTCAATTGCTTTATAGTATCTTTCTCTCACTCCTGTAGTCAAAATGTTTAGTTAAATTTGATCAATTTTGTAATTCTCTTTGCATTTAAATTGTGCTCGCATTTCCTTCTGTAGTTGGATAAGAGCCATTTGAAAGGGAGTTTATACCAGGTTCATTGTGCATGTATGACTAAATAATATTATAACACAAATAGTAAAAATCTGAATAAAGTAATCGAGTAGATATTTTTCCTGCAAAAGGATTTCATGCACTGGTAAAGTTTTAGTTATGCTTGTGCTGTACTGAAGACCAAGGGTTTTGTTGGGGAGAAAGTCAGACATGGTTTCAAACCTCAGCTTTACCATTTATTGGTTCTATGATCTTAGCTAAATGAATCTTCCTGAGTCACAGTTACAAATATGCTAAATGTTAATGCAGCTCCATCAATTAAGCATGAATGACGATAATAGTACTGACTTCAAAGGGCTGCTGTGGAAATAAAAAAAATGTATGTAAAATGATTGCTCCATAGCAATAAAAATAAATGCTACTCATTTTTTTTTTTTATTCTCACCAGGAAAGATAATAACAAATAAAACTTATTCAAAATACAAGAGATCCACCTCCAAGAAAAAGAAGTCTTTTTCTTCTTAAAAGCAATTTCTAGAAAAGCTGCTGTTTAGTTGGTTATGCCAGTTGTTGACTAATTGAATCACACCAATAACCAAAATAATAGAAATGAACTGATGAGTCAACGAAATTTTTAATTAAATTAAAAACAGCTCCTATTTTTGAGCACCTACTATGAGTAAGCAACATATTAAAATTTTTAAGATCTTATTCATACCTCACAAAGTAAATATGAATTGTTAGTCTCACATTAGAGAGTAAAAAGATTAGCAAATGGCCTATTACTTCTTTAAAAATTATCCAATTGGGTAAACAATTTTAGCTACAATATGAAAAAAGCTTGAAATTTGTCATTTCCCTCCTTACAACAAAAAGCTGAAAAAAAACCAAAAACCAAAATCTAATGAATATTCTAGGAACCATTAGAAAACTGAGGTCACAGGGCAGACCTCCATGCCTGAACCTGGAGATAGGTAAACATAGAGAACCACAGAGGAAGTAGGCTTACCTGAAGCAGGAGTCCCTGGAGCCATAAACTGGTAGGATCCCTTTAATGGACGTTTTAATGAATTACTGGAGTCTGAGTATGCATGAACTTGAAAACAATAGACTTCTGGGGACTACAGTCATAGCGAGGCCCTCACACTTTCATGGATTTGACCACCAAGAACCCCACCTGGTTGTCACTGTTAAGAGCCAAGAAATATCCACTAAGGCTCTGGCAGACCCAGGGAAAAGGTAACCAGTGAGACATACTCCTAGTGAAGAGGATTCTCCACACAGAGGCCTACTCTACAGGGAAAAAGACTTTACCAGCACCTCACCCCATCTAACAGGAAGGGCATGTATCCATTATCCTCTAGTCTTCCTGTCTCACCTAAGGAGTGGGAAACCATGAAACACACAGGAAGGTCACAGCCCAGGGACATAGGCTCACTAAAACATTGAGATTTAAGCATAAGATTATGTAATGTTTCTCCTCTCCCACACCTTAGCACCACACTAATGGCTCCAGGATAGTAACGTGGATTACTGCCAAACAAGGTACAAGATGCAGGTTCCATCTAAGAGAGAGCTCTTAGGGCAGCTAGAAGTCAAGAGGACAGACAAAAACAAGGGCACTGAAGAAATTTTAACTCTCTGGCACCCACCTACACCAAACATGAAACACAGCCCAACTTTTAGACATATTAACAAAATCTCACACAACAGGTCTATTTATCTCAGTTCCTATTATGCAATTAAATATGTCTGGCTTTCAACAAAAAATAATCAAGCCTACTGAAATGCAAGAAAAATCACAACCTGAAGAAACAGAGCAGCATAAAACCAGAATAAGATGACATAGATTTTTAAATCACAACACAGTAAACTTAAAATAACTATAACTAAAGAAGGATTCTGAGAAAGAGTAGACAATATGAAAGAATGGCCTGGCTGGCATGGCTCAGTGTTTGAGCATTGACCTATGAACCAGGAGGTCATGATTAGATTCCTGATCATGGCACATGCCTGTTGTGGGCTCAACCTCCAGTGTGGGGCATTCAGGAAGGAGCCAATCAATGATTCTTTCTCATCATTGATGTTTCTATCTCTCTCTCCCCCTCCCTTCCTCTCTGAAATCAATAAAAATATATATATTTTAAAAGTGATGGGCAATTTAAACAGAGATATAGGGACTCTGAGAAAGAAGCAAGAGAAAATGATAGAAAAAACAACAACACTGGAATAGAAATGAAGAATGCTTTGATGGGCCCTTGGGTAGACTGGATATGGCCAAGAAAAAATAAAATCTGTGAAATTAGCATAGGTCACTAAAAACCTTCAAAAATAGTAGAAAAAAATGTAAAAGAACTGATCATTCAAGAACTGTGAACAATTTTAAAAGGTATAATACATTTTGGAATACCAGAAGAAGAAGAAATAAATAACAGAGCAGAAGCAATATTTGAATTAATAATCACCAACAATTTTTGTAATGACAGACACCAAACCACAGGTCCAGAGGCTCAGAGAACATCAGACAAGATAAATATCAAAAAGTCTATACCAAGACATATTTCAAAGTGAAAAAAGAAAAATTAAAGGCAAAGAGAAAACCTTAAAAAGAGTCAGAGATGGGTGAAACACCATAACAATACAGGAATAAGGATAAAAATTTCATTTGATTTATCAGAAACTATGCAAGCAAGAAGAGAATTGAATAAAAAACTTAAAGTGCTGAAAGAATAAAACCATTCTTCTAAAATTCTATATCCATTGAAATTATCCTTGAAGAATGAAGGAGAAATAAAAACTTTCTCAAACAAAAAGTGAGAAAACTCACCATAAGAAAGTAGATCTTGCAAGTTGTGTTAAAATAATTTCTTCAGGGGGAAGGAAAATTATATAGATCAGAAACTCAGACCCACATAAAGAAAGGAAGGATGTCAGAGAAGGAATAGATGAAGGTAAAGTTTTTTTGTTTGTTTGTTTTTGTCAATCCTCACCCAAGGATATTTTTTTCTATTGAGTTTTTTAGGGAGAGTGGAAGAGAGGGGGAGAGACAGAGGAGGGAGAGAGAGAGAGAGAGAGAGAGAGAGAGAGAGAGAGAGAGAGAGAGAAACATCAATCTGAGAGAGATACATCAATTATTTGCCTCCAGAACACACCCTGGTGGGGCCAGAGTTTGAGGCTATAACTGAGGTATGTGCCCTTAGCCAGAATGAAATCCTGACCCTTGAATCCGCAGGCAGATGCTCTAACCAAACTAACTAGGGCAATAAAGTCACTTTTTAATTTTTTTCTTATTCTTAACTAGAGGCCCAGTGCACAAAAGTTTGTGCACTTGTGGGGGAGGGGGGGGGGTCCCTCAGCCCGGCCTGTGCCCTCTCGCAGGCTGGGACCCCTTGGGAGATAACAACCTGCTGGCTTAGGCTTGCTCCCGGGTGGCAGAGGGCAGGCCAAATCCCTAGGTGCAGCCCCTGGTCGGGCTCAGAGCAGGGCTGATTGGGGAGTTGGGGCACCGCCCCCTGTCATGCACAGAGCAGGGCAGATTAGGAGGTTGTGATGCCACCCTTAGTCACGCTCAGGGTAGGGCCGATTGGGGAGTTGGGGCACTGCCCTCTATCACACTCAAGGCAGGGTTGATGGGGAGGTTACAGCACCACCCCCTGTCACGCACAGAGCAGGGCCAATCAGGGCATTGGGGCTCCGTACCCTGTCACGCACAGAGCAGGGCCAGTCAGGGGGTTGGGGTGCTGCCCCCTGTCACGCACAGAGCAGGGCCCATCAGGGGGGTTGGGGCTCCGTACCCTGTCACACACAGAGCAGGGTCAATCAGGGGGTTGGGGAGCTCCCCCCTGTCATGCACAGAGTAGGGAGGATCAGGGGGTTGGCGCGTCGCCCGCTATCACCCACAGAGCAGGGTCGATAAGGGGGTTGGGGCGCCGCCACTGTCACACTCAGGGCAGGGCCGATGAGGAGGTTATGGCTCAACCCAGTCACACACAGAGCAGGGCCTGTGGGGGGGTTGGGGGGCGCTGCACCCTGTCACACACAGAGCCACAGGGCGATCAGGGGGTTGGGGCGCTGCCCCCTGTCACACTGATCCCGGTGCCGGGAGGCCTCTCAGCTCCGTGATCCCGGTGCCGGGAGGCCTCTCAGCTCCGTGATCCCGGTGATGGGAGGCATATTACCCTTTTACTATATAGGATATTGGCCTGGTGCATGGGTTGGGGCCGGCTGGTTTTCCATGAAGGCTGTCCTGGATCAGGGTGGGGGGTCCCGCTTCGGTGCCTGGCCAGCCTGGGTGAGGGGATGATGGCTCTTTGCAGCTGGTCACACACCCTTCAGGGTGGGGGTCCCCACTGGGGTGCCTGGCCAGTCTGGGTGAGGGGCTGAGGGCTGTTTTCAGGCTGGCGGGTGACTGAAGCTCCCAACCGCTCCTTTTTTTTTTTTTTTTTTTTTTTTATTCTGGGCCAGCTTTAGCTCTGGCTCCAGCTCTTAGGCCTCCGCTGCTGAAAGCAGTTATCTGGTTTGTTTAGGTTCTATAATCGAGACACTGTATCAACTCCAGCTCTGATATCCCAGCCGGCTGAAGGCTGGTTTCTGGGGTTTTGTTTAGCTTCTATATTTGTTACAATGTTTCTTAAACTGCAAGCTCAGAGGCTGGCAAGGCAGGCAGGGAACGTTGGAGTCCTCCGTCACTGAAGCAAGCAAGCCTCATGTTAGCTTCCAGCTGCCTGGCTGCCTGCCGCCATCTTGGCTGGCAGTTAATTTGCATATCACCCTGATTAGCCAATGGGAAGGGTAGCGGTCGTACACTAATTACCATGTTTCTCTTTTATTAGGTAGGATTGATGTAAAATATAACTGTTTAAAGTAGTAATAGTGAAAACTTACTAGGTGCTTATACTAGTAGCCTATGGATATGTGAAATGAATGACAGCAATGTAATAAGGAACTGGATGGAGTAATTGGGAATTCCCTGCTATAAGGAACCTGCACTACTCTTGAAGTGATGTAGAGTTTTTAGAAAGTGAATTTAGATTTGTTGTTAATATATATGATAAACTCTAGGATAACCACAAAATTAATTTTTGAAAGAACTGCAATTAATATGCTAACAGAGTAGATAAAATAGAATCATCCTATATAATAAAAGGGTAATAGGCAAATTGACCCTAACAGCAGACGACTGGGAATGACTGGTCACTATGACACACACTGACCACCAGGGGGCAGATCCTCAATGCAGGAGCTGTCCCTTGGTGGTCAGTGTGCACCCACAGGGGGAGCTCTGCTCAGCCACAAGCCAGGCTGATGGCTACCAGCACAGCGGTGGTGAAGGGACCCTCTCCCGCCTCCTCAGCAGCACTAAGGATGTCCAACTGCAGCTTAGGTCTGCTCCCTGCTGGTAAGTAGACATCCCCTGAGGGCTGCTGGGCTGCCAGAGAGATGTCTGACTGCCAGCTTTGGGCCGATCCCCCAGGGAGCAGGCATAAGCCAGCAGGTGGACATCCTCCAAGGGGTTCCAGACTGCAAGAGGGCATAGGCTGGGCTGAGGGATGCCGCCCCCCCCCCCCCCCCGAGTACACAAATTTTTGTGCACTGGGCCTCTAGTCCTATATAATAAAAGGCCAGCCACCATAAGCATAAGGACTGGAACAACCAGAGACCACAACCACCATAGCCCTCACCCAGCTGGCTCCGCCCCCAAGCAAGCGGTTAGGGGTGATCAGGCAGGCAGGCAGAGTGGTTAAGGGTGATCAGGTAAGCAGACCAGCAGACAGGGGCAATCAGGTAGGCAGATGGTTCCTCACAGAGCTGGCCCTGCCCCCCAGCAAGCAGTTAGGGGTGATCAGCAGGCATGCAAGTGGTTAGGGGTGATCCAAGTAGGCAGATGGTCCCTTCCAGGGATGGCTCCATCCCCCAGCAAAGAAAGAGGGAGGCTCAGGCCACCAGCGGCAACTCTGTGGCAGGTGGGCAGCCAGCAATTGCCCCGCAGAGGGGGGCCTAGGCCAGCCAAGACATTGCACCCCACACCTGTCCCCAGCAGAGGGTGGCCACCGGAGGGGGGGCAGTGCTGCACAGATGGCAAGCAGTGGCAGCAGCGGGGATGGGGCCAGCTGCCTGCAGCCGGAGGAAGGAAAACCCCAATAGGCCCTGATCTCAGGCCAGGCCTATGGACTCTACCCAAGGGTTTAGAGCAGTGGTTCTCAAACTGGGTCGTGACCCCTTTGGGGGTCGAATGACCCTTTCACAGGGGTCGCCTAAGACCATAGGAATACACATATATTTTTGTGATTAATCACTCTGCTTTAATTATGTTCAATTTGTAACAATGAAAATACATCCTGCATATCAGATATTTACATTACGATTCATAACAGTAGCAAAATTACAGTTATGAAGTAGCAACAAAAATAATTTTATGGTTGGGGATCACCTCAACATGAGGAACTGTATTAAAGGGTCACGGCATTAGGAAGGTTGAGAACCACTGGTTTAGAGGGTGCAGGCCAGGCTGAATGACCCCCCAAATTAACGAATTTTTGTGCACTGGGCCTCTAATATTAAAAATATATATATGAATTGCCTTGGAAGGTTTACTGTATTGTATCTTTTAGAAAATTGTGTTAACAAAGACATTCCACTAAAGAAATCATACTATAAGGGACAGTAGAAAGGTAGGTGTTGATGTAGATGTTGCTATATCAATTTCATCATATCTATTGACTGTGAAATTATAGAAAGCTCAACCTAGACCATGCATTTCCCTCATTTTACAGGGAAGAAACTATGGGACTAATATGTGAAATGACTTGTCTATATCTAATTATACTGAGGAAATGGATCTACTACCTATATCCTCTGATCTTCCTATTTGCCACATATAATCATTGGGCAATATTTGATTCTATTCCATTCTATTTTTTTTAGCTTGTTAACAAAGATTAGACATAGGTGCCATGACCTTCATGGTGGGGTTCAGAATCTGAAGGAGGGGCTGACGCACAAATGAAAATGTTACACAAGAAATATGAATTTAGAAGGCATTGGGGGCCAGGTGGAGCCTCTTTATTGAAGAGACACACCTACTTCTGGCTTAGTTTGCCTTTTATTTACCTGAATACATATTTGCCCTTTAGCAATGCCTACAGGCATATCAAAGGTAAAGTTTGGTAAATAGTAAAAGGATTATCAGGTTAAGAATTGCCTTGATCCAACACTATCTCAACAAGAACAATCATGCTTAGCATCAGCCCTGCTAACGCCCAAGGTCCATCGGCCTTCCATGTTCCTTGGTGCACTCTCATGACAGTATCAGCAAGCAGTGGCTTCCCGCACATAGGTTTTGTGTGTGTGTGTGTGTGTGTGTGTGTGGTGTGTGCAGGGGCATGATGGACAATCAAATTGTTGTGTGTGTTTTTTTTGTCAAATACTTATTTTCTTTAATTTTTATTTACATTATTATATTTTTATTTTATTGTTAAATACACACTTTTTTAAAATGTGCTATTTACATAAATCTGATATGAACTACTAATTTTTTCAAAAACAATGAATAAAATTTTTCAATATTTTAAAGAATGTTATTCATGAGTAATGACCTCTTTCTATCTTCTCTAAATAAACACTTTGGAAAATAACATTTGAAGAGACATTTAAGTCTTTGGATTTTTTCTTTGTGAAGCTATTTTGTGATATGTGTAATGTAGTTCTTGTGATTTCTGATGCATTAAACTTTAAAAATAGAAATGATTTTCTTGCTATTACCCCCAGAGTAAAAAGGGAAAGTAGACAGCAAGAAGAATACATTAGAGCCCATGAGTGTCTCCCCATCACTATGTAAATGCCTAACAATGTAAGCGCCTATGGCTAAAAATACATTTAAACAAATCAATAGAAAATTCTTCAGGTCCTCAGTAAATATCACTAATTTCTCTGGTCCTGGCCTGAAGCAAAAAAAAATGAATAGCTGAATGTAGATTGTGAAGATAGGCCACAAGGAAGTAGAAATGTTTGTCAGCTAAAGATAATCATGAATACATGATTCAAATAAGAGTGTAAACTGAATGGAAGCTAAAAACCCATACTATATTTTTTATTACATTTGGAAACCTGTGACTATTAGATCTCACTAAAATATAAATTATTTTAAAACTAAATATAAGATCAAGAAAAAGTAGCTACTGAATGTTACCTATTCAAATGCATTTCATTGCAATAGATTATAAAATTATGAATATAGATGATAATTAGGATTTTGTTTTCTTAATGAAGCTTTGAAAGTTATAAAGCTGCTATTTTACACTTTCTGAGCTTTCAGTACTGCCCTAGGTAAGCACTCAGAGGTTTTATAATTGCCTTCATATCTAGATATTTCTTAAACATAAAATCTATACAAGAACCTACCATGCTAGTGATGATACTAAGGTTTATTTTGAATAGTCTTAGTCAACTGAAAAGTGACTTCATTTACATAAAACAATGAATACCAAAATAAGGACCAATGGCAAAAATGAAGCCTATGGAATAGACCAGAGTCCTACCGAGGTTCAGAAGGAAGAACAGCTAACCCTGGGTTTATAATATAACTATATCCTGTATAGGTACAGTAGAGAATGGTGTGAGGCAGGAGCCCCTTTTGGGTTACATAGGTGTTATAAGTGGTTTTCTTTAGAGAGATGTCAATTGTGTATGCTGACGTCGTATTACAGAATGGAATTATCATCCCTGCATATCTTCAGGGATGGTAGTAACAAGAGGCTCTTATGTGGAAACAGGCTCAACTGAAACTAACTACTTCTTGTCAAGCAGTTCCCGAAGGTGGAATCAAAGAATTCAAAGGAAACTGCATTCAAGAGGTATGATCAATGGAGACAAGAAATTGCATTTGAACGGGGGAAAAACACCTGAAAGGGACTTGATGCCTACTGTCAACTTCATGAGATGACTCCGGTGGTTTCAGTTAAATTTATCTAATTAGATTAGTTCTTAATTTAAATTAAACTCTCTAGAAAGTTAAATATTTGATTTTGAAATGTATTTAAGTCCACAATTTACTAATACCTTTAAAACACTGTTATTCACACTTGAAAAGCCATGAAATGTCATACAGCAGCCATAACGTATTTCATCAGAGATCAAAGTGAGCAAATCTTACAGACTATAGAGACCTGAAAGTTAGTTTTCCAAATGTGGTTAAAAAAAAAAGTGTTGTGTTTTAGCTTCATTCAGTTTATATTTATTATAACTTTAAAAATTAAAGTTTATTTAAACTAAAAAGCAAAAACAAAAAAGCAGTTTGCCCATACGTTTCTCCCAACCTGCCCAGGAATCAGAGGGTCACACAGAGTTCATCCCAGCCTTCCATCATGGTGATGCCAGGAAGGAGACCCATGTCCCAGAGCCCACCACTGTCATGACCTCCAGTCTCAGCCATGCCGACAGCACCTTCTCTCTTCTGTCTCTGCCCCTGCAACCCTGCTCTGGACTTGGCCCCACCCAAACATGACTCTTCTCTCCCTCTTCCATCAGGAACCTATTGTATGTAGATTAGGAACCATCAGGGCTGAGAAATGAGGGTGAATGACAAATTCAGTCCTTCAGACCATCCTCTCAGCAAGGACCAGAGAGGGCCCGGGGAGGGCAGCACTGTCCCATGGCACAAGACAGGCCAGGCCCCGACTGGACATGGTGTCAATTCTAGGGGAAGGCAGGAGGAGAAAGAGGGAAAGTTAAATGTCCTGGAGTCAAAGGATTTGTACAAGAGGAACACGGTTCCCTCTGGGCTCTTTCCTTGCCATCTAATGACCCTAGCTGGGCCAAAGTATCTAAATTGATTATAACACTTCATCTGTAAAATGGGCCGACATTGCTACTGATGTCTCTTCCCAATGAAGTTGTGCATGTGAGAGGGAGGTTGTGCAGGTCAGAGGGGTTGTGCAGGTCATACCCGGGACTTGTGAGGATCACAACCTGCTTTATGGCGTGAAGGGACAGAAACAGGCAGAGAGGAAATGAAAAGCTGCTCCAGGTGGGAGAGACGCAGAAACATAAAATGTGTGATTCATGCTGGAGGTGAGGCTGAGTGAGAATACAATATCATTTTCCTAGAGATATGACTCCTTTAATTTTACTGGAGTTATTGGCTTTGTACAGTAAACCAGAGACTATTTTTATCAACCTAGGGGAGGAAATGAGGGCCCAATCCCTGGGCTGCTGACTGGGAAGTGATTTATTTGAAACAAAGGTTGACCCTTTGCTGATAACAGAGTCTGAAGGGGGCCCTGGGCCCTGCTCTTGTCTGAGCTCAGCACCTCAGTCCTCAGTGACATGGGGACAGCTGAGGGCACCTGGCCTCCGCTAAACCAGGCCCAGCCACACAAAAGAAACCAACACCGGGCCTGGCAGGAAGGACATCCTCTCCAGCTTTCCTGGGCCACCAGCCCTCCGGCCTGGGGTCACAGAGTCCTAGGTAGCACCACCTGAACTGCCAGCGAGCACAATGGACACTTTGTGCCTGACGTCCGCCCAGGCCTGTCATACACTTCCCAGTCAGGGTCACATGGTGCAGGACTCATCAAACAGACCCATCTGCAGAACAGTTGTATTTGGGTTTTCTCAACAGAGCTCACACTGTTTGGAAGACAGAACTCATCTCTTTGCAGATTTGCTATTTGATTTGCTGGAGTTTCCTGACCAAGAAGAAACAGCCCTTCCCTATGGACAGCATGTCTGCCTCTTCTATTTCCAAAGCATCTGTTTCTTAATTCCAGGGGGACCATCCAGACACCCGACATCAGCCTCTCCCTGAACCTCAAAGACAACCAGGAGTGGAGCTGCCATCCAGGAGGGGTAGCCGGGCAGCAGGCCAGTTAGTGGGGGGCTTTGGGAGGGGTTGACCCACACCACCTGCCCCCCTCTCCCTGCAGGCTTGAAGCCAGGAGCAAAGAGCATGGGGCTGCCCCACATTCAATGGTCAAAATTCCTGGTCCCCAAGTAAGAAATGAACCAGAGCTCAAGGATTAGGATCATCAGAGCATGCACAGCCCTGAGATGGGGTCCCCTTGCACCACCGGAAGTAGTACCAGGAGGGTGAACATGAGATGAGGTGTCAGGACCACTGCCAGTCAACTGGCCACCAGAGGCCTGAGGGCAGGCTAGTGGGGAAAGGTGGACAGGAGGCACATCCCAGTGTGAACCAGGTCTGCTGTCAGGATCCTCTCCCCCAATGAGGCAGCTCACAGAGCAACTACTGCATTTCTGAACCAAAAATTAACACACAGGTTTTGACAAAAAATATTTTTTTGTCATTTGTGAATTTATATATTTGGGATGTCCTAAAGAGGTTTTAAAAATCATATGTAGCCCTAGCTGGATTTGCTCAGTGGATAGAACGTCAGCCTGTGGACCAAAAGGTCCCAGGTTCGATTCTGGCCAAGAGCGCATGCCTGGGTTGCAGGCTCCATCCCCAGCAGGGGGTGTGCAAAAGGCAGCCAATCAATGATTCTCTTTCATCATTGATGTTTCTCTCTCTCTCTCTCTCTCTCTCTCTCTCTCTCTCTCTCTCTCCCCCCTTCCTCTTTGAAATCAATAAAAATATTTCTTAAAAAATAAAAATCATATGTATTTATATGTGAATCAATCAGGTATATTACAAAAATAACATTTTATAAAATCAGAAAAGAGCCCTTCACTCCCGAACTCATTGAACACATGTGTGCCCCTCCATGTCCCTCCCTGGACCTGGGTCTTTGGGGTCAGGGCCTTCACAGTTTACCTTTCAGGAGCTGAGCCGGCCTGGGAGACAGACAGGAGAACAAGAACCACATTTTATTTCAGAAGATACCCAAAGCCATGGAGAACACAAGCTTGGTGATATGAAGAGGGGGTGACAGGGGCTACATGGTCTCCTATTGCTGCCCTAACAAATGACTCAAACGGAGTGGCCCTGTACTGGGCTGCATATCGGGGCGCGCTGTACTGTCTGTCCCTGGAACAGACAGACAGGAAGGTACTGACATCAGGTCAGACCTTGAGATATGGTCTCATGGTCCCTCCTCAATATACTGTGCTCTCTGTTCCCGGAAAACATAGATAGGAAGGTGATAATGCTATACTGTGTCGGGAACAAATTGTGTAAACAAGGTTTGTAACTTTGTAGTTTTTGCAAATAAATAGGCTGTAACGCTTGCAGTCATTGCTGCAGTTCAGCCTTTGCTTTGGCAGAGTGCTGGGCCTACAGACAGCTGGCCAGCTTAATAAAGATTCCTAAATTTAAATTCTGAGTCGGTGGTCTATCTCGCTGAGCCAACCCATAACATTATGTGAATCAATCAGGTTTATTATAAAAATAACATTTTATAAAATCAGAACAGAGCCCTTCACTCCCAAACTCATTGAACACATGTGTGCCCCTCCATGTCCCTCCCTGGACCTGGGTCTTTGGGGGCAGGGCCTTCACAGTTTACCTTTCAGAAGCTGAGAGGGGCTTGGAGACAGACAGGAGAACAAGAACCACACTTTATTTCAGAAGATACCCAAAGCCATGGAGAACACAGGCTTGGTGATATGAAGAGGGGGTGACAGGGGCTACATGGTCTCCTATTGCTGCCCTAACAAATAACTCAAACGGAGTGGCCCTCACCACAAAGTGTGTGATCCCAGGGGCTGTGGGTCAGAAGCCTGAGGCAGGTGCATCCAGCTGAGCTCCTCCCTGGTAGGTCAGAGACCCTGCTCCTGGCTCCTGGGGAACTAGAAGAGGCCTCTCCTTACAGAGCAGTTTCCTGCTGTCCCTGCCAGAGCCACTCCCAGTTCCAGGCCTCCAGAAAACCTTGGCTCCTGGTCCCTTCCTCCAGCCTCAACTTCCTGCAGCCAGCAACTCAGACTGAGCCCCTCCCACGGCATCTGTGACCCACCCTCTCACCCACATCCCACTTTCAAGAGCACATGGTTACTGAGGGCCAAGACCTAGGAGGGGACAGGGCAGGGGAGAAGGTATCATCCATGGAGGGCGAGCTGCACCTTCTGTACATTCTGTAGAGGGTCTGGGGTTTGTTGGTGCTAAATAAATGTTCAGTCAGTGACTTAAAACAGCCACACAAGAACCCCTGGTTACATTGGCTCACCTGGCTGACCTCCAGTGGTTGCCAGGTTACCACTATGACCTGTCTCACCATTGTGACCTGTCAGCTCTGTGACCTGTTGCCAGCTTATACCCCACACGCCTGGGTTGAGACCCCTTCAGTGTGAGGCCCCGAGAGACTCAGGGAAGGGCTCCCCAAGATCTTGTCATATTTAACTCAGACTTGGCTGTTGAGACAGAGCTCGCCACAAGGAGAACTCAGGAAGCCACCACCAAAGGGACAGCAAGTACCTCCAGGGCAGGGAGAGCCAGGCTGGTGCAGGAGAGCCAGGCTGGTGCAGGAGAGGGCGGGCAGGAGAGGGCGGGCAGGAGAGGGCGGGCGGGCAGATAAAGGGTGGGTTGGAAATGCTGTCACAGCAGGAAGGCTTTTAGGCACCAGAATAGGGGGATCTGATTTATATTTTTTAAAGATCACTCGGTGATTTGACATTTGAAATGATATTTGACATGTGTCCTGAGAGCCAGGCAGGATTTGGGCAGATGAAGACGGTGAGATGTGCTTCAGGTGCAGACAGTGGACACGGCCTGGAGCAGGACAGATGAACACTGGGGACCAGAGCACATGCCTCTCAGAGCCTGTGAGTGATGGGACAGGGCAGGGAAACAGAAGACCCTGCATGGAGGGTGCAGGGCAGAGGGGTGAGGGGACTCTCCATGGAGGGTCAGGGAAGGGGGGGGGGGGGGCAGGGAGCCCTCCATGGAGGGGGCAGGGCAGGGAGGAGAGGGGACTCTCCATGGAGGGGGCAGGGAAGGGAGGAGAGGGGACTCTCCATGGAGGGGGCAGGACAGTGCAGGGAGGAGAGGGGACTCTCCATGGAGGGGGCAGGGAAGGGAGGAGAGGGGACTCTCCATGGAGGGGGCAGGACAGTGCAGGGAGGAGAGGGGACTCTCCATGGAGGGGGCAGGGCAGGGCAGGGTACGAGTCCCCTCTCCTCACTGCCCTGCCCCCTCCATGGAGGATCCCCTTTCCCCCTGCCCTGCCCCCTCCATGGAGAGTCCCCTCTCCTCCCTGCCCTGCCCCCTCCATGGAGGGTCCCTTCTCCTCCCTGCCCTGCCCTGCCCCCTCCATGGAGGGTCCCCTCTCTTCCCTGCCCTGCCCCCTCCATGGAGGGCCCATGGAGGAGAGGGGACCCTCCATGGACGGGGGAGGGCAGGGAGGAGAGGGGACCCTCCATGGAGGGAGGGCAGGGGATGCTCCATGAAGGGACAGGACAGGGTGACAGGGACCCTCCATGAAGGCGTATGGTCAAGGGGAGGGGCATCTTCCCTTTGAGGGAAGAGGGCAGGAGGGAAGGAGCACTCTCCATGGAATGGGGACACGGGACCCATCACGGAGGGTCCCCGACCTCCTCTTCTTGTCCCCTCCATGGCATGTCCCAAACCCCTGCTCTAAGGAGAGTGCTCTCCTCCTTCCCTGCCCCTCAAAGGGAGGATCCCTATCCCTCTAACCATCCCCTCCATGGAGAGGGCCCTTTGCCTCCTGCCCTGTCCTCCCATGCAGAGTCTCTGGTCCCCAGTCCATGGAGGGTATCCCCTCCCCCTCAAAGGGGGGTTCCTTGTACTCTTGCCCATTCACTATCCTGGAGGGTTCTCTTTACCCCCTGTCCTATCTCTCCATGAGGGTCCCATGGGACATGGTCAAGGGTGCAAGGAACCCTCTATGAGGGGACAGGTATTGGGGTGGGGGCACCTTCCATGGAGTGAGGACAGGGGACCTTCCATGGGGAAATCTCTTTTTCCCCCTCCCCATACTTTCCATTGAGGGTCCTCTGTTCCCACTCCATGCAGGGTGTCCCCCTCTTCCTCCCCCAGCCCCTCAAGGAAAGGTCCCTTGTACCCCTGCCCATTCCCTTCCATGGAGCATCGCTTTTCCCACCTCCTCATACTCTCCATTGAGGGTCATCTGTTCCCACTCCATGGAAGGTGTCTCCTCATACTCCCCTGGCCCCTCAAAGGGAGTACACTTGCCCATTCACTGGCATGGAGGGTCCCCTTTTCCCCTTGTCCTGTCCCTCCATGGAAGGTCCCCTGGGACATGGCAAGGGGAACAAAGAAACCTCCTTTGATTGGACAGGCATGGAGGTGGGGACCCCCCATGGAGGGGGGTAGAGAACACTCCATGTAGGGGACAGGGAGTGGGAAAGAGGATCAACCCTGGAGGAGAAAGGACAGGGGCACAAGGGGACCCTCCATGGAGGAAGAAGGGCAAGAAGGGAAATTCCATGCTCCCTCCATGGAGGCTGCCCTCTCCCCTCCTGGGGGGGGGGGCAGGAGGAACAGGCAGGAGCATAAGCACCCCTCATTTCAGGGGGCAGGAAATGGATAACAAGGGAATATCCATGGAGTGAGCATGGTAGGGACCACAGGGACCCGCCATGGAGGGGAATGGGAAGGGGCATAGGGAACCCCCCTTTGAGAGGCAGGGCATGGGGGGGAGAGCACTCTCATAAAGTGGGGACAGGGGACCCTCCATGGACGGAAAAGACTGGAGAAGGGGGTTCCTCCATGAAAGAGAATGGTCAGGATAGGTACCCCCCTTTTGACGGGAAAGAGCAGGCGCAGAGCACCCTCCATAGAGTGGGAACAAGGGACATGCCATGGAGGGGACAAGGAGGGTATAGGGAACCCTCTATGACTAGTCTCCTGTCCCCACTCCATGGAGGGCATCCTCTCCCTCTCCCAGGATTCTTGTACCCTTGCCCATTCACTACTATGGATGGTCCCATTTCCCCCTTTTCCTGACCCTCCATGGAAGGTCCCCTGGGACATGGGCAGGGGATCAAAGAACCTCTCTTTGAGGATACAGGCATGGAGGTGGGGGGGGACAATCCTCATGGAAGGGGGACAGGGGACCCTCCATGTAGGGGACAAGGAGGGGGGAAAGAGGACCTTCCCTGGAGGGGAAAGAGCAGGGCGTCAGAGAACCTCACTTTGAGGGGTCACAACAGAGGGGACAGGGGACCCTCCTTGGAGAAAGAAGGGCAAGAAGGGCAATGCCATGCTCCATCCATGGAGGCTGCCCTCTCCTTTCTTCCTGGGGGTGTGGGACAGGAGTATAGGGCACACCTCATTTCAGGGCCAGGAAAGGGAGAACAAGGGAATCTCCATGGAGTGAGCATGGTAGGGACCACAGGGGCCCTCCGTGGAGGGGAATGGGCAGGGAGATAGGAATCCCCCCTTTGAGGGGGTAGAGAAGGAGGGGAAGGGGCACCCTCCATGAAGTGGGGACAGAGGACCCTCCATGGACAGACCAGGCAGAAGGGAAGGGGACCCTCCATGGAGGAGAATGGTCAGGGGGATAGGTATCCCCTCCCCCTTTGAGGGGAAAGAGCAGGCAGAAAGCACCCTCCATAGAGTGGGAACAAGGGGCATGCCATGGAGGGGACAAGGAGGGGAGATAGGGGACCCTCCACGACTAGTCCCCTGCCCCCACTCCATGGAGGGTATCCCTCCCTCTCCCCGGCCCCTCAAAGGGAGGTTCCTTGTACCCTTGCTCATTCACTGCCATGGAGAGTCCCCTTTCCTCCTTGTCCTGTACCTCCACGGAGGGTCCCCTGGGACATGGGCAGGCGATCAAAGAACCTCCCTTTGAGGGAACAGGCATGGAGGGGTTATAGGGGACCCTCCATGCATGGGACGGGAGCGGGGGGAAGAGGACCGTCCCTGGAGGGGAAAGGGCAGGGGGACAAGGAGCCTCGCTTTGAGGGTCAGAGCACGGGGGATAGGGGACCCTCCATGGAGGAAGAAGGGCAATGCCATGCTCCCTCCATGGAGGCTGCCCTCTCTCCTCTGCCTGGGGGGGGTGGGAAAGGGCATAGAGCACCCCTCATTTCAGGGGGCAGGAAAGGTAGAAAAAGGGAATCTCCATGGTAGGGATCACAGAGACCCTCCATGAAGGGGAATGGGCAGGGGGATAGTGACGCCTCCTTTGAGGGACAGGGCAATGGGGAGAGAGCATTCTCCATAAAGTGGGGAAAGGGGACCCTCCATGGAGGGACAAGAAGGGGAGTTAGGGGACCTTCCATAATGGTGAAGGGGCAAGGGTACAAGGAACCCCCCTTTGAGAAGACAGAGCAGGGGAGGGGGCACCCTCCATGGAGTGGTGACAAAGGACTCTCAATGGAGGGGACAGGGCAGAAGAAAGGCGATTCTCCCTGGAGAGGAGTGGGCAGAGGGTTAGGTATTCCACCCTTTGAGGGAACAGGGCAGGATGGAGGGGGCACCCTCCATATGGAGTGGGACAAGGGATTCTCAATGGAGGGGACAGGGCTGGGGAAAGGGGACTCTTCTTAAAGAGGAATGGGCAGGGGGAGAGGGATCCCTCTTTGAGGGGACAGGGCAGGAGGGAGGGGCACCCTATTGGGGTGGGGACAGGGGACCCATCATGGAGGGTCCCCTATCTCCTCTGTTTGTCCCCTCCATGGTGTGATCCCTGACCCCACTCTATGGAGGGTGCTCTCCCCCCTTCCCTGCCCCTCAAAGGGGGATCTCTATCCCCTGACCATTCCCCTCCATGGAGAGGACCCTTTGCCCCCTGCCCTGTACCTCCACTAAGGGCCCCCCGTCCCCAGTCCATGAAGGGTGCCCCTTCTCTACTGCCCTGTCTCCTCAAAGGGGGGGACCCCTATTCCCCTGCCTGTTCTCCTTCACGGAGGATCATCTTTCCCTCCTCCAGTCCTCTCCATTGAGGGTGTTCTGTCTCCACTCCATGGAGGGTTTCCCTCCCCCTCCCCTGGCTCCTCAAAGAGGGGTTCTTTGTATCCCTGCCCACTCACTGCCATGGAGGGTCTCCTTTCCCTCTAGCCCTGTCCTTCCAAGGTGGGTCCTCCTGTCCTCATTTCGTGTAGGGTGCCCCCTTCATCCCTGTCCTGCCCATCAAAGGGGAGGTTCCTGGTACCCCTACCCATTCATCTCAATGGAGAGGAAAGGGAAGGGTTGAGAGAACACCCTCCATGGAGGAAAATGGGCAGAGGAGGGACCCCCCACACTGAGGGCAGGGCAGAGGAGGAAGGCACCCTCCATGGAGAGTTAGAGCAAGGGAGAAAGGGGAGTCTTCATGGAGGGGGATGAGCAAGGGTATAGGGATCCCTCTTGGAAGGGACGGAGCAGAGGAAGAAAGCACCTTCCATGGACTAGTTACAGGGAACTCTCCATGGAGGGGCCAGTACAGGGGGAACAGGGCATTCTACATGGAGGGGAATTGGCAGGGGTACAAAGAGACCGCCTTTTAGGGGACAGGACAGGGAAAGAGGCACCCTCCATGGAGTGGGGACAGGGCAGAGAGGGGAGGGCACCCTCCTTGGAGGAAGATGGGAAAGAAAAACAATGTCCTGCTCCCTTCATGGAGGGTGCCCCTCCCCTCTGTCTGTGGAGGAAAATGAGCAGAGGGGTAGGGCACCCCACCTTTTGAGAGGTCAGGAAAGGGTGAACAAGGGATTCTCCAGGGATGGAGCAGTGCAGGGAGCACAGGGACCCTCCATGCAGGGAACAGAGGAAACAGGGGACCATCCATGGAGAACGGGCAGGGGACAAAGAACCCCCATTTGAAGGGGCAGAGAAGGGGTGCCAGGGGGACCATGACAGGGGTGTCCTGTCCCCCTGCACTTTCCCCTCCATGGATGGTTTCCTGTCCTCCATGTCTTGCTCCTGCCATGGACAGTCCATTTCACCCTTTCCTTGCCCCCTCAAAGGGGGGACCCCTATCCCTCTGCCATGTCCCTTCACAGAAGGTCTGCTCTCCCCACTCCTGGAGGGGTACCTCTCCCCCGTCTCTGTCCCCACAAGGCAGTGTGGACAGGGGACTCTCCACTGAAGCAACAGGGCAGGGAAAAGAAGACCCTTCGTGGCTGTGTCTGGGCAGGGAGGACAGTGGACCCTGCTTGGTAAGGACAGGGCGCCATCCATGGATGGGATAGGGCAGGAGGGCCAGGGAAAAAGGGACAGGAGGTGGGGACACTGACCCCTCCATGGATGATCCCCTGTCCTTACCAAGAAGGGTCTACTGTCCCCCATGCCCTGGCACAGCTACGAAGGGTCTTCCTTTTTTTTTTTTTTTTTTTTAAGGGGAGAATGATGATTTTTTTAAAAATATATTTTATTGATTTTTTACAGAGAGGAAGGGAGAGGGATCGAGAGTTAGAAACATCGATGAGAGAGAAACATCGATCAGCTGCCTCCTGCACACCCCTTACTGGGGATGTGGCCTCAACAAAGGTACATGCCCTTGACTGGAATCTGACCTGGGACCTGTGCTTCCACAGGCTGACCCTCAATCCACTGAGCCAAACCGGTTAGGGCGGAGGTCTTCCTTTTCCCTGTACTGTTGCTTCAGTGGAAAGTCCCCTATCCACTCTTCTGCATCCCTGCCCCTTCCCAAGGTCTCCTGTCCCCACTGCCCACCCCCTCTCATGGTGCCCTGTCCCCCTGCCCTGCCTTCCCATGGAGGGGCCCTTGTCTCCCCTGCTCTGACCACTCTGTGGTTGGTCCCCTTTCCCCTCTGCCTTTTCCCTCCATGCAGGGTCTTCTGTTTCCCTGTCCTGACCCCTCACTCACAGGCATCTGAGGGGCATATGCTCTGGTCTGTCCAGTGTTCATCTCTCCTGCCTCCAGGCTGTGGCCACTGTCTGTACCTGAAGCACATTCTCACCCTCTTCATCTGTCTAAATCCTACCTGAGCCCTCAGGACACATCTCAAATATCATTTCAAATGTCAAATCACAAGCAGGGGAAGGGGGGTGGGGGGTGGGGGTGGGGGGTAAAGGGTGGGCGGTAGGGGGTGGGGGTTGGGGGCTGGTGGGTGGTGGGTGGGGACTGTGTGATATGGGGTGTGGGATGTGGGGTGGCAGGTGGGAGTAGGGGGTAAGAGGGGTATGGGGGGTGAGGGGTAGTATTGGGGTGTAGGGGCAGGCTGGTGGGAGGTTGCGGGTGAGGACTGGGGGTGTGGCGTGTGGGTAGCAGGAGGGGCTGGTGGGTGTGGGATGGCAGCTGAGGGTTGGCGGGTGAAGGGTGGGTGGAGGAAGAAGAGGGCATAGGGGCAATTAATGGTGATGGAAGGAGACTTGACTTGAAGGCAGTGAGCATACAATGCCATATACAAACGATGCATTATAGAATGGCACAGCTGACCTATGCAATTTTATTAATGAATGTCACCCAAATAAGTTTGATTAAAATTAATAAAAAGTGGGTCTATTGAGGGTGATTAGGTTATGAGAGTGGAGCCCTCATGAATTTCATTATGACCCTTTTAAAAGATCCCCCATGCTATACTTATCAGGGGATCACTCTATATGTTATATTAATGTCAAACCACTATTATATACACTTGAAACTAATATTGAATGTCATTTCGAATTGAAAAAAATTAAATTAGTAAAATAATTTTTAATAAAAATAAAAATGCAAATCAGAGTGATCTTTAAAAAATATAAATCAGATCAGTACAGTCGGTGCCTAAAAGCCTTAAGTGCTCCAGCAGGGCTCAGCTCTCCAGACAGCATCATGCCTGTGAGGGAATTACACTGCTGGGAGAGGAATGCCCTGTCTTCTTCCTCCAGTTGCCCCCTTCACTGTTCTGGTGACATGTGGCACTGGTGCAGGGCAGAACTGTGCTTCCATGAGAGTGAGCTAAGCATCACTTTGGTTGCTTTGTTCTAGTGAAGGTGCAGACACAGAAAAAAAACATTTTAAAAAATCTTAATGGTTCTAATAGCATTTCAACCCACCCAAGGGCCATTTATCTGCCCTTTCCTGCACCCAGCCAACCTGGCTCACACAGCCTTGAGGAAAGAAGGCAGGGTTGGTGCTGCCCATGCAGCCAGTGAACATGCATCTGGCCAGACATCTGAAGAGAACTGCAGTTACCTTAGGATGGAAATGGAGGGACGCATCTGTGAGGATCAGGTACACACCAGAGGACTAAACTTTTTGTGACACAGTGATGGGATCAGAGTTGCAGGACATCACCACCATCTCACTCTCCCACTGCATCCCAGGGGACCGTGAACCACCCACAGCAAGAAGCAGCTCCATGGCCTCGGACCACCCACTGACCCTCTGCAAAGCACTTGAGCTCACATGGCTGATCTCAGAAATCTTATGAATCCCAGAAATCTTAAACCCTACGAAGTAGCCTGTTTTGACATTTTAGTTCTACTCCTACAAAGAAAGCCAGGCCTGGGTCTTTTGTAGCCTTCTCAGAGGTGTGTGAGACCCAGTAGGTAGAAGCTAGACCTGGTATACCTTGGAACGTTTGCTGAGTGCCCTCAAACCCAGCACAGACAACAAGTTTGAACCTGCATCAATCTGGTGAACACCGCTCACTCTACCTGAGAACTCACTGAGAAGTTACCTCATGCTACTTGAATACCTCCAGAGACTCTTTCAGTGACTGAGCTTAACAGGCACATGGCAGATGCAGGCAGGCAGAGGCAGATATGATGGGTGTCTTGGGACTTTTGATGAACTTCCCCCAGTCCCACTGCAGGTAAAAGTCAGCCTTGGTGCACTGCTTGGACTTCCTGAACTCACTCTGACCCAGCAGAGGCAGCCACAAACTGCAAATTGCTTTGCAGCTCCAAAGAGAATGCCCAGGGCCAGTCACAGAAAGCATCTGAAATTGGCCGGCACCAGAATCCCTCCCAGGACAAACACACAGTGGCCAACTTTAGATGACATCAGAGCATGATCCAATTAGCTTCATATGCAGCATGTGCAAAGAGAGAGCTTGGCAGGCACCAGAACAGGATGAGAACACTTCAGCTCCATGTGGTCAGCACCTGAACAGCAGCTCATACAATGTGAGGTCAGGGTTGATCCTCACAGTCAGTCAGCCTGAAGGTCAACCATGAATAGGCCAATAGCATTGCGGACTCAACGACAACAGGAGGACCCACATAACACACACAAGGGAGATTCCTATAACACTCAGCTCTGGAAAAAAGAAGACAGTGCCACTAGGTCTCACAGGACACCTACTACATAAGCCCACACTGCCAAGATTGGGCGTCTAATAGTGCAATACATAGAAACAAACACACAGAGACAGCCAAAATGGGTAGACAAAGAAACATGCCCCAAATTAAAGCACAGAAGACACCTTAAAAAAAAAAAGTTAAATGAAGTAGGGGCAAGCAACAACAGACACAGCATTAAAGAAGAAAATGGTTATAAGGGTTCTAAAGGAACTTAAGAATGGATGAAATCAGTGTGAACTTCAATAAAGAGATGGTAAGCATGAAAATGAACATATAAGCCATAAAAAAACAAGTTAGAAGTAAAGGATACAATGTCTGAAATGAAGAATACACTAAAAGAAATAGGCAATTGGATGAAGCAGAAGATCAGATCAGTGAATTGCAGACAGGGGAGCAGAAGAAAATGAGAGCAGCAAAAAGAAAAAAAAAATTAAATGAGGACTGTTTAAGGGATCTTTGGGACAACATGAATCCTAAGAACATGAATTGCATCAAAGAAGTACAAGAAAGAGAAAATAAAGAGCAGCAGATGGAGACCCTATGGAAATAAATAATGACAGAAACTTCCCTAACCTGGTGAAGGAAAAAGACAAGTCCAAGAAGCACAGAGAGTCCCAAACAAGATGAACTCAAAAAAGCTCACACCAAAACACACATAATTAAAATGGCAAAGATTAAAAACAAAGAGAAAATCTTAAAAGCAGAAAGAGAAAGGTACTTAGTTACGTACAAGGGAGCTCCCATAAGAGTGTCAACTAATTTCTCAACAGAAATATTGCAGGCCAGAGGGGATTGGCACGAAATATTCAAAGTGATGTAAAGCAAGGAACTACAATTAAGACTACTCTGCCTAGCAAGGCAATCACTGAAAACTGACAGAGAAATAAAGAGCTTCCCAGACAACCAATAGCTAATGAAGCTCATTATCACCAAACCAGTATTTCAAGAATTGTTAAAGCATCAAGAAAAAGGGAAAAAAATAGGATCAGAGTTAAAAGATTAGAATGGCAAAATATACTTACCTATCAATAATCACTTTAAATGTAAACGGCTCCCATGTTCCAATTAAAAAACATGGTAACTGAACGCGTAAGAAAACAAGACCTACCTCAGAATGGAATATACAAACTAAAAGTAAAGGGGAGGAAAAATATATTTCATGGAAATGAAAATGAAAAAAAAAAAATACTGGGGTAGCAATACCTATATGTGACAAAACAGACTTACAACAAAGACTGTCTTAAGAGACAAAGAAGGACCCTACATAATGATAAAGGAAGCAATCCAAGAAGAGGATATACCCCTTTAAACATTTATGTCCCCAACATAGGAGCACCTAAATATATAAAGAAAATCTTGATGGATGTAAAGGGAGAGATTGACAGCCATACAGGCATAGTAGGGGATCATAATACCCCACTGACATCAATGGATCTATATATGCCAGACAGAAAATCTAAAAGGAAATAGCGACCTGAAATGACATACTAGTGCAGGTAGATTTAATTGGTATCTGCAGAGCATTTCACTGCAAAGCAGCAGAATATACATTCTTTTCAAGTGCACATGGAATATTTTCTAGGATAGACCACATGTTAGAACACAAAACATGTCTCAATAAATTTAAGAAGATTGAAATTATATCATAAATGTTCTCTAACCATAATGACATAAAACTAGAAATCAATCAGAAGAAAAAAAACTGGTATACAAGTGATATATTATAGAATTGTACACACCTAAAACTTGTCATCCCAATAAATTCAACAAAGAAGAAAAAAACAATGAGAAGCAAAACAAACAAACAATTCCGGAGATGGATAGTGGTGATCTTTCCACAACATCAATGTATTTAATACAGCTGAATTGTGTATTTAAATGTGGTTAAAATTGTATATCTTACATTATATGCATTTTGCCATAATAAAAGTTATTATTTATAAGAAGAAAATGTAAAGCACACAAAGACATAAAGACTAAATAACATGTAACTGATGAATGGATTAAAAATTAGATCAAAAAAGAAATCAAAAGATAACTTGAAGCAAATGAAAATGGGAACCAAACGATCCAAAATCTATTGGACACAGCAAAAGTAGTTCTAAGAAGGAAATTTCAAAACATTACAGGCCTACCTCAAAAACAAGAAAAATCTCAGATAAATAATCTAACTTTACACTTAGAGGAACTAGAAAAGAGAAAAACAAACAGCTCAAAATGAGAACAAAGGAAATAATTAAGAGGAGAGCAGAAATAAAAAAGAGTCTAAAAAAATACAAAAGATCCATGAAGCTAGAGTTGTTCACAGTGGTTAGTGCGTCCACACACCAAATGGTTATGGGTTCAATTCCTGGCCAAGGGCATGTACCTGGCTTGCAGGTTCAATCCCTGACCCTAGTTGGGCATGTGCAGGCAGGAACCAAATGAAGAGTCTCTCTCACAGGAGGGAGGAAACCAATTAATATATATCTCTCTCTCTGTTTATCTCTTCTCCTCTTCCTCCTCCTTTCTCACCTCCCTTCCATTCACTCCAAAAAATTCAAATGGAAAACGATATCCTCTGGTGGTGATTAACAGCAATGAAAAAAAAAAAAATCAAAAAACAAAAATACATGATTGACAAACCTTTATCCAGACTCATCAAAAAAATAAAAGTGAGGAACCCTGTTAATAAAATCAGTAATCAAAGAGGAAAAATAACAACTGACTCGACAGAAATACAATGATTGTAAGAAAACATTACAAACAACTATATGCCAACACATTGAACAATCTGAACAAAATGGATGAATTCCTAGAAATATACAATCTTTCAAAACTCAATCAGGAAGAAGAAGATCTGAATAGACCTATTACAACTCATGAAACCGAAGCAGTAATACAAAAACTCCCAACAAACAAAAGTGCTGGACCAGAAGGAATTACAGGTGAATTTTACCAAACTTTCTCAAATTATTCAAGAAAACTCATTACTAGAGAAGACTCTCAAACTCATGTATAAGGTCCGCATTATTGTCATTCCAAAACAGAATAAAGACATTAAAAACAAAGTTCAAAAAAAAAAAAAGTTCATGCCAATATCCTGATGAACATAGATGCTGAAATCATCAAAAATATTAGCAAATTGAATCCAGCAGTACGTTAAAAAATCCATACACTATGATCAAGTGGGCTTTATTCCAGAGATGCAAGATTGGTACAATATCCGCAGATCAATAAACATGACGCACCATATACACAAAATGAAGGGTAAAAACCGCCTGAACCTATCAACAGGTGCAGAAAAAGCATTTGATAAAATCCAGCACCCGTTTATGATAAAAGCTCTCAGCAGAGTAGGAATAGAGGGAACATACCTCAACATGACAAAAGCCAAATATAACAAACCCACAGCCAGCATCATTCTCAACCTGGAAAAATAAAAGCATTTCTCTTCTGATCAGAAACAATATAGGGATGTCTGTTTTCACCACTCTTATTCAACATAGTACTGGAAGTCCTAGCCACAGCAATCAGACAAGAAGAAGAAATAAAAAACAACCCAAACAGAAAGGAGGAAGAAAAGCTCATTATTTGTGGATGACATTTTACTGTATATAAAGAACCCTAAAGATTCCACCAAAAAACTACTAGAATTGATCGATGAATTCAGTAAAGTAGGAGGATGCAAGCTAAATATTGAGAAAGCAGTTGCAGTTCTATACACCAATAATAAACTATTTGTTTCAAGGGAAACTCAGAGGGCAATCCCAGTTAAAATTGCCTCAAAAACAAAACAAAACAAACACCTAAGGCCCTGATTGTGTGGCTCAATTGACTGGAGCATCATCCTGTATGCCTAATGGTCACAGGATTAGTTCCTGATCAGGGTGCATACCTAGGTTGTGGGTTCCATCCCTTGTCAGGGTGTTTGGAAGGCAACCGATTGACACCTCTCCCTCCCTCCCTCTCTCTCTCTCTCTCTCTCTCTCTCTCTCTCTCTCTCTCTCTGTCTCCTCTCTCTCTCAAATAAATAAAAGCATATCCTCAAGTGAGGATTTAAAAAAAGAAGAAGAGAGACATTGTGTCTCCTATAAAAATGAAATAAAGCAAAACACCTAGGAATAACTGTAAGCCAGGACTCAAAAGACCTATATTCAAAAAAAAAAAAGACCTGTACTCAGAAAATTATAAGACCCTGAATAAATAAATTGATGAAGATACAAATAAGCTGATGCACATAATGAGTTCATGGATAGAAAGAATTAACATCATTAAAATGTTCATCCTACCTAAAGGAATCTACAGTCTCAATCCAATCCCTACCAAGATTCCAATGGCATATTTCACAGAACTATAACAAATATTCCAAAAATTGATATGGAACCACAAAAGATCCTGAATAGCCACAGCAATCTGGAAAAAGAAGAACAGACTTGGAGGAATCACGCTACATGATTATCAAATTAACTACAGGCCATAATAATCAAAACAGCCTGGTACTGGCATAACAATAGACATATAGACCAATGGAAAAGAATAGGAAGCCCCAAATAAACCAATGTCTTTTTGGTTAATATTTGACAAAGGACACAAGCACATACAATGGAGTAAACATAGTCTATTCAATAAATGATGGGGAAATTTGACAGATCTATGCAAAAAAAAAAGAAAAGAAAAGAGAAGAAAAGAAGAAAGAAAGAAATTAGACCACCTTCTAACACCACACAAAATAATAAACTAAAAATGGATTAAATACTTAAATGCAAGATTTAAAACCATAAAAATCTTTGAAGAAAACATAAGCAGTAAGATCTTGGACATTTCTTATAGCAATATATATTTTTTTCTGATATATATCCTCAGGAAAAGGAAACAACAAAAAATAATAAACAAATGGGACTACATCAAACTAATTTTTTTTTACACAGCAAAGGAAACCATCAACAAAATGAAAAGACAACCCACTGAATGAGAAAACATGTTTGCTAATGATATATCTGATAAAGGGTTAATAACTAAAATTTCTAAAGACAAAACTCACACAAAACAAACAATCTAATTTAAAAATGAGCAAAGGACGTGAGTAGACACTTCTCCAAGAGGGACACATAGGTGACCCACAGACATATAAAGAGATGCTCAGCATCGCTAATCATTACAGAAATGGAAAGGAAAACTGCAATGAGGTATCACCTTGTTCCTGTCAGAATGGCGATCATCAATAAATCAACCAGTGCTGGTGGGAAGTGGAGAAGAGGGAACCCTTGTGCACTGTTGGTGGGAATGCAGATTGGTGTAGCCACTGTGGAAAACAGGATGGAGTTACTTCAAAAAATTTAAAATGGAACTGCCTTATGACCCTTCAGTTTCACTTCTGAGGATATATCTGAAGAAACCTGAAACACTGATTCAATAGGATATATGCCCATCAGTAGAGGAGTGGCTGAAAAAGCTATGGTACATGAACCCAATGGAATACTACTGAGCCGTAAAAAGGAAGGAAATGAAGGAAATCTTACTCTTTGCAACAGCATGGATGGACTTGGTGAGTATTATGCTATGTGAAGTGAAATTAGTCAGTTAGAGAAACACAAGTAACTTATGATTTCACTTATATGTGGAATCTAATGCACAAAAATAAAATAACAAAAAAATAGAAACAGACTCATAGATACAGACAACAGACTGACAGCTGTCAGAGAAGGGGGCTGGGAACTGGGTGAAAAGTAAAGGGATTATGCTAAGAAAAAAAAAAATCTCAGAGAGCCCTAACCGTTTTGGCTCAGAGGATAGAGCATCGGCCTGGGGACTGAAGGATCCCAGGTTCAATTCTGGTCAAGGGCATATACCTTGGTTGCGGGCACATCCAAAGTCGGGGGTGTGCAGGAGGCAGCTGGTCGATGTTTCTCTCTCATCAATGTTTCTAACTCTCTTTCCCTCTCCCTTCCTCTCTGAAAAAAACCAATAAAATATATTAATAAAAAAAAAATCTCATAGACACAGACAGCAGTATGGAGATTACCACAGGGAAAGGTGTTGGTAGAAGAGGGTATAGAAAAGATAATGGTGATGGAAGGAGACATGACTTGGGGTGGTGAACACAGTACAATATACAGATGATGTATTATAGAATTGTGTACCTGGAAGCTATATAATTTTATTAACCAATCTCACCCCAATAAATTCAATTTAAAAAAAAAAAAAAGAAGGACATTGTGATACATGCTGCAACCTGAAGACATGATGCTCAGTGAAACAAGCCAGTCACAGAAAGACAAATACTGTGTGATCCTACTCACATGAGGCCTCTGGAGCCGTCAGTCATAGAGACAGAGGTAAGATGGAGGGCACCAGGGGTGGGGGAGGAAAATGGGGCATTATTTAGTGGGGACAGAGTTTCAGTTGGAGAAGATGAGAGCAGAGATGGAGATGATGGTGGTGACAACCACACAACACTGTGAGCTCAACAGCACTGAATTGTGCATCAAAAATAGTTAAAATGGTAAATTTTATTGTGTATATTTTACTGTGATAAAAAGATTCAAAAAATAAACAGCAACAACAAAAAAAACAGGCCAGGTCTTACACACAGAACCGTGGTGGGACGTGCTCAGGCTACCTGATCTCTTGCTCCCACGAGGCCGCTGGGCACACAGTGATGAGAAGAACTTGGGGTCCGAGGTCCCTTGAGCAACCTTGGACAAGCCTCGCTCCCTCCTGTTTACCTTACAGGCCTCTTAGGGAAGGAAAGGATGCCATGTTGGGGGAGTCGCCACTGTGTGCGCAGGCGCAGAGAGGTGTCCGCACAGGCAAAGTGCTGCTTTCTCACACCTTTGAGGACAGCTGAGCAGCCCTGCCTGATGCACAGCCACCCGCAGCTGATGGATGTAACCTACAGGGCGACCCCGCCCACCAGCAGTGCCACAGAGACCTGCGCAGGGGCCCGCTGAGCAGTGCCAGACAGGACTCAAATGGTGACCCGTTTTTAATGTTCACATTAATAAATGTTTTAATATGGAAAACATTTGTTCCATGTAGTAATTGTGCTACTATTACTTTCCAAAGTAATAACTCCTAGGACTGTGCTGGTGATGCTATTACTTGGGGACACACATTAGAATCAGATGGGATCATTGTTCAAGGCTGTCAGTGTGTTTTTGTTAAACATGTGTTAAATTTGTTTGTTTTCAATATGATTTTCAATTGGTTTTAGAGAGAGATGAAGGGAGAGGGAGAGAGAGAAACATTACCAGGGTTTCCATGAAACCCCTCAGGTATGACGATTTACCAGAATGATGCACAGAACTCTATTCCCGCAACACGACTGTTCCACTATACACCCCCTTTAAAAACTTTTATTCCTATTCTACCCAAAGTATTTCTCTTCTTTTAATGATACTCTCCTTCACCTTAGGCACAATTTCATCATTCAGTGCTACTCTTGAACCTAGTTTGCAGGTCTTCTATTCGGCATTTTATTGTAATTTTAGGTTAGTTGCATGTGCCCCTTAATCGATCATTGCCTTCCTAAAATCAAGGCTTATAATATTTTTGCTCTTTATCCTCTGCAGTGTGTCGTTCATGCACAGGACATATACACTGTGTCTTTCATACACAGAATACATGTACTCCCACATATGTATGTGCATGCATGCATGTATGTATGCATGTATCTATCTGAATATGTTTGTATGTATATACGTGCGTGTATAATGTCGGTAATTTTTTTGTCATGAGCAAAGGAGCATCCCCCAAAGGAGTCCCTCACACATTTGTATGTTCCCACAATGCCAGATTTATTAGGGGAGACCCCCCCAGTTAGCCAAGAGTCACATGCAGGTTGCACACAGAGAGGGGGAACTTACATGATAGAAGTGAGCAGAGCTAGCATCCAGTGCAAAGCTGTGGTCATTGGAGGCCATCTGTAGATTGAGTGAAGTGTAGGTGTCAAGCCAGGCAGCTACGTGGTGGCATGCCTCTTGTGGGGTGGAAGTCTGGCAGGACCCTGAATCTGACAGATACAGCCAAGCTCAAGCCCCAAGCACATTGGGTGGTCAGAGCTCTGAGTGCTTTAAAAAATCTGGATAGCCCTAACCGGTTTGGCTCAGTGGATAGAGCGTCGGCCTGCGGACTCAAGGGTCCCAGGTTTGATTCCGGTCAAGGGCATTTAACTTGGTTGCAGGCACATACCCAGTGGGGAGTGTGCAGGAGGCAGCTGATCGATGTTTCTCTCTCATCGATGTTTCTAACTCTCTATCCCTCTCCCTTCCTCTCTGTAAGAAATCAATAAAATATATTTAGAAAAATAATAATAATAAAATATCTGGATATATAAAATGCTATGACATGCACTGACCACCAAGGGGCATGTGTAGAACATGGCAGGCATCAGCCATGGTGGGATGGCAGAGCAGGTGAGCGGGGTCGGGGCACCAGACCAAGGTGGGGCGTCTGTTGCTGTCATCGGGGAAAGCCTCTGGTGGTTACTGAAAAGTCTTTGCTCCTGCACACCATGGTCCCGCCCAGTGTTCATACCTGCTGACAGCGTGGAATGATTGGGGCCGGCACCATCAGTGGGTGCAAGTGGCAGCTGCTGTCCCCCATCACTCCTAAGGGCTTCTCCACCTCCCCCTGCTCCTGAGGGGTGATCGGGGCAGGAGCCGCTGCTCACCCCCGCTGCTGGCACTGGCCCCGATCACTCCACACCATCAGAAGGTGCAAGCGGGCCCAGCGCCATCAGCATGTGGGAGCGGGGCTGCCAGAAGACAGGGGACTGGGGGCTGCGGCAGGAGGGGTCAGGCTGAGACCTGCCTCTGTGTTCACCACAGCCTCATGGCCCACAGTTCCTTTCAAGGTGCATGAATTTGTGCACTGGGCCCCTAGTGTGTATATATGAGAAAAATAGAGGGAGGGGTAAATAGAGAGAGAGAGAGTGAGTTGCTGTTCCATGTTGTTCCACTTATTAATGCCTTCATTGGTTAATTCTTGTATGTGGCCTGACCAGGGATCAAACCCACAACCTTGGCATATTAGGACGACATGCTAACCAACTGAGCTAACTGACCAGGGCTGGAGAGTCTGAGTTCTTAAAGCCCACATAGGGTGGAGGTCCCACTCATATGAGTGTCTAGATGGAGTCCTATTTAAGTGTCCAGACTTGTGGTTTTGCATATCCAGGCACCTCCTAAAAGTTCCCATTGCACCCCATTACCTCAGTTTGACATAGTACTTGACATAACTGTCATGGCTGACACTGACTTTAATTAAATGTATGCAAAAAGTTTAAAAAAGAGAGTGAGCATGGGAAAGACTTTTTCTTTTTGTGATGAAGCTAGCTAAAAATTGAATTGTTATTATAGGGGTTTTAAAAATTAAGCTTTAATATCAACGGTGTACCTATGCAAAACTAAAACTTTTCTTTCATCTGCTTAAAAGACAAATGTCTTTTGAACCATTGGTCTTCTGATGATAAATTATAAAAAGTGTTTCTTATCAAGTAATCTGCAAGTACAGCAAATATTCTGTTTTATCAAAATAATTTTATGTGTTTTATGTTGTCTTAATTAGGTCTTCGATTACTTAAGAAAACTGAACCTTTTCAATAGTAAGAACTAACCCTCTGTATTGGTATGTGAAATCTTATATTGTTGCTTTGGTCAAATAGACCATTAATTATTATTACATAATAATGTGTGATCTTACTTAACCAAGTGTACTAAAACCTTTTGATATTTTTACAAACTTCTCAAGAATCAAATTCTAAAGAAATTCTGACCACAAACTAACTCTGAGGTTTTTAAGAAGGTCCCTAGAATTTTCAAAAGATTTGTTCTCTTTCCTTATAAAAGGGGAGATATTAAACTAATTATACTCATTCAGTATGTTAAATTACATGAGCTGCATTATTAAATGAGTGATGATAAAACTTCTTAGGTTTTTTTCACGGGGCTATATAAGTTGTTCTAGAGAAATTGTATGAAATTCCTAAAACACTGATATAGTCTGGTATAATGTTATCCCTTGTAATTCTAGTTATTATCTTAAAATATTCAGTGTCACAGAAATAACCAAATTTCCTTGTCAATTTCATTGTAGTGACTTCTCAATTAGATCTCTAATAATGGCCAACAAGAAAATTGCCTTCTTACTGCTATTCCATTACCTTCTTAAATTGCTATTATCAAAACTGAGGTTCATAGTAAACATACTGAACCTGAGTATTAGTCAGGGAAGTGCCCTGGTAACTGACTTTAATGCAAAGGCAGCAGCAATCTATTTATATAAAATAAAGGAATATGCAAATTATCCGGGATGCATCACATCACCACTGTTCACAGGGTGGGCGGGCTATGGGGCCATGGGGTGGGACTCCAGGTCTAGCACGATTTCCTCCTGCCCGGGCAGACTCCCCCATGGCCCTGCAGCTGAATCTCGACACCAACCTGGGGTTTACTAAACTTTACTGGAACTGCTCCCCATACCCCCACCCCTTGCCCCAGGACAATGCTGCCTGCAGCAGGGCACCCCAGCAGCCTCTTGACAAGCAGGCAGCCAGGGAGAGCTGAGTGGGGTGGGGGTTTCAGGGAGCCATGGAGGGGCAGGGCAGCCGGAGCCAAGTTCCCAGGGGTCTGAGGAGAGTGCCTGACAGGAGCCTGACTGCAAAGAAGGAAGAGGAAGCGGCCTTGGGGAGCTCTTCCAATCCCTCTGCATGGACACCCTACCCCAGCCCCCACATCCCAGGGGGGACGGGGAGGCTGACTGGACGGGGAGAAGACCCAGCCTCAGGGGTAGCCACAGCCTCCACCTTCAACTCCCGATCTCTTCCACCGCCACCCCCGCCAGGGGCGACCACAGCAATAGCATGCCGCATGCCAAGGACGACCCATCAGTGCCCCCGAGGTACCCAGGGCCTGTGGCCCACTGCTGCTGGGCCCCCTCCACTGGGGTCGGGCACACCTCTCCTCCCTACAACTCCAGACTCAGGTGGAGGCAGGCCTGAGCATGCCCCCTCCAGGGTCAGACCCATCCCCCACCCCCAGCAGCAGCACCTTCTCCACAGCAAAAGCGCACTGAACCTCCCCGGGGGCAGGACTAACCCTGCCCTCCTGGCCTGCCTGGCCCTGCCCTGGCCCGTCCCAGCCCCGCTCCAGGAGATTGGAGCCCCGCCCTGAGCACAGACAGCTGGGAAATGGCCACATACAATTTGAAGAATGGCACCAAGCAGGGAAGTTTCACAGTTACTCCCCCTTTGGCCTCATCACCCCCCTAGTATCCCCCTACTGTCCCCCCCCCCCCAGCACCTCCAGGGCCAACCACCGCTACAGGGCTGCTGGCCAGAGCCTGCCCCTCCGAGGCCTGTGGAACCCTCTGCAAAGCTTTGATAGCTACAGTCCCAGGAAACAATCATGCCTCCTCCCCTAATCAGCACCTGCTACCTGCCAAAGTACCCGTGGGCTTAAAAATAACAATCCCTTCCCATTTAGACATCACTTACTTGATTAAACATTTCTAGGTTTATTAGCTCAAAACCTCCTCATGACAACCCAGTGAGGTAGACAGGGAAGAGATTACAATTTCCATGGTAAATGTGTATGCATTCAGAAATGAAGCTCAGAGAGGAAAAGTGTCAAGCCCAGTGGTTCCCAAGGTGCAGCACACGCCCCACAGGGGGGCAATTTTATATTAAGTGGGGGCATTTCGAGAAAGAGTTAACAGTGAATATTTTGCATTTCTTATGGTTCTAGGGGGCCTTATCTATAGTGTATCCTATATAATGAAAGGCTAATATGCAAATGACCGAATGGTGGAATGACTGGTCATTATGATGCGCACTGACCACCAGGGGGCAGACACTCAACACAGGAGCTGCCCCTGGTGATCAGTGTACTCCCACAGGGGGAGCATCACTCAGCCAGAAGCTGAGCTCACAGCTGGCAAGAACAGCGGCAGTGGTGGGAGCCTCTCCTGCCTCCGTGGCAATGCTAAGGATGTCCAACTGATGGCTTAGGCCCACTAAGCCATCAATTGGACAACCTCCTAGGGCTCCCAGACTGTGACAGGGCTCAGGCCAGGCTGAGGGATGCCTCCCTGCCAAAGTGCACAAATTTCATGCACCGGGCCTCTAGTAGAATTTATAAAGATCATGGCACATGAAGTCCATTCTGCTGCAACAACAACAAAAATAGTCCTTCATTGCCAATTTTTTTTTTTAATCCTGATATCCCTGTAACATGGCAACAGTTTTCTGAATTTGAGAAACTTAGATGGGTAAACAATGCCTATACATTAAATGAACATTCAGGGCTATGGAAAACTCAGTAAAACAACTTGTTTTTTTCAGGCTTCCTTGCAAATCCTATTTTTCGTTTTTGCCTTTCTTTAACCACCATAGTGCACTGAAGATAAACTATTTTGTTCTCAGACTTCCTCCCTCTGAACCCTTTTAGCTCCTCCAACTTGACTTCATTCAACTGTCACTTAGTATGAGTTATCAATACCTTCTTATTGTTGGGTATGTTTTCCAAAAAGGTTAAAGCCTTCCCTTGCCTCAAGGCTGATGCCCTCCCAGTTAGAAAATGTGCTTTGACTTCACATGGGGCACTGTACCAGTAGACCAGTGTTTATTGGAATAAAACCATGTGCTAATCCCTCATCATCATGTGCTAGTATGACCAGCTACTGTATGTCTTTAATGTCTTATGCTCAAGCCCATCATTAACAAGTCAAAGAAGATTTTCCAGACTTCAATTCAAATGATCCTTTTGATCAGAGCCCAGAGCAGGGGTGGGCAAACTTTTTGACTAGAGGGCCACAATGGGTTCTTAAACTGGACCGGAGGGCCGGAACAAAAGCATGGATGGAGTGTTTGTGTGAACTAATATAAATTCAAAATAAACATCATTACATAAAAGGGTACGGTCTTTTTTTTTTTTTTTTTAGTTTTATTCATTTCAAATGGGCCGGATCCGGCCCACGGGCCATAGTTTGCCCACGGCTGGCCCAGAGCCTAGTAAATGGGTGTTCTGGAAGCATCATTGGAAGAGGACAGCCCTTGAGTCCTGTTGAAAGGGACCTTATCAACTGCTCCTGATCATTGACACTGCTGCAAATCTAGAAGACACTGAGCTTTAGGTACACATCTCACAGCTAAGGAAGGCTTCACTTGATACCTGATTCTGTACAAGCAATGAAGACCTTCAAAACAAATTGACTAGGAAAAGAAGTAACTGATGTGCATGACTAGATCTAGACTTCTGCCCAAGACACTGGATCAAGACTTCCTACTTTAGCCAAACATAAAACCCTTGCTTATCTTATTTCTTCCCTTACTCTAGCATTAGCCTGGAAAATAATGTCATTATTCATATCATCTAGGCCATTGCTCAAAGGGTAACCTTTGGAATTTTTATTTCAAACTAAGAGAAAACCTAACTGACCCATTGTTTGAGTGGGCAATTGTGTCCTAACAGAATTTCTTTGTCTGTGGTTGTTTTTATTCTTCTTTTACCTATGACTCTAGATTTCTGGCACACAGCTAGGCAATGTCTCTTAAATGATCTAGCTGAAACCTCACAATGTTCTTAAAATCTGTGCTCCAATGTGGCAGACATTATTTCCCTCGTACTTCTTGGAAGTAAGCAAGTCCCATAGCTAAACCCATGTCAGTGGGAGACTGAAAAACTATCCTCCTCTCACAGGGAAGGAACAGCAGATATTTTTAACATAAAGTCCATCCATTACACAGTGTTTCTTTTTAAAAAAATACCCAGCCAAGATCTTATATGCAGGTAGCAATTTAATTTACCAAATCACCCTGTCTTAGACATTTAACAAGTACACAACTAATGCAATTATTACAGTTTTCTTCTTATATTCCATGTTGTAGTGGACACACTCCATCTTGAGATTCGCTCCCCTATACATTTTCGATTAAACAAAATTGTGGACAACTTGTTCCTGCTTCTGGAACATGGAAAGCCTGTTGCTTCTTCCACTAGTTAAGATATAGCTAGTTCAGAGGCCATGCATTTTCCTTTTTTTAAAAAAAATATATTTTTATTTATTTCAGAGAGGAAGAGAGAAATAGAAACATCAATGATGAGAATCATTGATCGCTGCCTCCTGCACATCCCCTACTGGGGATCAAGCCCGCAACCTGAGCATGTGCCATTGACCAGAATCAAACTTGGAACCCTTCAGTCTGCAGGCCAAGGCTCTGTCCTCTAAGCCAAACCAGCTAGAGCTGCAATTTGCTTTGAAGTAGTGGTAAATACCCCATTCTGAATCATTTCTCTGCTGAACTCCATTGATGTTGATTCAGGATACAAGGAATCCAAATAAAATAAGAAAACTAAAAGCATTTTTGTCTTTGTAAAAGTAATTTTAATTATGAGTCTTAAAGTGAACAGTTTACAACTTATGCCTGTTTACTGTGCAACACAATAAGGATTATGTGTTGCATAAAAAGTCAGATAAACCATGTCAGATAAATGTACTTAAGTTTTATTTTATCACAACAGTAAACTCTGTTCATATATTTACTTACTGCTTATGAATAATGAATCATCTCACAACCTAGAATAATAACAATGATGATGATACATTGCACATGGTTAATAGTTATTCATCTTACTTTGAACAAACCACAAACCCACTGACGATCATAAACCTGCACCACTTTTGCTCCATTGCATAGAAGTTACAATATTTTTCCTGTAAACACAGACCATATATTGCATAGTCAATTGTTTAATTCGTTTTTTTAATCCCTACATTTTTAAATATATTTTTATTGATTTCAGAGAGGAAGGAAGGGGAGAGATAGACAGAAACATCAATGGTGAGAGAGAATTGTTAATCAGCTGCCTCCTGCATGCCCCGCACCGGGAATCGAGCCCACAACCCAGGCATATGCCCTTGACCAGAATGGAACCCAGGGCCCTTCAGTCCACAGGCCGACACTCTATCACTAAGCCAAACTGCCGAGGGCAGTGATGGCGAACCTTTTGAGCTTGGAGTGTCAGCATTTTGAAAAACCCTAACTTAACTCTGGTGCCGTGTCACATATAGAAAGTTTTTGATATTTGCAACCATAGTAAAACACTTATATTTTTGATATTTATTTTATATATTTAAATGCCACTTAACAAAGAAAAATCAACCAAAAAAAAATGAGTTCACGTGTCACCTCTGACACGTGTCATAGTTTTGCCATCACTGGCCTAGGGCCAATTAATAAATTTATAAAGTCAATAGAAAACATATAAAAGCAAAATAAATACATTCAAAACTCAAGCTGGTGATCTTTATACAGAACCTTATGTGGTCTGATCAAAAGGACACCTGCCTGTTGCATATTAGATATTATCTAGGACCACTGTGCTGCTCAGGTCCAGAAATGGCACTCACCTTTCACTTTTTATGAAAATCTGGGTGATACATACAATACAATGCAAATGGTGTCCCCTGTAGTATGATTTTGGTAGTATGGAGACCAACCCTCTCATCTAATAGTTGTGGAACTTAGATCCATGCAAAGTCCTCTGACAGATTCTTAAGCCTGGATTTCATTACACATTACCCAAGCCTATAGAATGTATAACACCCCAAATGAACCCTAATGCAAACTATCGCTCTTAGGTGATAATAATGTGTCCATGTAGGTGCATCCACTGAGACAAATGTACCCTCCGGTGGTGATGTTGATAATGGGGAGACTGAGCATGTGTGGAGGCAGAGAGTATATTAGAAACGTCGAAATGTTGCTGTGACCCTAAAACTGCTCTAAATAAAATAAAGTCTTTTAGAAAGATAAAGTAATGGATTAGCTGTGATGTGCGGGGAATAACGAAGTTTCAAAAACCGTCTCTCACTTTCCAGTTTGTTCCTCAACAGATGATGGTATCAGTTGCTGACAGAGAGGACATCAAAAGGCCAGTTTCAGGCAGAAGATTATCAGGTTTGAACATCTTGACCTGGATGCGCTTTTGATACATGTATGTAGAAATATAAAATGGATAAATGGATGTATTGATCTAGAATCCAGAGAAAAAAAATTGGACTAGAGGTAGAAATATAGGAGTCCCTAGTTAGCGCACCATCAGGAAGTGAAGACATGAGCCGAAAAAAGCTTGCACCTGTCCTCACAGTGTTTCCCTGTGACTCTCCAGCTATTTCACCTGCAAGTCTTCCTTAAGCAGTGCAGTCTGAATGACTCCTATTTCCCAGCAGTATCCTGTACCACACATTGCCTCCTGCTCCGTCAATGTCAAGAACATCTTGCCAGGTGGGTATCCTCGAAAGAATGCTTTTTCACATCGCTTTGCTCACGCAACCTCACCACTAGAAAAATAGGCCTTCTTTCCCCTTTATCACTTGGTGATTTTATTTTCCTTATCTCACTTTTACTTAGTCATGATGAGTTAGAAGCTGTAATGGAAGGCCTTTCGTTGATTTAACAGAGAAAGAAATATTTCTTCTTTCTTTAATGGCGCAATGCAGTCCTCTTTGGGGATCTTGTATTAAAAATCAGTGAGTCTTTTGGCCCTTTGAGGCACCAATCATCCCAGAGCAAGAGAGGGTCCATGCAGAAAGTATGAGCCTGATTAACTCGGGCCACTGTGCACACCCTGCATGACCACTTTTCTAATTAATTTTTTGTTTTGTTTTGTTTTGAACTATGTTGCCTGTGGCTTTGGGTCAAGCAAGCAATATGAGATCATCCCTCTGGATTCAAACACCTAGTAAATTCAGCCAGAGAAAGTCTTTGGAGGGAAGCAATTAGTTCAACTAACTGCTTGGCTGCTCTGGTAAAACTGGCCCGTTGCCTGACCTTCTTCAGAAGCTGGGAAGACATTTCCTTCCCCCCATGACCCTGGCACAGCCTGCTTCTCCTCCTCCAGATCAAAGGGGAGCAGCAGACTCCCAGTGTTCCAGGAACCACATTTTGCTGCAATAACAGATACAAGGAAAACTATATGTAATACACTAGAGGCCCAGTGCACGAAATTCATGCATGGGTAAGGCTGGCAATCAGGGCCCATCTGTGGGGCAACTGGCGGGTGATCTGGGAGTCCCCATGGGGCAACTGGTGGGCGATCTGGAAGTCCCCGCTGGCACTTGCCTTGGCCGGCCTGGGGCCTGCAGGCTAGGGGCAGCTCCTCTGTTTAGCATCTGCCCCCTGGTGGTCAGTATGCATCATAGTGACCTGTCATTCCACCAGTCATTCTGCCATTTGATCGATTTGCATATTAGACTTTTATTATGTAGGATATGTATGTGGACTTTGTTGAAATAATCTTTTGTGCCAAGGTTTAGTGAAAATCCATTTGTTGAAAAAAATTTTTTAAATATTTTTTTTATTGATTTTTTACAGAGAGAAAGGGAGAGGGACAGAGAGGTAGAAACATTGATGAGAGAGAAACATCAATCGGCCACCTCCTGCACACCTCCTACTGGGGATGTGCCTGCAACCAAGGTACATGCCCTTGACCGGAATCGAACCTGGGATCTTTCAGTCCGCAGGCTGACACTCTATCCACTGAGCCAAACCAGTTAGGGCCATTTGTTGAAATTTGAGGGTAACTTTTGCATTTTAATAAAGCACATATTGAAGTTGGTCTCCTAACTGTATATAGAAAATTTTAGGAAGTACATTTCAGCTGTCAGTGAGCCATTACCTTGTTCTGAAAGTTTGCTGTCTTATTGTTAGTGGTTTCCAAACTGCAGATTCCTCGAGTTCTGAGCAGACTTTCAGGTCATCAGAGGAGAGAAAATGATGCAACTGGGGCTACATTTAGATTTGCATAGCTCTTTACTTTTTATAAAACACTTTCATCACCTCAGTTGATTATTAAAATAATCTTGTGCTGAAGGCAAGTGTTACTATCCCATTTTTTTAAAATGAAGAAATACAGATTCAGAGATGTTAAGCATTCCCACCCTTAAAGCTATGGTAATCCAGGATGGATCAAGGCCTGTCGTGCAAGTCCTGTTTCCTTGTCTCTAAAAACAACACTCCTTTCACTATGGTACACTGTTCCCATGCAAAGGCAACGTCGTGAAATCAGAAGTCACATAAAAACACTTTCTATTGCCCTGACTGGTTTGGCTCAGTGGATAGAGTGTCGGCCTGCAGACTGAAGGGTTCCAGGTTCAATTCCAGTCAAGGGCATGTACCTTGGTTGCAGGCACATCCCCAGTAGGGGACGTTCAGGAGGCAGCTGATTGATGTTTCTCTCTCATCAATGTTTCTGACTCTCTATCCCTTTCCTTTCCTCTCTGTAAAAAATCAATAAAATATTTTTAAAAAAAACACTTTCTATTTCTGAGCCACTTACTGCAGTGTATGTGTGTGCCTGTGTGAATGTATTCAAAGACTCTGTGAAATATTTAAAATAATATATTCAAAATAATTTAAAGCATATACATATTGAAATATAGAAATTAATTAAATCTACCTAATATATTTTTTTCAGACATCCTAGAAACTGGTAAATGCTTACATGATTAGATTAGCAGATATCAGATGCATTTAAAAAATGCAGATTAAACAGAATTCAAATAAAGTGTCCAAGGTCATGGAGCTGGCATGTGGTGGAGCTCGAATTTATCCAGGCTTGACATTGCCTTCAGTGATGCACATTGTCAGGTGTTCTGTGCAAGTACGGGAGAGCAGCACAGATTTTCAGAGTAGGATTGAGGATATCTAAAAACAGGGTGAATATGAGTGTGTGTGTGTGTGTGTGTGTGTGTGTGTGTGTGTGTGTGTGTGTGCGTGCGCTCTCTCACCAGAGAGTCTGTTCTGTAACAGTCCCTTTGGGTGAGACTCTCTTATCAGGAACTCCTTTTGGCTCTCTGGTAAGTAAACTCCTGTATGAAATCCACGGCTGCACCTGCCTTACAATAACTCCCCTAGTAGAGCAAGCTGGGCTTTAGCAACGCCTCAGGGCCTGTGTTCAGAAGGACAGCAGGAAGAGAGGAAAGGTTTCTGAAAGGAGATGGGTCAACCAGTGGAAGAGGGAGAGGTGGTAGCTTAGGAGGAAAACATTTGAAAAATAATAGGAAAAAGTAGGTCAGGACCTGACAGAGTCAGAACCTGTCAGTCGTCCTTGTTTTCTTTTGTGTCCCTCTACAAAGCCTGATGACCTCAGGCCGCACTTCCCGGTAAGCCAGCCCCCTCCAGCAAAGTGCAGCTCCGTTTCTCACTGAGGTAAGAGCATACCATGCTCATACCCATGGAGCCCGAGCATGTCCAACAGCTGTATTTTTAGACTTTAATGTCCTAGCTTGCTTAGTTCTCTGTAATTTGCAATTCCATGAATGTAATTCTAGCCTAAAGGCCAGCAAACTGCCACCAGCACCTGCTTTTGTACTGCAACCAAGAGAAGAATGACTTACATTTTTAAATAAACAAAACAAGGATTCCTGAAATTCAAATTTCAATGTCCATAGTTGGCATGTTATTGGAACACAACTGAGCCCATTCATTTATAATTTTCTACACCTGCTTTTTTTGCCATAATGGCAGAGTCAAGTAGGTGAGACAGAGACACGTAAGACAGAACAACCTAAAATATTTACCGTTTGGCTCATTACAAAGTGTTCTGGCTTCTGCTCTAGATTTACTGTTTTCTATGAATCTTTCACTTCGTAAGTCTCCTACCTGGCTGACCTTTTGGGACCTCTAATTCCTGCCTCCTCCCTCAGACTTCTTTGAGATCCCTCTGTCTTGGCACCTCATCTTGTACCCACCACCACTGATAACCCAACCTGCGTCACAGCACAACACTATTAAAAATAGATCAGTAAGTCTTATTCAAGTAGCATTTGATTTGATGAGTCGGGGGGAGGGTAATTATTTGCTGCATCCTGGCTCCTCTTGGCTTAATTAACACATTAGCTGCTAATGGAGACACGCTAGGTACTATTACATGATATGGAGCTTGTATGCACGGTTGTTACAATTGAAACGGAATTTTTGGACTGGAACACGGGGTGTTTCTCTGGACTGAAACCCAGATTCTTTGTCCACCGGAGTCGAAGAATGAATCCATGGACAGAAGATGGTATAACTAAGGTAGAAATTTATTGAAGAACAAGTACAGGCTCCCATATGGGGAGGGGAAAAGTGTCCCACAGAATGGACTCCCATGTAGGGCGGGGGAAAGGACCCTACTGAGTTCCTTTTCTCTATGGATTATAAAGGCTGCAGATCCCGGTGCCTTGATATCCCCTCTGATTGGTCACCATGCCCTTAGAATGGTTACCATAGTAACTCCTGGGCTCAAAGGTGCACCCTCACATGGGACATGTGAAGTTCTCCCCCACCTCCTTCCTTATTGTTTTCCTATTCCTTTTGGGCTTTCTTCTTCTTCTTCGTTTTTGGATGAAGGGCTTCCTTCTCTTTATTTTGTAAATATAGACCTTTTGCGGCTCCCAGTTCCCTCATTCTATGGAAAGGTACCTGTTGCAGCTTTTCAGCTTCCCTATTCTATGGAAATACACCTTCTGCTGCTCTGCAGCCCTGTGTTTCTTCCATGGGCCCTTATTTTCTAAAATTTCCTAAAACCTGTCTTTTTCACCCCTCAAAATTCCTGTTTCACAATTGTCTCCACAACCTTCAGGGAGATGGAGCATTCCTTCCAGGCGTAGTCCAGCAGCAAAGCAGCCAGTTGTGAGAGCTGAAATAGAAGGAAAAGAGAAAAACCTTCCCAATCTGTATTCTTGATGCTAAGAAAAGATTGCTTTTTTTTTAATGGAGAACCCAATGATAAAATAATAATTATTTTTAAGACTTACTATGATCTAGCTAATATGTTTACAACTTTATTTTCATCATCACACTTAATCATTGAAATTTCTCCATGAAGTAGGCATTGTGTTCACTTTACAGGTATAAAACCAGCGAAAGGTAGGGCCACACAGATACCACATGGCAAACCTTTGACTAGGACTCATGTCTCCCCGACCTCACAACCTATGGCAGTGACAAGCACACTGCATGGCTTCCTCAACCCCTATCAAGTATCTGGCTATGGGAAGTGGAAATGTGTTCTAGAAATCCTAAAAAAAAATCACAGGACTACGTGTGCATGGGTTACAGGGGATGGCGAGGATAAAAGAGGAGTAATGGATAGAGTGGAGCTTCTGTTCTAGATTCTGCAAAAGGAAAATTTGACTGATATTATTCACTGCACAGTGAAATTCAGTACAAAATTAGCCCATCTGGCATCTTATTAAAAGGCAGATATCCCTCGAGTGTCTGAAAGTACTTATGCCCATCAGATGCTCTGCTAAGGTGGTGAGGTTCCCTGTATGCACTCACATTCTGTAGGAGAGTCCAAGGGAAAGGCATGCCAGGATCTCAGTGCCCATTCAGTCCAGCCCATTCCTTTAAAATAAGTGGAGATGGAGGCACAAAACGAGACACTGACTGGCCATGTGGCATACGACTGTTCGACTGTTTGTGGCAGGTGCCAGATTAAGTGGCAATTCCCATTACATTATGAACCATGACACAACGGCAGGAGCATGCACTTTAGACGCAGACAGACCAAGATGAGCAACCCGTAAGGGGCTGGCTGGCACCTGTAGTCAGCAGATCTTCTCCTGTTGATACCCTCTGCATCTCTAGGAGTGCAGAGAGCTTGCCCCTTCTAATTGACACCTTAATTCAACTTAATTCACCATATTCCACTGAAGATAATTACCACTGGCACAGAGCTTTATATTCTACAAAGCACCTACCACAATGGTTATTGTTCACATCTAACAGAGAAGGAAGTCTGAATGAAAAGAAATGAAGGGATTGGATCGAGGTCACCCAATAGGGCAGTGCCCTTTCTCCCACCTAGAAATGACTCCCAGTAAAGAAAAGAAGCATCACATGAGTTCTCATGGTTCTTCCAGAGGTGCGTGCGCTTTTCTTCCTTGGGGCTTTCACATACCACGACTAACATTTTTCTGCCACACAATGGCAGAGCTGAAGAGGTGTGACAGAGACACATGATATTCAGCAACCTGAAATATTTATCATCCAGCATATTACAGACAAAGCCTTTCATGAGCCTAACACCTGTTCATGAGTCAGTGTCATTTCCAATTCCTGCTGAACAAACCTCCCAATTTCCCAAGTCAGCGTGAAGTGAATTCTGTTGTACTTTCATTAGAACAGTTTAAGTGAGTTCTTAAGAACAAAAACTTTATACTGTATTTATTCATTCAACAAACATGAGTGCACTCCTAAAATGTTTGAGTTTTACCTGATTTTCATAAATCCTTGCAAGAACCCTCTGACATGAGCATCATTATCTCCATGTTACACATAAGTAAACTGAGGCTCTTCAATGGCTAAGTAACTAATCGAATGTCACAGTACTTGGCAAAGTCAGAACTCAAATGGCTGTGCTGCTCCTTTCTCTTAGAATGTTTCATCAAATCATTATGACAATGCAAAAAAATTATTGGTCAAGTAGAATGATTCCCATTTGACCAATGAGAAAACTAAAATACAGAGAGACAAAAGCACTTGCTCAAACCACATAGTTAATAAACTGGAGAGTTGGGATTCAGATTTTGGTTTTCTGATTAAATTCTGGAACTCTTTCTGGTGTTTTAACAAATCCCTTCACAGACATTTTCACATTATAGCAAATAATATTTCCTTAGGAAATGAGAGCTAGGGATAACAGAGGTATGTTTCTGAGATTTCATTACCCTTCCCATCTAAATTATGCATATGTCATTTATGATTGGGGTGGAGATAAGTGGGAAGATTTTTGTCATAGGCAATATAACAACTCTCCCAATAGGAGTTCTTCAATTCTGAGGTTTCTCTGGAGACATAATCTGCATTCTAAGCCCATAAAAACCATTCTGGCTGCTCATGTAGTAATTCCAATACCTTTGTAATAATGTTTCTTTTTCATTTCCCTGAAAATGGGAATGCATTGCTCAAAAAGGCCATTGTTACTTACCTTGTGAATCATATATGGGAAAAACATGGCCCAGCTCAAAGCAGCTCAGTATTTCCTTGGGGCCCTTCACTGAGGGGATTACATGGTGCATCAGACTTGAGAGCAAATGAAACACAGAGGGACCCACAGATGCACCAAATCCCATTTTGGAAAGTCTGTTCCAGGGGAAGGTTGCAAACAAGCCATTATTTTGTCAGTTAGAACAAAAGCCCTGATTAAAAATTAAAATACATTCTCTACTGATAAATATGCAGCTGCCTAATTACTTGCAAGATTTATATTTTGCGGTGTTAATTCCCTCATAATGGTGATTTCTTATTCCCTTTAAACCAGAACACAGCGAGCTTGACAGTGATAAGCTTCAATAAACATGTGGTTGTCCCTTTTACTAAATAGATCATGCCTGATTATTAATGTTTTCAAAATCCCATTTTAAAATCTTTCACCAGAAGAGAACTTTGTCTCTTCCATCAAATGGCATTCAGTGTAAAAAGAAGTGCGTATTTAGAGACACCTAGTTATGGCTAATTTATCATTTCTTTTCTGCCAACTGGACCTTCTAATTTGCTATCACCCAACTTCCCTCAATATTCACATACATACACACACAACCATTACATAAAGCAAAACATTTAAATATCATGGCATGTGTGGCTCAGCAGATGGAGCATTTTCCCAAGCACCAAGAGGTCACTGGTTCAATTCCCAGTCAGGGCACATGCTCAGGTGGCAGACTGGATCCCCAGCAGGGGGCATGAGAGATGTTTCTCTATCATCGATGTTTCTACATCTCTCCCTCTCCCTTTCTCTCTAAAAAACCAATGAAAACATATTTTTCATGGAGACAGTTAACAGTATGGTGACTGCCAGAGGGAATGGGGATGGGGGTAGGAAGAAGAGGGTAAAGGGGAATAAACAGTGATGGGAAAAGACTTGACTTGGGGTGGTAATCACACAATACATTATGCAAATGATGTAGAATTGTATACCTAAAACTTACATAATTTTATTAACCAATGTCACCCCAATAAATTCAATAGAAAATAAAATGATAGCTTTTAGTTGTGTCAAATAACTTTCGGAGGCTGGGATAGAAGGAAGAGTGGAAGCCATGATTGAAGAGAGATCATAAAAATAAATGGAGGACAGAGTGAAGTCAACCAAATTGGTGGTGTCAGCTCCAAGCACCTCTCTACAGAAACATTTAAAAATGGAGCACAAACTGTCAAAATCAAATTTGTCACAACTCTGGAAAACGTTCAGAGGTTTATAGCAACTAAGTGAGTGCCATATCAGAAGAAGGGCAACTTTAAAATGATAGGAAAATGTTATGGGGCTTTTATTTTCCTTGTTCGGCTCAGGAGTGGTCTGCAGACATTAGCCCACATGCTCAGTGTGAGACCCTGGGCTCTGGGTCTAGAGGGAGCAATTGTGTTTGTTTCCTCTAACCTGTTTGGAAGCAAATGAAGGCCTGATGCAGGGGGCTTGTCTTTTATTTTATTTTATTTTATTTTATTTTATTTTATTTTATTTTATTTTATTTTACCTAATTTAGAACTCACTCAGGGCAGAAAAGCAGCAGAAACATTTCAGGTAAAATGAACAATCCTCTCAGACTCCTAAGCCTGCCCTCCCCAATTAACTCCCCAGGCACCATGTGCTCTGACATCCTTTTCTAGAGCCTGGGCACAAGATTCCCCTCACCTCTGTGCCATTTCTCATGCTGTTAACCCTTTGGGATGAATCTTACCTCTGCCAGGGACTGCATTCAAATGCCATTATTTTATGACATTGTTCCCAGAACAATTAAGCTGAAAGCAGCTTGTGGTAGTGGAAAGAACACTGACTTTGAACATAGAGAAATCCCGGCTAGCAAAATCTGATATGTCTCAGTCATGGTCTTCGGGTCCTTGCTGGCCTCAGTTTCTTATCTATCCAGGCCACTATAAGAAAACTACCATAGATTCAAGGTCTAATCAACAAACATTTATTTTTCAGAGTTCTGAAATCTTAGAAGTTAAAAATCAAGGTACCGGCAAATTCAGTGTCCGGAGGCCTACTTCCTGGTTTAGAAAGTAGTGGGAAGAGAGCTCTCTAAGATCTCTTTTATGAAGTCATTAATCCCATTTATGTGGGCCTCACCCTCATGATCTAATCACAACCCAAATGCCCTAGCTCCAAATATTACTTTAGGGGTTAGGATTTCAACACATGAGTTTTTTAGAAGGCCTAAACATTCAATCCTTAACACTCAGGTTCTGCATCTATTAAATAGGATTAATAATGTTTCATTGGATTTTTTGAGAATAAATTTAAAATCTATGCAGTAGTCCCTTCATCTGGTAAATATTCAATAATTGTGTATCTACCTTCCCAGTGGTCCATGAGAAGGGCATGCTTATTAGAATGGGCAAATAACATCCCTTGAATGTGTATGGTGTCTTAATATTTCAAAGCATGTTACTTATAGTCTCATTTGATCTGTAAAATTGATGGTATCCATTAGGATAATATGAGCTGAGAAGGACAAACTTTAGACTTCAAGTTGACGTTAGCAATAAATTAATTATGTTTCTTTACTGAAGTCCCAGAGATGGAGTAAACCAATGGTTCTCAACCTTCCTAATGCTGCGACCCTTTAATACAGTTCCTCATGTGGTGACCCCCAATTTCATTGTTACAAATTGAACATAATTAAAGCATAGTGATTAATCACAAAAACAATATGTAATTATATATGTGTTTTCCGATGGTCTTAGGTGACCCCTGTGAAAGGGTCGTTCGACTCCCAAAGGGGTCACGACCCACAGGTTGAGAACCACGGGAGTAATCAGTCATATGATCTGATCAGTGACCCAATAATCTGGGATCTCCTGGTAACTCTCACCTTCTGTCCTTGGCATTGGCTTTATCCTGTGGCTGGCGCTTCTCAAGGAGGCCACCAGTGCAAAAGGGAACATGCGCTGCTTTACCCATATCTAGCTGAAAAGATTTTCTTTACTAAACATCACAATCCCTCTCTTCCATCTGATTGGATCAAATTAAGATGTGTTCCCATGAGAGCAATTACACCAGCAGAGGGATGCCATGCACTGACTGGTGACACCAATCACCTGAAGCAAAATTAACTCGGGGGAGCTAGTCTTAGTGCCCACCATGCAGAGTATGCAGTTTCTATTCCAGAAAGGAAATGCTTCGCCCTAAATCACAGAGATAAGTAATGCTCAATTGAGGATTAAAGCTCAGATCCCCTGACTCCTATTCTCATTACATAGATGATTAGAGACCATATTGGTTATTTGTTTTAGGCTTCCAAGTTACAAAAAGCCTCAACTCAAAGTTGAGTTGCTCATTATCTCACATACAAAGGAATACAGAGAGAGATAAGCTATCGAGCCATGAAAAGAAATGGAAGAACCTAAAATGCATATTATTAAATGAAAGAAACCGGTCTGAAAGGGCTACATATTATAGGATTCAAACTATATGACATTCTGGAAAAGGCTAAATTATGGAGACAGTCAAAAGGCCAGTGGATGCCAGGGTTTAGGAAAGAGAAAGGGATGATTAGGTGTGTATAGATGGGGGATGGGGGATAGATTTTAGCGGCAGTGAATATACTCTGTATGACACTTTAATGGTGGGTATATCCTATATAATAAAAGGGTAATATGAAAATTGTGCCCTCGATCAGGAGTTCAGCCAGAATTTGACCAGGGGTTGGGGCCAGCCCGCCAACCACCTGTGGCTCCTCCCCCTGTTTGGCCCCATCCCTGATGCCTCCCCTGTATGGGGGCAGGGCCAGCCCACCAACCTCCCACGTCCCCTTCCCCAGGCCATGCACGAATTCATGCACCAGGCCTCTAGTATCTGTAATAATAAAAGAGTAATATGCTAATTAGACCAGACAACCTTCCGGAGGCAGGGAATCCCGGGTCCCGGGTGCTAGAGGAAAGCCAGTGCCAGCAGTCAGGGGAAGGAAGGTCTACTCTTGCATGAATTTCATGCATCGTGCCTCTAGTTATTATATATTTGTCTAAACCCATAGAATGTACAACACCAAAATTAACCCTAATGGCCTGGCTGACATGGCGCAGTGGTTGACTGTCAACCTATGAACCAAGAGGTCACAATTCAATTCCCGGTCAGGGCACATGCCCAGGCTGCGGGCTCGTTCCCCAGTTTTGGGCATGCAGGAGGCAGCTGATCAATGATTCTCTCTCATTGATTTTTCTATCCTCCCTTCCTCTCTGAAATCAATAAATATCTTTTTTTTTTTAAAAAAAAAAAAAGGAAACCCTAATATAAACTTTGGATTTTGGGAGATAGTGGTGTGTCAATTGTAACAAATGTAACACTCTAGTGTGAAATGTTGATGGCCAGGCAGGCAGGTGGGAGAGGGAGAAGGACTATGTGGAAAATCTCTGTACTGTCTGCTCAATTTTTCTGTGAACCTAAAAGTCTCTAAAAATTAAGTTTATTTATAACAAAGAAGAAAGAGTGTCAAGGAAGGGCTCTAGGCTTTATTGATTTAGTGACTCAGGGGCATCATCGAAAACCCAGCTTCTTTCCATCTTTTCTCTCTAGCACCTTCAGGGGCCCAGCTTTGCCTGTAGGCTGACTCCTCTCACAGAGCAAGATGGCTGTTGGAATTCAAAGCCTGACACCCACGCGAGAGGAGAGCCTATGGCAGAATAGGTACAGCCTTCTCTGGAATTTCCTGCTTAGAAGAAGCCCTTAAGGAGATGTATCCTTTTGCCTTCTGGCCAGCTGTGGGTCTCAAGCCCATTCTAAACAAATTACCTGATGAAAGTCTGAAACCACCAATTTTAATCAGCATTTACCCTGAGTCATGTGAGGAAAGGTGGCTACCTGAACTTAAGTCATGGTTCTGTTTAGGAGGGGGTGTAGGGAGGAGGAATTGGTGAGTGAATATTCAACATTTTCTGCTGCAGAGAATGCTGCGAGAAAAAAATGTTACTTTTTAGTAGGCGTTTCTCCTCTACTCTTTCCCTTTCTTCTGGAGGCCATAGGCAAGAGTGGACATGAAGTGGGCCCCACAGTTGACTGAGGCGGTGAGCTATTCCAAAACTGCAGAGGACCTCAATGGGAGCCAAAGAGGACGATTTTTGTTATTGTTTATACCGCTGAGTCAGCAACAGACCAAGCTACTATCACAAACCTTTTGAGGAAGGCGATTTTGAAAAGTAATCCATTTCTTTACAATCTAATGGCCTATGCTAGACAAAGCTACAACCTGCATTGTCAATGACTTAGCCAGAGCTTGGCTGTTTCCTTACAGCAATGTCATAGCCAACACTCTTCATCTGAGAATCTTATCAGAAATCTTCACCATACTTGCTTCTTTTGCTCCTTAGCCTCACAACTTTAATGACTCCCTAGAATTAGAGGACAGAATCCACTCCTCAGAGTTAAGGTCTCCCCTCTCAAGCAGAGCTTCTCATTCCTATGCCAGAGAGCACAAAGCTGCATGGAAACTGAGGCACGTCCCCCTACAGCAGTGGCTTTCAACTTGACTACATCCACATCAGACACACCTGCAGGACTCTGCAAAAACATACAGAATCTATATCTCTGAGATTCTAATTCAGTAGAACTGAAGTAGGCCCCAAAACACAAGATTTAGGCAAGGGGTGACATTTCTATTTATGAAAGCAAACATGGCTATATTGTGGAGTAGAGTGCAACATTGCATACGTCTTCAAAGTAAAACTATAAACATTCAAAAAGTGTTATTCAAATTTTCGGTGTGAATTTTCTATCGCTATTTCAGGCTATCACCCAAGAGATAGTCACTAACTCTTGTTGGCCATTAGAGGATATTTAGGAAAAAGTTTTCAATCCTTCCCAGGGCTAATGCATGCCCTCAGGAGCCATGGCAGGTGGGGAAGAGTTTTCTGATGACTGCACGCAAAATTCATACCACAGCCAGTGCCTAATAAGCCTGAACTTTCTGCCTTAAGATGGCACAGCTGTTTTTATGGTTTAATAAAAATACCTTCTTGGAGTTTACATTATCAAGTTGCAATATTACACTCGACCTTTCTGCAGCTGGCTCACTGTTTGTCCTTAAAGCTCCTCACTCCACTTACCCTGAATAAGTAGGAAATGCTGTGTCCTAACCCACAATCAATCAACATAAATAAAACAATTCAGCACAGATGTGACCCGAATACACATTTAGAGTCACTAATTGCGCCAAACAGCGGCACAAGGTTTCAAGGTCAGACAAAGCAGCAATGAACTGGCTGCTTATGATTGTAATTTCTCATTTGCAGAGTTTCAGAGAGCTTGCCACTCAGCAGACATTCTGTAACCCACAGCAACTGCTTTTTCCTCAGGTGGCGATGGAAGTAGATACAGGAAAGTCGTTATTGCTATGAAGCTACAAAAGAGTAAATCCAGGCTAGTCTACCCCTCCCAGGAACAGACAAAAACAGAGGAGAAAGAACTTAGACTTTGGATTCAGTCAGGCGGGTTTGAAATCTGGTTTAACCCCTTGTTAGTGATGGATTCCTGAACACTTCGTTAAACTTAGCCTATGGTGCCTCATCTTTGTGATGTGACTCAAAAACGATCATTTGATTCTGTTTCCCACTGGGAGGCAGAATTAGCACAGGTGCTGGCTCCTTCTCCAAAGATCAGGGGCAGGTGGGGGAACTACTGAAAGTTCTGGAAGCCTAAGAAATAACAGAGAAGCTGTGGGAAATGCTTTGAGAGAGGCAGAGTTGTTTGAAATATCGTGTAGGTAGGAAGTGAGGCCTCCGCCCCAAGGCAGGGTCCAGCCAGTGGGCTGAGGAGGGACAAGTTAGGAAAAGCACTTTGAGCCCAGCGGTTCCCTTGAGATCATGGGCGCTCCCTTCTTAGAACTTGGTGCAGCTTCACAGAAGCTCTGATAGAAGGAGGTTGGAATTAAAAGGGTGCAAAGAGATAGCAGCAAAATTTTAAAGAAAATAAACAGTGTAGCCACATTCATATTAGAACAGAATAGGTTTTAAATTTAAAATATCTTATAATGAATAAAGAAGTTGCTTTCATGTTGATAAAAGTTTTCATTTACTTCATGTTATATCTGACAAGGGTTTAATCTCCAAAATTTACAGGGAACTCATACAACTTAACAAAAGGAAGATAAAGAACCCAATCAAAAAAATGGGCAAAGGACCTAAATAGACACTTTTTGAAAGAGGACATACAGAAGGCCAAGAGACATATGAAAACATGCTCAAAGTCACTAATCATCTGAGAGATGTGAATCAAAATGACAATGAGATACCATCTCACACCTGTCAGAATGGCTATCATCAACAAATCAACAAACGACAAGTGCTTGTGAGGATGCAGAGAAAAAGGAACCCTCGTGCACTGCTGTGGGACTGTAGACTGGTGCAGCCACTGTGGAAAACCGTATGGAATTTCCTCGAAAAATTAAAAATGAAACTCCCATTTGACCCAGTATCCCCACTTCTAGGAATATATCCCAAGAAATCAGAAACACCAATCATAAAGGATATATTCACCCCTATGTTCATAGCAGCTCAATTTACAATAGCTAAGATCTGGAAACAGCTTAAGTGCCCATCAGCAGATGAGTGGATTAAAAAATGCTGGTACATCTACACAATGGAATACTACGCTGCTGTAAAAAAGAAGGAACGTTTACCATTTTCAACAGCATGGATGGACCTGGAGAGCATTATGCTAAGCAAAATAAGCCAGTCGGAGAAAGATAAATATAATATAATGAACAACATAAACTGAAGAACAAAACTAGATCCAGAGACATAGAAACATTGATCAGACTGTCCAACCTCAGAGGGGAGGGGAGGGGAGGAAATAATAGAGCAACTAAAGGACCTGTATACATGCATATAAGTATAACCCATGGACACAGACAGTAAGGGGGTGAGGGCATGTGCTGGGGGTGGGAGTGGCTGGGGAGAGGTCAATGGGGAAAAAGGAGACATGTAATACTTTAAACCAGTGGTTCTCAACCTGTGGGTCGCGACCCCTTTGGCGGTCCAACGACCCTTTCACAGGGGTCGCCTAAGACCATCATGCATATCAGATATTTACATTATGATTCATAACAGTAGCAAAATTACAGTAATGAAGTAGCAACAAAAATAATTTTATGGTTGGGTCACAACATGAGGAACTGTATTTAAAGGGCTAGAAGGTTGAAAACCACTGCTTTAAACAATAAAGAATTTTTTTAAAGTTTTCATTTACTGTGATAGAAGATATATTCATTTTAAACATATACACAACTAAAAATGGTCTTCTATATGTTATACAATAAAATTATAGAGCCACAGTTATAAATGGATGCATTCATTACCAGAGTGGGAGATTTCAATGTGACTTTTTCATTTATTAATAGACCAGTCAGGTAAAATAGGTATATAAAAGATCTAAATGCAATTAAGAAGTTTCATCTATACATGGATATAAATAGAACGTTGAACTCAACGATAATAAGCCTGGAAATAAGCCTGCTTCTCAAGAATATAAATGACATTATACAAGTAAATCATGTACTAAAATATAAACCAAATCTCTACAAATGTCAAAGGACAGGTAAAAAACAGAATTTCTATTTCTTGATTATATGCCAGTCAGTTAAAAATTAGTTACTGAAAGTAAAAATTTCCCACACATTTTGCAATTCCAACAAAAATGGACCTAAATAACTTATGTGAAAATATAATTATCTAGAACTGCTTGATAATGAAAACACCACACATCAAAACTTGTGCACTAAACCTAATGTGGTGGTTTGAGGAATATCTACAGCATTATGTACTTGCATTAGAAAGTGAGACAATATAAACATTAATAAGGTTAGAACCCAATTTAAAAAATTAGAGTCAACAACAAAGTAAACACGAGTTAGAAGAGATTTAAAAAAAAAAAACTAGAAATTGATGAGGTAGGAAAGAGATACAATTGATATCAATAAAGCAAAACGTTGGTTCCCTGAAAAGACTAATCAAATAGACTAGACTCCAGCAAAATTCATCAAGATAAAAAGAGTAAAGGAAATAAAGACATTTTGAATGATCAGTCTAAAAAAAGCCACATACTATATGGTTTCGTCTATAAAATATACTGTAAAATTATACAAATAGTAAAAAGGTAGTGGTTCCCAGGGATTCAAGGGAAAGTGGAGAAAGGGATGAATAAGTGAACGTGTTTTGTATGACATTATAACCATAGATACATGACATTTTACATTAGTCAAAACCCATAAAACTATACAATGTAAATAGTGATTGCTAATATTTATTAGAGATTTTAATTAATAATAATAATGTATCAATTAGGTTGCAACCACACTAACACAAGATGTTAACAATAGAAGGAACTATGTAAAGAATGAGGAAGGGTATAAAGGAATTCTCAGTATTTTCTATATTTTTTATAAACATAAAACTGCTGTAAAGATAGAGTTCTTTTAAAGCATTATGAATTATAAAGTAGGCAAATCTACAGATAAAAGCAAGTTTTAAAGGGAAAATAACATACCAAATATTTCCCATACTAATTAATTAAAATTGATTCAAGCAAAAATAAAAATATGAGTAGTCCTATAGCTATTATAGAAATTAAAATAGTAGTTTTAAAATCTTCATATGAAGGCAATACCAGGCTAAGATGATTTTACAAGTAGATACTATCAAACTTACAAGGTAAATTTCATCCCAATCTTAAATTCCTTCAGACAATAAAAAAGTATTGAATTCTTTCCAACGCATTTTACAAAGCCTGTGTTGTAAACTGGATTAAAATTTAAAAGAATAAGTAAATATAAACGTATTGAAATAATAAAATTATTTAGCAGGGTTGCTAAGTGTAAGACAAATATGTAGTCAATTGTACTCAAATACATCAACAATGAACTAGAAGGCAAATAAAAACATATTGTTTACAACAGTTTCAAAGAATACCCAGTGTCTAGTAATAAATATCCAAAGGCTCTTACATACTCAAGAAAAAAATCACAAATGTACGTCACAAACCATGTATAAATTTTTTAGGACAGTATTTTTTAATGATAGCAAAAATCATTGGTAACATACTCATGTAAGCAAAATTGTATGACTTACAGCTACACAAACAAAAGAATTAATATTAATAATAAACTGAGCAAATAAGAGTAAATGCCAAAAAATTACAGTCAACATGATAATCTTTTTATAAAGGTTAAAAACAACACAACTGCCCGGCCGGTGTGGCTCAAAGGTTGAACATCTACCTGTGAACCAAGAGGTCACCAGTTAGATTCCTGGTCAGGGCACGTGCCAAGTTTCGGCCTCGATTTGCAGTGTGGGCTGTGCAGGAGGCAGCCAATCGATGATTCTCTCTCATCATTGATGTTTCTATCAATCCCTCTCCTTTCCTCTCTGCAATCAATAAAAATATATTTAAAAAATACACAACTGCCGAAGCCGGTTTGGCTCAGTGGATAGAGCGTCGGCCTAAGGACTGAGAGGTCCCAAGTTCGATTCCGGTCAAGGGCATGTACCTGGGTTGCGGGCACATCCCCAGTGGGAGATGTGCAGGAGGCAGCTGATCGATGTTTCTCTCTCATCGATGTTTCTAGCTCTCTATCTCTCTCCCTTTCTCTCTGTAAAAAATCAATAAAATATATTTTAAAAAAAATAAAAAATACACAACTGTATTAGAGATGCATACATCTATGACAAAGCTATACAAAAAAGTACATACCATATAAAAATATATATGTATGTACATATATAGTTTTGTTATATCTATATGGATATATACTAGATATAAATAGATATTTAAAATATTTATTCATCACTTTTACAACTCAGCAATATATAGAAAATTTCTAGAGATGTGCTACTGTCACCACAATCCAGTTTTACACTGTTTTCATCATCCCCCTACAAAGAAAAAAAAACAAAAACTTGAGTCTGTTCTCTGTTAAGTTCCACTCATTCTTACCCCAGGCTCAAATAACCACTGATATGCTTTCTGTCTCTATAAAAATGCATCTTCTGGACATTTCATATGTACAGAATCATACTATGTCTACTCTTTTGTACCTGGCTTCTCTCATTTATTAGATTTTTAAAAGTTTATCCATATTGCCCCATGTCTTAGTACTTTATTCCTTTTTAATGCTGAACAATATTCCATTGCACCCATATACCACAATTTCTTCATCCATTTATCATTTCATGGGTATTTGGTTTGCTTAGACTGCTATGAACAATGCTATTAACATTTGGGTACAAGTCTCTATATAAACTATTATCTTCATTTCTCTTCAGAAGATTCCTGCTAATGGAATTATTGGGCTATATGATAAGTTTATTTTTAACTTTGTAACCAACTGCCAAACAATTTTCCAGAGTTACTACATCATTTTATATTCCCACTATTGATTTATGAGGTTACTGTTTTTCAACATCTTCACCAACACTTGGTGTTGGCTGACTTTTTTATTATGCTAATTCTAGTGAATGTGAAGAGCTATCTAATTGTGGTTGTAATTTGTATTTCTCTAATGACTACTGAAGTTGATTGTCCCTTACATATTTATTAGTTACTTTATGTCTTCTTTTCTGAAATGGCTTTTCAAGTTTTTTGATCAAAATTTTAATACGTTTTTATTGATTTTAGAAAGGAAGGGAGAGGGAGAGCTAGAAACATCAATGAGAGAGAAATATCAATCTGCTGCCACCTGCACACTTTCTACTGGGGATCAAGCCTGAAGCCCTGCAACTCTGCAACCCTGGCATATGCCCTGACCAGGAATCGAACTAGCGACCTCTCCTCCTTAGTGCATGGACATTACTCAACCTACTAAGCAACACCAGCTGGGCTGATCAATTTTTAATTGGATTATTTATTTCCTATTATTGAGTTTAAAGAATTCTTTACATATTTGGGGTACAAGTCTATTGTATTTAGGATTCGCAAATATTTTCTCTACACTTGTCTTTTTAATGGTTTCTGTGTAATTGTAGCATTTTTATTTTAATGAGTTTTAATTTATTAATTTTTTATAATTTTTACAACTGAGCTTTGGTGGCATGGCTAAGAATCCTTTGTCTAACCCAAGGCAGCAAAAGTGTTATCTGGGTTTTCTTTTGGAAGTTTATCGTTTCAACTCTTACCTTTATATCTATAATCTGTTTCAGTTAATTTTTTGTGTATGGTGTAGGTAAGGACCTAAGTTTTTGTATGTGTGTGTTTGCATATCCAATTATCCCCAAGCCTCTTGTTAAACAGATTTCAATATAGATTTAGCTTTAGTTTTAGATTCAGGATAGAGTTTCTCTCAGATGAGAGGAATCCAGGAGAGGAAGGCAGAACATTACATAAGAGATGCACTTACCATCATTGTACTAGCTTCATTGTTCATGAGCATTTGATATTATAAACACAAACAAGTAAGCAAAAGAGAGCTTCACTCACCAATGATAAGGATATGTCTACAACTAGAGATTTGACCAAGTCCAAGTATTTGTACCTGAAGTCCAATATATCTATATATTTTTAATGAGAATAATGCTGCCTAATTAGTAGAGCTGCTTTAAGGGTCAGAAAATGCACACATATAAAGTGGTTGACATGTGGTAGATGCTCAACCCACAGAAGCTCTCTTGGTTATTATGACACTCCTGTTACGAGCACTGAAGGAGAAAATAGGCTCATGTCAGGATGAAGGGCCACACGAATTTTCTGGATTTAGGTTAGCCGCAGAAAGAAGGCTTATTAAAGGTACTTCTTCAATAAAACTGTCTCTCTGTTTATTCCTGAGAATCCCTTATATGCTCATACGTCTATCCAAAATAATGAAAGGAAGACTATGCTTTTCATCTCTTCTCTGGTGAAATACTGGTTTTAAAAAATAACAAAAACCTGATCAAAGTGATTCAGGAAAATTTGTCATTAAAATCAAAAGACTTCCCTGCATCCAACAACTACACTTTCTCAGACAGCCTCTGTCGGGCAGGTGCATCTGCCTCCTGGTGCTGCTGCCACAGCAGATCCACCGGTGAATCCAGACACCAGGGGTGACATAGAAACCGCTCTCTTTCAGTACCTCTCCAGAAGCATAAAGCCATATTTACATATGCAAACATAGCTAGCTCTATAGTAGAGCTGAGGATATCTAGCAATAAAATATACAAACTATTAGAATTCATCTTCCATTTTGAGTCTAGCAACTGCAAAGAATGGAAACAGGCTAGACATTTTGCTGTGACAAGCCAAAACTTCACGGACAATACTAAAAGGCAGGGCAATTATTTAGTTTCTGATGTGAGCAAAAACTAAAGTTACCTAATCATTCATAATCATGAGACATGCTGAGGAAACTCTTAGAAACTTGGATTCCTTACTCATTAATAAAAGTCTGAGTATAAGCTAACTTATTAGAGAAACTGGGGAATAAAAATATGCTTGGTCCCAACGCCAGGAAAGTCAATATCTTAGAAGGATAATACCCCAAAACAAAATAATAAATAGTAGATATCCGGAACAGTCAGACTGAACCTGCAGCTCACTTGACTAGATTCCAAAGAGGCTGTGTTGGTGAGGGCACGGCAAAGATAACCATCCCAGTCTCTACTCCTCAAGCCAGGCTTTGTTTTGTTTGTTTGTTTCTCCCTCTCCCATCACATGGCATTTGTATCAACTTTTGCCCCAAACTGCCTCCCTCTTGTGTATTTCCTCTACCAATGAACTCAGGACCCCAGGTACCCAAGGCAGAAATCCACAAGCCTCACTACATTGCCCCTCAGCCATTGCCAAGTAACTGATTCTCTCCCCTTACTGTTTCTTTTTTAAGTGTGTGTGTGTGTGTGTGTTTAGTGATTATTTTAGAGGGAGAGGACGGGAGAGAGATAGAGATGGAAGCATTGATCAGTTGCCTCCTGCGTGCCCCCTACTGGGGATGGAGCCTGCAACCCAGGCATGTGCCCTGACCAGGAATCAAACTGGGGACCTCTTGGTTCATGGGTCACCACGCAACCACTGAGCCACACCAGCTGGGCCCCTTACTGTATCTTGAATCTGTTCACCATCCCCACTGCTACCTTTTCAGGCCTCGCCATTTCTTGCCTGAATTATTGCAACTGTGTCTTAGACCCCTTGCTAGTTTGTTTACCTCCTTCAAGCCATTCTCCAAAAGCAGCCAATGGACTCGCTGAAGTGAACATCAGCACATCAGTGACTCCCAATGATAGAATAATAACATGTGAATTACATGGCATACGATTCTCCACCTCACGTGAGCCAGCAGCCCTGCTTCATGCCCCAACCTCACCGCTTTCCATATCTTCCTTGTGCTTTTCATTTCAGTCTGTCCAAGCCAACACTGCCCCCCAAAAAAGTAAAAAATAAACAGAAGAGTTGAAATTTTAAAAAGTGTTATATTTAAGCCATCATATCCAAAATTTATCATTCCAGATAAAGATGTGCCACACACACACATACACACACACACACACACACACACACACGTATGTGCAATGGAACATTTGTTAGCCATGACAAAGAAGTAAATCCTGCCATTTGCAACATGGATGGAATGTAAGGGCATTATGCTCAGTGAAATAAGTCAGACAGAGAAAGACAAAATTGTATTATATCACTTATATGTGAAATCTGAAAAGCCAAATGCATAAAAACAGAGTAGATGGTGGTTACTAGGGTCTGGGGGTGAGGAAATTGGAGAAATATTAAGGGTACAAACTTGCAACTAGTAGATAAATAAGTCTTGGAGATCTAATGCATAGCGTAGTGGTTCTAGACAATAATATGTATTATACTGTAAACTTCAAAGTTGCTAAGAGAGAAATCTTAATTGTTCCTATTATAAAAATATATATAATTACAGGAGTTGACCACTGTGGTGGCAATTATGTTACAATATCTAAATGTATCAAATCAACATGTTATACATCTTAAACTTTCACAGTGCTACATGTCAATTATATCTCAATAAAAAATTATCATTCCAACATGTGGCATTAGCCACATTTCAAGTACTCAATAGTCACATGTGGTCAGTAGCTACCATATCAGATAGTGGAAGTCTAGGATACTTGAGTGTTCCCCGGTCTTCCCCATGCCTACTTATCTTTGGGATTTTCCATTAGCTGCCACCTCTGGCTGAAATTTTTTCTCCTCCTCATTCACATCCCACCACCCCACTGGGATGGTTGTTCCTCCATTATTGTGCCCTTCCTGCTACACCTCCTTCAAATTATGTCTCTTTCATACATTCCCAGAGCATGCTCAGCTTTCCTCAGCAAGGTAGGTTTTGAGTTTGTTTTAACTAGTGTCACAGATACCTCAAAATGTCCAGCAATTAGCAAAATATTTGACACGTAGCAAATTAAATGGACAACAATGGTTGCCTGCCAAGCCATAATACCTGCCTTAGTCAGGCATCTACTCAGAGGCCATGGAGCCCCATTCAGCTCTAAGGTCAAATCCATCAGCACATGCTATTACCCTGAGGATTGTTATTGGTCTGGGATGGGCATGTGACCTAAGTTAGTTCAATGAGCCAAAGGGGAAAGAAATCCCAGAGTTAAGGCAAGGCTTTTGCTTTTTCCCACAGTGTGTGATCCAGAAAGTGTGCTGCCCCTATTACTGCTGGCAGGCTTCTTATGAGGAGCCCTCCAACAGGGCAAAGACAAGGAGAGAAGACGGGGCCATGAAGTAGCCAGGAGTTGAAGTCTGGATTGAGTCTGGACTTCAAGATTTATGAGATAACAAGTTTCCTAATTGTTAAAGCCAGTTTGAGTGAGTCTTTTATTACCTGCAACCCAGAGTATATAATAGATCTTATTAAATTATGTTAAATGAATGTTTATTATGTGACAGACATTGTTCTAGACCAGTGGTTCTCAACCTTCCTAAGGCCGCGACCCTTTAATACAGTTCCTCATGTTGTGGTAACCCCCAATCATAAAATTATTTTCATTGCTACTTCATAACTGTAATGTTGCTACTGTTATGAATCATAATGTAAATATCTGATATGCAGGGTGTATTTAGGCAACCCCTGTGAAAGGGTTGTTTGATCCCCAAAGGGGTCATGACCCACTGGTTGAGAACCACTGTTCTAGACATTATACAGATAATATCCCCTTTTTGAAAACCTATGTAAGCTTGATATTTTTAGTGTCTTTCAATTTTTACTTCTATGTTTTGTTAAAAAAATCAATCATCTTCAGAGATAAGATCTTCCTAGATGAATTAGGGCATTTTTCCTTCTACTATCCCGGAGGTGGGAAGCCTTCTTGGTGTCTGTTCCCTGGGACTTTAGATTGCTGGAGATCAGGGACTGTGGAGTGTTCCCATTCTTCACCTTCCGGCTGTATTTATTGCTATTTGATAGTCCCCATTCTTCAGCTGTATATGGACGTTGGGTGGTAAATCATTTGTCTTTTTATTCTTTACATCATCAAGCCAACAAGATGTGACCGAAAGGACTGCACACGACCCACTGATACTGAATCTTGACTATATGGGATTTGGGTTGTGTTTCTTAGGTAGAAAATGGGAATGGGGAGTGTTCTGTATTTGGGAACATACTGAGGTTGGTATCTGATGAGCTGTGGCAGAGACCAAGCTAAGTGTCCACAAAATCCCCTTCCCTCTATTTTTCCTGGGCCCCTCATTTACGGTTAGGTTGGGGGCCATATGACTAAATCTAAATAAAGGAATAGGACTGTATGTAACATAAGCCACTTGAGAGCTGATCCTTGCAATAATCTTACGTAATAATCTATATTTACCTATGGAGGTCTGCATTACAAATGGTGTCACCCCCAGAATCCCCAGGGTAAGGCTTGGAGAGGAACCCAGCTTCCATCAGACTGAACCATGAACGAGAAAGGAACTTTTATTATTTTAAGCCACTAAGATTTTTATGGTGTTTCCTTAAAGCAGCTGGTTCTACTTATGGTGACTAAAATAGTACTCAATAAATATTTGCTGAATGAATGAACTGGGCTAGTATATAGTATCATTTCCCTTAATGGTATGTCCATAGCCACTCCTGCCAATATATATATATATATATATATATATATATATAAAATACAATTTAGGTCTGCACTCTCCATGAGTCTATAGCATCTGTGTCTGAATTATTCACTACTAAATGCTCAGCTCTCAGCATATGCCTGGGACAAAGTATGTGCTTAATAAACATTTATTGCCACTTTTCCTAAAAGGGACTTGTGAGCTTAGTAAATGCTTAGAGTTTCATAGACTCCTGTTTAAAGCTGATTTTATGTAGGGATAGATATTTTCTAGAATTATAATTTTCTTTTTGCCTTTATACTTTTCTTTGTTTTTTAACTTATATCCATTACTCATTGTAATCAGAAAAAATACAAGTCAATTTTAAAAAATTATAAATCAATGCCCTAACCCATTTGGCTCAGTGGATAGAGCTGTTGGCCTGTGAACTGAAGGGTCCCAGGTTCGATTCCGGTCAAGGGCATGTACCTTGGTTGTGGGCACATCCCCAGTAGGGGGTGTGCAGGAGGTGGTTGATTGATGTTTCTCTCTCAGCGATGTTTTGTTTGTTTTTTTTTAAATATATTTTATTGAATTTTAAAGAGAGGAAGGGAGAGGAATAGAGAGTTAGAAACATTGATGAGAGAGAAACATCGATCAGCTGCCTCCTGCATACCCCCTATTGGAGATGTGCCCGCAACCAAGGTACATGCCCTTGGCCAGAATCAAACCTGGGACCCTTCAGTCCGCAGGCCAATGCTCTATCCACTGAGCCAAACCAGTTAGGGCATCTCAGCAATGTTTCTAACTCTCTTTCCCTCTCCCTTCCTCTCTGTAAAAAATCAATAATATTTTTTAAAAAAGAAAAAATTATAAATCAAGTTGGAATTTTATAAGGAAAAAACATGGCATTAAATTAAAATTTTTACACCACAAACAAATATGAGAGAAACAAGTGCGTTCAGAAACAATAGCTATAACAATGGTTATTATGAAAGAATTCTGTCAGGAAGCAATTCAAGCAAATGGCAACAAAAGATACAATTTCAAGAAAAATCAGCCTCAAGTATTTATTCTCTGTCTTACTCTGTGTAAGGACAGGAAAAGGTCTTTCTTTTTCTTTGCTGTGGCCTTCCACAATTTACGCGAAGCACCTGGTAATTAAACCCCAAGATCTTTAGCGTCTCTGATTCCAACAGCCCCTCTGTTCAAACTGCAAGACAAGATAAGCTACTCTCAAGGCCACATTCTTGCATCCACCTCCTCCCTGCTGCTTTCAGAACTCAGGGGTAATTCTCACTGAGGACTCTCTAGTTAGTAGAAAGTTCCTTTTCCCCCTCTCCTTCAAACCAGCCTCTTCTGAACTCTTCATAACTTTTTCTCTAAACATGTTTTACAGGCTTCGGAAAAATACTGATAAGACACCTCCGTAGGATATCTGCCGACTGTCTCCTAGAAAACAAACCAACCATAACTTCAAGACAGCCCTCCTGGTATCTACTCAACTTCAGCCCCAAATCCTCCTCACCGCTTTGTCACCTAGCAACAGCAGCCATTGCTCTTTAAAAGTGGAAGCAGCTTTTTGTTTCTTGCCCTGTATGGATTAGCAATGCACTGGCCCTTTCCCCCTCGGAAAGTAAAATAAACTCCCCCTCTCTCTCTGCATCTATCTTTTCTCTCAGTTATGAACTATTTCCCAACCCGAGTCACCTCATCAGCCAAACCCTAACAGTTCGTAGCAAAAATAAAACGTTCTGGGTTACTTAAGCCTCTGGGAAATTAGTTCCCGTCCCCTGGAAACAGGACACTAATTTAACACTGTGATCCTTAATGTGCTAAAGTAAAATACACAGTGCCTTTTGACCAAAAACAGGAATTAAGGAAGGCTACATTATCTGTTGTGAGATTAGAAGAGATAATTGGGAAATAACAAGCCAGGGGAACTGGAAACCAGGAAAGGACCAAGGAGATTAGACCTCGCGCGCTTTGAGTTAGCATCTTGTTCAACCGCTGAGCACCTTCTTCCCCAAGGAGCATTTATCTTTAAGTTTTGTGGGAAGATTATAAATTGCACGTAGGAATTAATTAATGGAATGCTTCAGTGTTCCACCTAATCAGATTATAAATCATTGTCTTAGATGGTGTCTCTTATAATCATGACATCCTTAAGAGGTGAATTTGTAGATTAGGTTATTGATTAAATGTGGGGAGGGTGAGAGGCATAAATGACTGCCAGAGGCTGGTGTGAGCAATTGGGTGGCTAATGGTGCCATTTATTGTGGCAGTCCACACATTCTAATGTGTGCAGGAATCACCTGGGAGGCTTTTAACTATTTGAATTCCATGGCCCACCCCTAAAATTCTGCCTCAGTAGATTTATGAGAGGAGCCTAAGAATTTCAAATATTTTAAAAGCATCCCTCGTTGATTCTGGTGCAGATGGGTTGGGGTATTTATACCTTTTGAGGTTTTTTTATAAATAGGAAGAACTCGAAAGGAGAAACAGAATTGGGGGAAAGGTTCTGATTTTTAAGGGTGGAGAAGACTGTGCTGATGATGTGAATCTAAACACATATTCTCCTGTCTGCCCTCTAACCTAACCCTGGAGAAGAATGGGCATTAAGAAGTACTCAGCCAGGACGTTAAAAGATTCCCAAGCCATTACAATGGAGGTAGCTCTAAGAATATGAAAACTATGTGGACTCAAAGAAGTCCACCCGCAAAAGGTTATTTCGTAGCCCTGGGAACGTGTGTGTGTGTGTGTGTGTCGGGGGGGGGGGTAGATGAATTAAACATAAGAAAACAAAGCAAAAAGTCTGAGGTTATGTGAGCACTGCCAATATCCATTTGCAATCCAGACACTTTAGTATCTTCTCTATGTGCTTGCTAGTATTTTCTGTTCATTAAACTCCTAGCATGGTATCATGCTAACAAAGAATGACAAACAGGTTTGTGGGAGAGAGAGGAGCAGAGGGACACACAGAAGTAAAAATACATCATGACAAAGCTTGCCTAGCGAATGAGGCAAGCTGCCTATAAATATGATTGAGAACTTGAAGCATAGAGAGTAGAACTAAGCTCAGTTGACATTAACCCAGCCCCTAAGACAGGGGCTATCTGTCCAGTAGAAATACAGTAAGCCATAGCAGAAGACAGAGCCATGTTGCTCATGCTATTATCATTGGTTTTAGGAGTTCTGGGAAATAAAGGTTAATCTTTTTTTTTTTCATTTCAACATTTAAAGATGGTATTCTTAAAAGAAATATAAAACACCATTTTTGAATATCCTTATGGGTACAAAGCACTCCTTAAGTGCCAAGTAAGTATAACTTTGGCAATTTTCTCAATTTAAGAAAATGCTAGAAATGTGTAGAAGCCATACAAGAGATGGTGCTCTCCCTCTCTCTTTGGGAATTTTTCTCTTTGAGAAAAATTGAGCAAATTATGAGACCTTATTAACAGCCACCAAGAGAATAACTTTGAATAAAATTCAAGGAATATATCTATAATGGCTTCACTCTCAGTAATTTCTTACCAATTGCTATTTTAATGGCTCAATACAATTCCATTGCTTTTGGCATTAAGAGGTTTTTCATTAACATATTCCTACTTTCTTTGAATTCTAAAACCAAAATATAAGGTTGAATGGTATCCAAGAAAAAAAGATGCATTTAGTATACTTTGGCTCACTGGCAACTTGGTGCATAACTCAAGTTGAATATATCTGTAAGCCAAAATTCTATTTTCAAAATTATACATTTTAGTTGTTCCTTCTCATATTAGGCAGACTAGATAATGGATTATTCCCTTTTTACTAGTAAAGTGGCCCCAAAAATGTACATTATTTTTTTAAAATGCATGTCAAGTGGCAGATTTAAATAATAAAAATAAAATTGTTGGAATTTTCACCTGTCCTTGAAAGATCTGGAAATTGCTGTTTTAATGCATTTAAATGGAATAAAAATACTGTAATTCATTAGGGGACACATTGCTATGTCATTTGCTTACAGTGTCTGGCATTCACACACTTATTAGTACATGAAACTTTTTTAAAAAAATGTTTTATTGATTTTTTTACAGAGAAGAAGGGAGAGGGATAGAGAGTTCGAAACATCCATGAGAGAGCTCGATCAGCTGCCTCCTGCACACCCCCTACTGGGGATGTGCCCGCAACCAAGGTACATGCCCTTGACCGGAATCGAACCCGGGACCCCTCAGTCTGCAGGCTGACGCTCTATCCACAGAGCCAAACCGGTTCAGCCATACATGAAACTTTTTATAAAGACATGTAAACTCTCTGGGTACAAGTCCATTTTTTAAAATTTAGTTTCTCTTATATAAAGCAATAGGGAGTCAGAAAGCTGTTATAATAAAAGAGCCGGCTGCAGACACGGCCACCTGTGGAGTAAGCGTGGGTTCTGGAGGATTTTCAAGGCAGGAAGCAACAGGAACCAAACTGGGCCTGCTGTGAGGAGCAGGGACAATTATGGGTGTGAGTTCTGGCCTTGGAGTATGGATGTGGGCATTACATCCTCGCCCAAATTAAGCAGATGGCCACACCTGTCTGCTCACCCAGACATGATCATTTAATCTTTAGAAAATTTTAGGCACTGTATGAAACACCATTATAACCTTGTTTAATTCATAAATTTACTGAAGATGCTATAGTTAAAACTCAGAGTGTCTATTTCTTTGGATCCAAGCTATCTATCTAAGAAAAGAAGGTTACAGGATATGAACTCAGATCTGATTGATAGTGGATATGGAACCTCCACAATGCCAGCATCCTGGCATAGGTTACTTCTGTTCATTAAAAGAGTAAATCCATGTCCAGCAGGTGTGGCTCAGTGGTTGAGAATCGACCTATATAAATCAGGAAGTCACAGTTCAATTCCCGGTCAGGGCACATGCCCTGGTTTCAGGCTCCATCCTCAGTGGGAGGTGTGCAGGAGGCAGCCGATCAATGATTCTCATCATTGATGTTTCTATCTCTCTCTCCCTCTCCCTTCCTCTCTGAGATCAATAAAAGTATATTTTTAAAAAGTGCTTGTGGAATAGCATGAGTCAAATCATAGGAATTTGAAAAAGAGTCTGCAAATTAAGAAGCAGTTAAACAAATTCCAAAACACGTTCATAAAATATAGATATAGGTGAGGTGAGCTTCTGAAGCTGAAATATGAGGGTGCGTACGAAATGCAATCTTCTTGCTAAGAGAAAGCTGGAGAGGCACAGAACTCTGGGTTTGGCAAAAAAAAAAAAAAAAAAATGGAGATGGGAATGAACCAATGGCTATCTCTTGATGAAGCTCAGGGCATGGTCGCCTTGCCTTTCCCAGCTCTGCTCACCTGAAGTCCCCACGCACTTCACCTGCAAGTCCTACTCCATCCCATTCCGAAGTCAGTCCAGGGTGCCCAGGTCCTGCACAGGATGCACTAGGCCCCGAGTCCCACCACTGTAGCCTGGGCAGGTGCTGAGCCACGTGCGGTGTGCCCAGGGGCAGGGCTCAGGGCACCTGTAGCTTCTGAATCACAGCCTTTACTTAGCAGCCACTCTGCTGATCGTCTCTCAATCTCTGCTTTCGAGTCTCCAACCTCCCCTAAACCTTTCACATGGAGCTGAGGTGCTCACACCTTATCTAATGCTTCCAAGGTTCCTGTCTCTCAGGAAAAGCCGACCCCCACTTTACATTCCAGGATGCTGGTATTCTCCTTTTCTGCACAGATCCACACTGCCATCTGGCTGAGGCTGGGTACCGTCATTCATCTGGTACTTCTGTGGCCGAGCCCCAGCCACCACATTGAACCTCCCCGGATATTCACACCAGCCACGACCAGGGAGGCTACTACCTTTATGACTAATTCTCTCCCTGGGTCAAATCACTTGAGGTCCAGGCTTCTTTCTTCTCCTCATTGCTAGTTACTTTACAGCAAAGCCCACTAACATTTGACACTGGCTAAAAGGAAAGCTCTAACCTTCCCACCTCCCCCCCACCCCAAAAAAAAAAAACACACCATTGTATCAAAGAAAGTCACTGTGCTCATCGTTCAAATCTGGGTTTGTGTATAAGATTAGAGTGAGAAAACACTTTTAGAGGATAGCCAAGTGTTAAACTGGAAATGTATGTCTCTTAGGGTTTATATTGTTCCCTCAAAATTGCTAACACAGTACCACTTATTAAGAGATTAAAGTTCATTTCTTTGTGATGCTATGTTTTCATTTATTTCTTTTATTATCACTTAGTTCTTACTTCTGCATTTTAGGTACATGGTTCCATCCAATCTGAACAGTGATCAGCATCTCTTCCTGCGGTTCATGCTGACAAAGCACAGCTTCCGGTTTTCTTCATAATTTTATGTTTTGTAATTCTATAGAGGGTTCTACATATGCATGTATTTTTAAATATATTTTAATTGATTTCAGAGAGGCAGGGAGAGGGAGAGAGAGATAGGAACGTTTTAATTGTCTGCCTCTTGCATGTCCCACCCTGACTACAAATCAAACCATGATCTCCTGATTCATAGGTGAGGATGCTCAACCACTGAGCCACACTGTCCTGGCGGGGCTGCATGTATTTTAATGCTGATCTCAGCTGTTAAGGAAGGAATTGTATCTTTTCCGAAATATGCTTGGTTATTAGGTAATAGGTAAATTGTTCTGTATGCACGAGAACATGAACTTGAGGAGGGGGAGAAAAGGAGGACAAGAAGCGGGGAGGGGAACAGAGGAGGCTACAGCTTGAGCCGTGGAACAGGTGGACACTTGTAGAAATAAGAGAACTGACATTCAATTTCTAGTTGTTTGCCTTTCTGTTAGGTCAATTTCTTCATTTTCTCCCAATCTTTCGTCAAATTTTCCACACACGCCAATGTGTTCTGTGTGTGCTTTTATGATTGCTTCTTTTCTTCGGTTTTGTGAAAATTAAGAAAAAGAAGTAAATCTCATACCCAGAACAATGTGAAACAGAATATGTGCAAAGGAAATGTGACATACATACAGCTAAACTGAGCTAATTTAGTTCACCAACTACAGGTGATCATGAGAAAATAATCCCCCTTCTCCCTCCACCCTATGGCTGTTATAAGCTCCCAAACATACACAGCTTGGTAGTGGGCTTTTAGTAAGAAGATTGCTTTTCATTAGGTTGAGAATTCCTAACGAGAAGGAAAAACATAAGTATTCATAACTCCAAACTACAGTAGCCAGTGATCGTCATTTAATTCTGTATATTGATGTATAAATAACTAAGGCTGAGAATCTTTAAGAGAAAAAGAGAATATTTTCAAGCACAGAGAGGTGAGCCAGCTCCATGCGTAGGGCTCATGGAAGGCCAGGGTGTTAAATCCTAACACCAGGAGCCGCTAGCTAGGAATCAAGCTCTCAGGTGATGGCAAAGATGTCTGACCTGAAAAAAAGGAGGCGGGAGGAGACGTCTGTCTTGTCTAAGGTGGCCTGGGAGTGGAACCCCAGAGCTGCCTAGGGGGTCCCACACTACACGTCTGAGATGCATGTCAGGCGGACAGCGGCTTGTCACTCAGACAGTTGCATGAGGCCTGCCAGGAAAAATCTGCCTTCCAGGTGGCCTTAGTCACTCCAGGTTTGTTTGTTCTTAGTGCTAAAAAAAAAAAAAAAAAAAAAGTGAATAAATGAATAGATGTTTCCTCCCTCAGAAAATAAATGAGTGGTTGGCTGAATCAAACTCCTGCTTCATATGCACAGGCTTTGTCTGTATGTTTCCGACGGTGTGAGGATGAAAGGGTCTGCAGGGAACCCCGCCTGTCTGTACTCAGTGGCCTCTTCTCCGATGCAGGAGACGGTGGGGCTGGCAGGCTCTTTATTTCCTGCCCAGGCCCCTCGGCTTGTCTTCCTGGGTCCCCCGGGAAATCTCTGTCCTGAGAACTTTGAGTCAAAAAACCCTGTCTTAGCCAAGCAGAGCTCATCCCAGGGCCTCAAAGTATGTGTCTGTAGGGAGGATTTGGGGGCGGGGGGCGGGGGGGGGGGGTTGCAGGGAGGAGATTTTAAAACAGCCAGACTTGGTGGACACTGGTCAGCAATATCCACGAACGTTTCTTTGGAGTTGAGGTTTGGCTTTCATTCTGTTAAAATAAGCTTTGCCTGGACTTCTATCAAACATCCTGACTCACAATACCTAGGAGCGGGGTCCAGGAATCTGGACCGATGAAAGCTCTCCATATGATTCTGACCATATCCAGGTAGGGGCATCGTATATTAGAACATTCTTAGCCATAGACATTGAACAACAGACTTGCTAGGAAGGGGCCCCAGGAAATAACTCGAATCCCAAGGGTGATTTTGTAATTTGAAAGCTCATACAGAAAGAGTTGTCTCACCTCTGTCTGGATCCAATCGAACAGACATTTTCATAACAGCCACAGGGTTTCCCAGTGTAATCAATACGTGGCTTACCTGTTCAATAAATGCAGAGAGTCTATTTCATGATGTGGGTAGAGTCCTTTTCAAATGACCTCCTTTTATCCTAATAAAATCTCTGAGCAAATCCTGAGTGGCTCCTTCAGTCATGATCCCAGTGCCCAGGGAGAAGGATGAGAAAGAACCACACAGCGTCTTCTTGTCTGGAAAGGCAAGTTTGTGCTGGTCAGAATACGCTAATTTATGCTGTGGCCACAACTCCTAAAATCCCAATGGATTCAAACTGAAAATATTTGTTTTCTGTTTACCGCCATCAGGAGTCAGTGGGGACCTTGCTTTATCACAGTCACTCAGAGACCCAAGCTAAGTGAGTAGCCACCACCTTGAATACGGCCAACTTTTATCTGAGAGGGAGAAATTCTGAAAAATCGAATGCCAACTAGTCCCTTGCACTCCCAACCCATGGGCTAACCTAGCTGTGTGGCCCTGCTGCACCACAAGGGAGCCAGGAAACACAATCCTGAAGTTTCTTGGGCGGAGAGAACCAGAAAGATTTGGTGAATGCGGCCAATGACTATCAGGGTTCTCATTCATATCCTTAAACTAATCTCTGCTGTAAATCAAGGCTCCGGTCGGACTCGCCTGAACCAAAGATGCCTGTACTGCTCAGTGGTTTTTCACAAGTTTCTTGGCCTCCTCTATTCAATGAGGATGATAAAACACCAGCCCCTGAGGCTTGTGGCTAGAATTAAATAAGGTAAAAAATGCAAAGCTCCTTTCGCACAGAGCCCGATGAATGTTTGCTGATGTTGTTTGCAGATGATGTTACTATCAAGCAGGAGGAAACGGTCTTGCATAGCAGAAGCCATCCTGGTCTTGCACAGCCGACATTGGGTTAGACTGGGGGAGGCATGTTTTGCCAGAGTGGGAAGGAGACACCTAAGTGGGCTTTATGAGCGTGTCCCCAGATACCTTACCACAGGGACCTCCAGGAAGTAAAAAACAAAACAACAACAACAACAAAAAACAAAACTAAACAAAACAAAAAAACCCAGCAACTATCTTTTGAGCAACCTCAAAGCAAGGGAATGTAGTTGATTTCCCTTTCCAATGCTAAAACTGTCCTGACCCATGTAGTTTTCTGTTCTAGGATTCTAGGATTCTCTTTTAAGTTCCTTATCTTTCCCTTTTCATTTACTCTCCTTCCTTCTACAACAAATCTCTCAATTCTTTCCTTCCACCAGGTACTCACAATCATCACCTCAAGGAAGACCAGCCTCGGAACACGTGCACTGTGTTTGTTTAGCCTTGCAAAGGAAACAAATCTCATTTGTTGCTACCCACTCTTTCAAAGAAGGAATGCCCCTTCCCCATCGCTACACCTCCAATCCTATGGTGAGCCAGGCTCAAAGCATGCACCCAGGTGTTTGAACAACTGAATGAAGCAAGGTGATTGAGTACAATATTTGAAACTTTTTTTGTTCTTTGAGGCTCTAAAAAAGACAAAGGCCATAATTAAATAAACCATTATGTTAATAGAAATTAAGGCACAAAAATTTCCTTAACTGATTTGACAGAAAATGCCACTTCTTAGCGGTTTAGCATCTAAACTAAGAGGTGGGAAACATGTGGCCCAAGGACCATCTAAGGCAGTGGTTCTCAACCTGTGGGTCGCAACCCCTTTGGCGGTCGAACGACCCTTTCACAGGGGTCGCCTAAGACCATCCTGCATATCGGATATTTACATTACGATTCATAACAGTAGCAACATGACAGTTACGAAGTATCAAGGAAAATAATTTTATGGTTGGGTCACAACATGAGGAACTGTATTTAAAAGGCCAGAAGGTTGAGAACCACTGACTAAGGCCTGAGAAGTCATTGGGTCTGGCCCTGCCAAAGCATTAGGGGTGAATTAATTAAATGTTTGAGCAAATACAGCAGGCTAATGTTTAAGTTGATAATTTTGTGTGGCCCGTGAATGATGCTATAAATACCCAAATGACTCTCAGCAGAACAAAGATTCCCACCCCTGATCTAAACTATGTCTCTATCCTTCAAGCTACATCCATGTGAAGTATATGCCCTCCAGCATCTTAAAGTTACTTAACTAGGCCATCAGAGTAAAGGGATCACACAAACTTGATTGACTTCTTGAATTGAACCTAAGTGTCCCACCTGGGCTGCTGCTGATCTATCCCTTGGATTTCTTCTGCTGAAACTGAAGCTCTCCAGGTGAAGGAGAATTGAAAGCGTGCTGTTATGACCTTCCATCCTACAGTCTCAGAGAAGTCACTTAAAACTGAGCACTGGACAGCCGCCTACAAAAAAGGCGCAAGGGAAATGACAAACAATCTGACTCAAGGCAGAGCAGATGGCAGGAGCAGCTGTGCCGTGACGGCCACACTCAGGATGCGGTATCTTTCTTCCCCAGGTGGGCTGCACCAGCTCCTGTGACGGGCAAAGGAGCGGATCAAAGGGCACTCCATCCCATAGAAGGTGATGCACATTAGCTGCCCTTACAAAGCTGTCTCCTTGAAATAGCTCATTTCCCCAGCTGTGTGGCCTCACTGGGGGTTTGTGGATACAAACTCCATTCTCTATCGTCACCCTTCCTTCTGCAGTAAACTAGAGTTAAAGTTGGGTAAATCTAATTAGGTATTTGTAAACATCTGGGCACCTGGCTTTACATAGGACTCAGTGACTGGTTTTTCCAATGAGAATTTTTTAATTTACATTTGTTGTTGTTTTTCTCTTATTATAAAGATAACAGCCCATTCTAAAAACTTAGAAGGTCGCAATAAGTTTAAAAATTTAAATTCAGCCCTAGTCACTTTGGCTTAGTGGATAGAGCTTTGGCCTGCAGACTGAAAAGGTCCCGGGTTCAATTCCAGTCTAGGGCACATGCCTGGGTTGTGGGCTCGATCCCCAGTAAGGGGTGTGCAGGAGGCAGCCAATTAATGATTCTCTCTCATAATTGATGTCTCTATCTCTCTCGCCCTCTCCCTTCTTCTCTGAACTCAATAACAATGTATTTTTAAAGAATCTAAATTTAAAGGTAAACCTGTGAATAATTCATGTTTGTCTTTTCTGTGATCTCCCATGCAAAGTCATATAAATGCTTCAGGCTTTAACAATACCATAAATACATCTTTGATTATCTCCTCATGTTAGAGTCTAAGGATATGAACATATTTGATACTTCTAATATGTATTATATTCAAGAATATTTGTAAAAAAATGGTCATCCAAAAGTATAAGATATATTCAAACCACTGTCCATTAACAGCTTTGAATCTGAGGTGTATGTTACCTTTAGCAATGTTATAGCCAACTAATAAACAATATCACTTCAATTTCTCTATAATTGCTTATTTCTTTCTATAATTGCTAGTTTTATCTTTCCTTAAAGTCACATGTTCATATGTCTTTCTTTTCTATTGAGTTATTAAAGTTTTGAAATTAGGGGCTACATATTCTTTTTCTATTTTTACCACAATCTCTGGAACAATCCTATTCTTACTGAATTCATTTACTAAATATTGTTAAATGAACTTTGTAGATATAGTTGATCGTAAGTGATCAACAGCAGAATCAGAGCAGGAATTTCTGAGTGGCTCCAGTATATTGGAATGATACTTTTTGTGGACATTATAAAACCTTTTGACAAAGGCCCTTTGTTTTTTTCAACTTTAAAATCAGCAAATTAATTATGATGTTAGTTATAATATAAAATAGTTGTGAACCCAAAGCAGATAATATGAGTGAAAATAATCAGGAAAAAAGTCACAATATCATGTAAATGAAATAATTATATTGAAAGGATAATGTTACTAATTTATATCCATTAATAGGTTATATGAAGATATTCCGAACTTCAAGTTTCTTAGTCTGCTGTTATATTTTTCCAAACCCTAGAGCAGGGGTGGGCAACCTTTTTGTGAATGCGTGCCAAAACCAGCAAAATCTCTGACTCAAAATTCTTCTGCGTGTCAACCTTAATTTTTTGAGAACATGTTACGCTACTTGATATCTCTTGAGGTGTACGTATGTGAAGAGCCTTGAAGAAATAATAAAATTCATTCGAGCAACAAAAACACAGTAAATGATGATGAAAAATACATTTATTTTTTAATGTATACATGTACACTGATAGTCCAACAGAAAACTTTATGACTCCGTTTGATATTATCAGTGGGACTTTTGCTGCTGCATCATTGATGACAGAGATTTTACATCAGGTTTATATTTCGTGACCTTCAGAGATATGCACGAGCTACTACTTCCATCCGCCAGGCTACTCCTATTACGAGACTTAACAAAATTCATCACTGAGAACAAAGATTCACAAGCATATGTGGATGAAAACATGGAGGGTAACACTGTTGCAAAGATTTTTAAACAGAAAAAATTTTCTGGAATGGCATTCCAAGTCCTCAATAGTTCATTTTCGACACTTGAAATTGCTCTTCCCCTCTCTCATCTATGGTCTTTAAGATAACTTGTTATGTAAACTTATTTATTTATCTAAGATGCACCTACACTGAATTTATCTGAAAAATAAAAAAAGTCAATATTAAGAAAAAAATTGTAAATGGAAGATTTTTTTTCCCCCCCTCACTACAAACCTCTTTTATTCACAGACTTCTGATCTTGGCTGATGGCAAGCTAAGCCATCCAGGATGAGATCCTGTCAAAACCTCCATTCCCATCAGCAGGAGAAACTTACCCAGTATCATCCTATTAGTCCTTGACAAAGCTGCTACCCAAACTCCAGCAGTCTAATGGGACATGTACTGGTTTTTTTTTTATTAATTAATTTATTTATTTTATTGCTTAAAGTATTACAAAGGGTATTACATATGTGTCCCTTTTTTCCCCCCGCCCTTGACAATCCCCTGGCCTCCCCTATCCCCCAGTGTCTTATGTCCATCGGTTATGCTTATATGCATGCATACAAGTCCTTTGGTTGATCTCTTACCCCCCTCCCTCCTGCCCCCCAACCCTCCCCGGCCTTCCTGCTGTAGTTTGACAATCTGTTTGAGGCAGCTCTGCCTCTGTATCTATTATTGTTCAAAAGTTTATAATGGTCTCTATTATCCATGAATGAGTGAGATCATGTGGTATTTTTCCTTCATTGACTGGCTTATTTCACTTAGCATAGTGCTCTCCAGTTCCATCCATGCTGTTGCAAATGGTAAGAGTTCCTTCTTTTTTACAGCAGCATAGTATTCCATCATGTAGATGTACCACAGTTTTCTAATCCATTCATCTACTGATGGGCACTTAGGCTGTTAAAAAATTGTAAATGGAAGATTATAAGAGAAAGTTTCACATGCCAGCAAAAGTTACTGGCGTGCCATGTTCAGCACGTGTGCCAGGGGTTGCCCACCCCTGCCCTAGAGTCTATATTATTAGTTCCCAAGTTTAAGAGTGAATTTTATAAAAATAATAATAATAATTAAAAAAAGAAAAGAAAAAAATGCAAATGCTGTGATGTGTATGCTTGTGTTTTTGTTATTAATCATTCCATAAAAATGTGATGATACTTTGAATAATAAATCAAAATTATGAAAGCAAAATAAGAAATGAAACTCAAAGGAAATACAATTTGAAAAATAAAATGAAGCCAAGATTATACACAGTTATGCACACCAAAAAGATGTCCAGAATTGTTAAAATTGCTGGGCGGAATGTGTTTTTAAAAGCTTTCCAGAGAAGCCTGGTGTACATCTCTGAAAGCCACAGCCTTACAGAAATGAATGGATTGCCTATCCTTAAGGAAATATTTTTATTTTAATCCTCACCTGAGGATATGTTTTTATTGATTTTAGAGGGAGGGAGAGGGAGAGACAAAGAGAGAAACATCAATCGGTTGCCTCCCATACATGCCCTGACCAGGGATCAAACCTACAACCTAGGTCTGTGCCCTGACCAAAATTGAACCCTCAATCTTTTGGAAATATGAGATAAAGCTCCAACCACTGAGTCCCCAGCTGCGGCAAGGAATCTTTGATACATGTTTTCTTACAGAGTTATAATTCCTGCTTTCTGTATTAGCCGAAGAAGGTTACACAGTCAAAACAGAAAAGGTCATAAATAGACAAAAAATATATATATTGTGACAGAAGAAATTACCTGTTGGGACTACTGTTACGCTACCCAATGTTATGTGTGAGAAAAGGCTGTCAGGGGACCCAGGAACACAGATGAAGGCGGGGCTCATAGAAGAGCCATAGGAGGCAGCCATAGGAGATGGTGGAAACCAGGACACAATAGTATGACTCACGCTGAGCAGAAGCTTCATCTTTGGACAAGCTGAAGACTTTTCTGAAAGAGTGGTTATCCAAAATGCAGCAGAGGGGGCAGGGGCTTCAAAGGACTCCCATGTCTGGCACTGCTATGAATTCTCCCTTCTGGACTAACTGCACCTACCCCCAGCCCCAAACTCTGCTCACAGCCTCATTCTGCCTTGGGGCCATTTAATGGGAAGGTCCTGGTGGAATGGACTTGGGGTTGGCAGGGCGAGGGTTATCCTAGGACCTCTCCGGCTGCCTTCTTCCCTCTTTCCTTTACCGTCTTTCTTCAGTCATCAGAAGTCTAAAGGGATGAACAGAACCCCAGTGGACAAAGAATGAAAAGATTAGGGCTCAGTGGAGATACTGTGTGACCTTAGAAAAATCATATTATTTCTCTGTATATCTGTTTTCAATTATCTATAAACTAGAGGCCCGGTGCACAAAAATTTGTGCACTCGGGGGGGAGGGGGGTCCCTCAGCCCGGCCTGTGCCCTCTAGCAGTCTGGGACCCCTCGGGAGATAACGACCTGCTGGCTTAGGCCTGCTCCCGGGTGGCAGAGGGCAGGCCCAATCCCTAGGTGCAGCCCCTGGTCGGACTCAGAGCAGGGCCGATTGGGTAGTTGGGGCGCTGCCCCCTGTCATGCACAGAGCAGGGCAGATTGGGAGGTTGCGATGCCACCCTCAGTCACGCTCAGGGTAGGGCCGATTGGGGGATTGGGGCACCGCCCCCTGTCACACTCAAGGCAGGGTCCATAGGGAGGTTGCGGCGCCATCCCCTGTCACACACAGAGCAAGGCCCATCATGGGGTTGGGGAGCTCCCCCCTGTCACACACAGAGCAGGGCCCATCAGGGGGTTGAGGAGCTCCCCCCTGTCACTCACAGAGTAGGGCCGATAGGGGAGTTGGGGCACTGTCCCTTGTCACACACAGAGCAGGGCGGATCAGCGGGTTGGGGCGCCGCCCTCTATCACCCACAGAGCAGGGCCAATCAGGGGGTTGGGGCGCCAGCACTCTCACACTCAGGGCAGGGCCGATGGGGAGTTTATGGCTCTACCCCATCACACACAGAGCAGGGCCTGTGGTGGGGGGCGGGGGGAGGGTTGGGGTGCCGCACCCTGTCACACACAGAGCCACAGGGCGATCAGGGGGTTTGGGTGCTGCCCCCTGTCACGCTGATCCCGGTGCCAGGAGGCCTCGCAGCTCTGCTGATCCCAGTGCTGGAAGACATATTACCCTTTTACTATATAGGATAGAGGGCTGGTGCACGGGTGGGGGCCGGCTGGTTTGCCCTGAAGGGTGTCCTGGATCAGGGTGGGGGTCCCCACTGGGGTGCCTGGCCAGTCTGGGTGAGGGGCTGAGGGCTGTTTTCAGGCTGGCTGGTGACTGAAGCTCCCAACTGCTCCTTTTTTCCTTTTTTTTTTTTATTCTGGGCCAGCTTTAGCTTGACCCTTGGCTCTAGGTTTCTGGCCTTTACATACAATGTTGCGATCCTGCTGGCTGAAGCCCGGTGGTATTTGTTACAATGTTTGAAACTGCCCGCTCAGAAGCCTGCAGCCGCAGGCGGGAACATTGGTTTCCTCCGTCACTGAGGCAAGCAAGCCTCATGTTAGTTTCAAGCTGCCTGGCTGCTGGTCGCCATCTTGGCTGACAGTTAATTTGCATATCTCGCTGATTAGCCAATGAAAAGGGTAGTGGTCGTACGCCAGTTACCATGTTTCTCTTTTATTAGTGTAGATTCCTAATTCTGGTAGTCTGAGTGAGATATTTTTTGAGAGAGAGAGAGAGAGAGAGAGAGACAGAGACAGAGAGAGTTTGTGCATGCGTATGTAATTAAAGTTTTTACTTGATAATGGTTAACTTTGAAGTTTCTATGAGTTCAGGAGGTTGTAAAAGTCCTGTCGGGCATAAATTTCCTGAAACAATTTAATAGGCCAAGATTGGAATAAAATCTATAGCTATCTTCGTTTCTAATCCTAATTTATTTTCCAAACTATTAACAAACATCATCTCATCAATTCCAAAAATAATTCATTTTATCTTTTCCATCTTTGAAAAACTTGCAACCTATTTTTTTTCATCTCCTTAATTACACATGCAGATGTTGAAAATTAACAGTGGTAATAAATATATGGTTAACGCTATCCACTGGTAAGTAATGATATTTCTTCTCAGATTATGATGAAGAGAAAGCTAAATGTGTACAGATAGTGTATCAAAATAATGGAGCACTACCTAATAGCCATTTCTTATTTGTGTGTGAGGATTTAACAAAATAATATTCCGGTTTCAGACTTCGAGATATTCATAAAAGATGCTAGTTTACAAATGCAACAGTAATAACTCATCAAGCGGCTAGATTAGGTGTCTGGTTGGACTTTAATTTCCACATTTCATAGGATCTCATGTATCTGGGTTCAAGCTGGAGCCACAGTTATGAATGATGGTTTCTTATTTCCTTGTTCATTTCCGCCAGACCCCAAGGGAGACACAGTGCTCCCAAGGGTGTTGATGCGATAGATATGTCTTCACGCTCTCCTCTCTTGCTGTTATCTTCTAACTTCTGGTTGGAAATATTCTCATTCTGTATTTAAACCCCCTTCCCAAATTTGTTCTCAATAAGAAACAATGAATTTCCCTTAAAAGGGGCTTCAAATATATTAATTAATTCCTTCTAAATTTATGCAAACATGCATCAAGGCCTCTTGCAGGGACTTTTTACATGAAATTATGGCCCGTGCCTCTGTTTGGCTACATATCACAGGAAAACACTCAAAACAAGGTACATAGTGCCTGCATATCAGGAAGGAGAGGAATTTTGGGGAGCAAAGAGCTCCTCTCAACACCTCAGAAACAAAACCGGAGCGGTAGACATATGTCCCTGAAGCAAAAGGAGAGACTTTACCAGAAGGAACATTTTCTGTGATTGACATTTAGATAAAATCTTTCCAAAAGTTTTACACAACTGCAAGTTACTGCTTTTATATTATTGTTGGATGTAGCGAAGTCTGTTCTCTCTCTCCCTAAATGCCTGTTACTAATCCATTACAGGTCTATTTCTGGTCTCAGTTGTCCTTTCCAATAGCCCATCTAGGAAGGCAGTGTTAGGAAATGTGGCTTTGCGGGCTGTGAAGGAGAGCTAGCTTTGCCCCAGACCAGCCACGTGTGGCTATGAGGATGCATGTTAAAGGAAGAAACACTGGTAATGGACACATCTTTAGGAGAGGCAGTAAATTAAGAGGATAGCAGAGAAAGGCCCATCAGGAAAAGTGATGGCTCAAAAAGGAACATAGCGGAGTGCAGAGAGAATGGCAAGACTGACAGGAGGGGTGAGACTTTTGTCTCTAGCAACACGGTTAAATGATTCCACTCATTAAAATGTACTGTGCTCCAAATGTTTCTGATATTATGCTGAGTATGTCATTCAATGTAGGAGGAATATACCATTCAATTACTTGTGATGAATGTGAAATGATACATGATATAGTCTACACTAATAAAAGAGAAAAATGGTAATTGGTGTATGACGCTACCCTTTTCATTGGCTATTCAGGGCTATATGCAAATTAACTGCCAACTAAGATTGGCAGTTAACTGCCAACAAGATGGCGGTTATTTTGCATATGTAGGCACAATGCAGTGAGGTGAAAGGGAAAGCAGGAAGAAGCCCCCTGCCACTGACAGTGATCGGAAACCCAGGGGGGAGCTAAGAGCTGGGGGGCAGGGCAAAGGCGGCCCTGGGGCCGCCTTTGCCCTGCCCCCCAGCAATGATCGGAGAATCAGGTACCTTTTCCGCCCTGGCCAGTGATAGCAGGAAGTAGGGGTGGAGCCAGCGATGGGAGCTGGGCATGGTCGAAGCTGGCAGTCCCGGGAGCTAGAGGTCCCTTGCCTGGGCCTAAAGCGAAGCCCATGATCGCGGGGTCGCTGCAGCTGTGGGTCCCCGCTGCCCGGGCCGGACGCCTCAGCCAGAGGTGTTAGGCCTGGGCAGGGGCGGAGCCTGCAACCGCGGGGAGCTGGGGGTCCCCTGCCCAGGCCTGATACCTCTGCCGGAGGCCTCAGGCCTGGTCAAGGGGCCGATCCGGTGATTAGTGATCGGAGGGTGATGAGGGTCAACTCCTCTGGCTGAGGCATCAGGCCTGGGTGGGGGGCGGAGCCAGGGGTTGGGGGGATATGATGGTCCCCTTGCCCAGGCCTGAAGCCTGAGTCAGAGGCATCAGGCTTGGGTGGGGGGTGGAGCAAGCGATCAGAGGGAGATGGGGGTCCCCTGCCCAGGCATGATTCCTGGGCCAGAGGCCTCAGGCCTGGGCGGGGGCCAGAGCCAGTGATCGGGGGGAGATGGGGGTCCCCTGTCCAAGCCTGACACCTCTGGCAGAGGCGTCAGGCCTGGGCAAGGGGCAGAGCCAGCAATCGGAGGGGTCTGGGGGTCCCCTGCCCAGGCCTGATGCCTGGGCCAGAGGCATCAGGCCTGGGCTGGGGGCAGAACCAGTGATGGGGGGAAATGAGGGTCTCCTGCCCAGGCCTGACGCCTCTGTCAGAGGCGTCAGGCCTGGGCAAGGGGCCGATCCTGCGATTGGAGGGTGATGGGGGTCAACGCCTGAGGGCTCCCAGTATGTGAGAGGGGGCAGGCTGGGCTGCGGGACACTCCCCCCCCCCCCCCCACACACACACACCCAGTGCACGAATTTCGTGCACCGGGCCCCTAGTTGAAGTATAAACGAAAATCTAGAGATAAGCAGAGGAGGGAACAGTGTATTTTGTTGGGAGACAGTTTGGGGTGTTGGGAAATCTCCAAAAGGATCCATAAAGAAGATGACACGTGATAGACCTTGAGCAGAGTTTTGCTAGATATAAAAATATACGAAAGGCAATGACAAGGCATTCCACAAAGAAAGAAATCAGAAGCTGCAGAGGAGGCTGGGCTACATTATTCAGTCTTAAAGCATTAATAGGTGAGGTAGATCAGTGGTTCTCCGCCAGGAATGATTGCGTGCCCCCCACCCCTAACCCAGGACACATTAGGCAATGTCTAGAGATACTGTTTTCACCATTGGGTGGAGAGGAGGAGGGAGATCACGGACGATACTGCCATCTAGTGGGTAGAGTCCAGGGATGCAGGTAAAGTTCCTACAATACACAGGTCAGTCCCTCACAACAAAGAATTACCCCCAGACCAAAGGTCAGCAGTGCAAGGCTGAAAAAACTCTGCTGTAGGTTATAACGGCTTCGGCCCCAAGTGCAGGGGGCACAATGAATATGTTTTGAACAGAAGAATTTAAAAGATTGTTTTGGCCATTGTGTGGGAAACTGACTGGGTGGGTGGCGAGGCAGAATTAGAGAATTCAATTGGAGGCGACAGCAGTAGTTTCCATGATAGATAATGGTGGTGTCAGGGAGGAGAGAAGTCACACACACACACACACACACACACACACACACACACACACCCGTGCATACCCTTCTTTCCTTCTTACAGCTGGACTAATAATAGAAAGATAAAATTGACACGATATTTCATCAACACGAGAAAAGTGTAAGCATAGGAGAATCATAATAGGATGCTCAGATCATGAGATGAGGCTCAGAGAAGTGATCAAGCCAGGTATCTGGTTATACTTTTTAGACAAAGGATAATAAATATGTAAGGACATTGCCAGGACAAATGAAAAACATTACTGCTCATCAGAGGGAATGTAAGAAAGTTTTAGACGTTTATTAAGAGAGCAATCTAAGCAGAGTTAGGGCTTGGGTAGTAAGTTAGAAAAGAGGCAATAAGCCTTGTGTATATGGACTCCTCAGCTCTGAGTTGTTTACCTCGCGCCACGAGGGGTGACTTAGAGCACCGGGAAGGCACCGTTCACATGGAACATGGTAAATTATGGGGAACAGAGAGATCTGAGTATTCCTGCACTGGCAGTATTTTTGTTTGCTTATTAGTTTGTTTTTGTTTTATGTGTTAATCCTCGCCAAGTGTTATTTTTTTCCATTGAGTTTTTAGAAAGAATGGAAGGGAGGGGGGAAAGGAGGGGGAGAAAGAGAGAGAAAAACATCAATGTGAGAGAGACACATCAATTGGTTGCCACCCACACGCACACCAACTGGGGCCTGGGAATGAACCTGCAACCCAGGTACATGCCCTTGACCAGGAATTGAACCTATGACTCTTTGGTGCCAACCACTGAGCAACATGGGCCAGGGTTGAACTTGCAGTTTTTAAAGTAACTTTAATTTTAAATAACCAATACGCCATTATGGGATATCTTAGAGCAGCCTTCCTTGCGCCCCAGTGGAGAAACACCATGCGCCGTGCATCTGAGACAGAAAAGAGTGTGCATGTTCAAGGATCAAAAGAAGGCACATGTGTTGCTTGGTAGTTAGAGCGTCAATGCGCAGGTCAAAGGGCCCTGGGTTCGATTTCATGACAAGGACATGTACCTGGGTTGTAGGTTCGATCCCCTAACCCAGTCGGGGTGTGTGCGGAGGCAACCAATTGATATGTCTCTCTCGCATAGATGTCTCTCTCCATCTCCTTCTCTCTCTCTCTCTCTCTCTCTCTCTCTCTCTCTCTCTCTCTCTCTCCTTTCCTCTCTGCCCTCCCTTCCTCTCCCTCTAAAAAAATCAATGGGAAAAATATCCTTGGATGAGGATTAACAAAAAAATAAAATAAATGTAAGAAAGAATGCAGGTGCTTCTGTGGCTAGATCACAGTAAACAAGAGGAAAGGGAGCTGACTTGGCCGTGTATCCAGGTCTTGATTCTGTCCTGAAAGCAGAAGAGGTGCAGGAAGAGCATTCAGCATGTTAGGGGAGGGATGCACAGTAATCCCCTTCACTCAGTGGTTGACAGGTGGAAAGTGGATTGAGAAAGAGCAAGAAGAATCAAAGTAGGAAAGGGAGGACGGTTGGGTGCACAGAGAGAGATGGCGGCTGCTTGGGGGGACGAGGAGGCAGTGGAGTTGGGGACAGTGAGGTTGATAGAAAATAAATTTTTGGTAGATTTGACAGATTTTGATAATAAATTGGACTGGAGTCACATGGGGAAAGAAAATATTACAAATGCCTCCAGGAAGAATTTGTGCAACATTTACAGAAATATATATTCATTCACTAAGGAAATCTCAATAAATTCTCCTAAGCACACACGCACAAGACATTGTCTCTGACAATTTAATAAAAATAAAAACAATAGTATAAACAAAAATAAATGACCACGTGGATATTAAAAGATAAAAACTAATAATAAAATGAATAAGAGCCTTTACCATTCTAAATAATAACTCTGGAGTTAATGAAGAAATCACGTTGACATGATAGATTATTAGACATGAAGAACTCTCTACATCAATTCTAATGGGACAGGCAGTAAAAGCCATGTTCAGAGGCAATATCATAAACTCAAATTGTTTTGTTCATAAATTTTAAAAAAAGAAAAGAAATTATATTATGTCTTGAACTCAAATTAGAAAAAGGACAAGAACAAAATCCTAAAGAAAACAAGAGAAAGAATTAAGAAGACTACAAGCAGAAATACAAATGTAAAGCCCAGAAAAAAATGGTAGCATGGATTGACTGGTGTTCTGAAAACAAAGTACCCCTCCCCACCAAAAAATAGAGGTCTGGAATGTCAAATCAAATCAAATAAAGAGAAAAAACAAATGCTCAAAATTACTATAAGAAGCACTAGGTCTTCCACTCTGGCAGGACCCATTCATCACCAAGGTCATAGAGAATGACCTTGAATCATACAGAAATTTGTTTCATTTCTGTCAGGTGTCCACAGTAGGGATTCCTAGCATTAATATCAGACAAAGAGGTCTCGGTTAGATTTGCAGAGATAACTGATAGAGTAATTCTAGGAGTTCAAGAGGAATCTAACATATTATTCATTCCCCAACTCTTTCTCTCCTGGGATGAAGATGGAGGTGGAAGAACGGGCCAAAGCAGAGAACGTGGGAGTTCTGCATCATTCATCATTATGGGAAAATACCTAAGGACATGTTGCTATAGGGCTGGACACATTGTTTTATCTTAATTTAACATTTAATAATAATTTCTAGTTCTTACTATATTCAGGCCTTGCTCATTTACTCATGTTGTCCTCATTGAAAATCTATAAGGTAAGTGCATTTGCAATCTGCATTCTACAGATGAGAGGCTAAGATAAGTAAAGTAAGTTGCTCAGGGTCATAGGACAAGTAAGAGAAAATCTGGGAAGCAAGTCCAGGTGGTAAGACTCCAGGATCCGTGCTTTTACCCACGTCATCATGCAAGCTTTCATTCTATCTCAGCCATGTATTAAAATCCCACACCCACTCCCTTTTTTTTTTTTATCATTAGGAGTACGGTTCTTCATAATGAATATCAAGCTCATCTATTTCAATGCAACTCTCAACTTCATATAAGTCAATTATCAGAGCAATAAATTCCTAACTGCTGTACAACTGGACACTGCTTCTGGAGAGGTGAATAGATGCGCAAAAAAAGTCAGGTACGTGTTAAATGCACTTAAGGAATTCTGCAGACTATACTCTATTCTTAAGTACACCATGCCTATTGCTTTCAAAAACACTTAAATAAAAAGGCTCAAATTTGATAAATTATCCTAATTTATCTGAACATGGGACACTATCCCCTCCCCAAATCAAAGCTCGTAAAATTCCACTACACACACTGGATCGTGCACACTAGTTTGTGAAACAAACAGAACGTCTTAGCAGGGCAAAGCAAGTCTCCCACCCTCATTACTACTGTCGTGTAACATTGATCTGTCGGGTCTAGTCAATGGAGTAAAATGGGAAATATGGGTTATGAAATATAACTATTAAAAATATAAATTCCATTTTATTTGTGTTGCTATTCAAAGTAAGAGAGGGAGATGCATCAACTGAAAACTAATGGAACCAATAAGAGGTTAATAAATTGTCCAGTTAAAAATCCTATATAATAAAAGCCTAATATTCTAAGTATCTGGTCGACTGGTCAGCCATTCAATCAATGAAAGCATAATATGCTAATGATATGCTAAGGCCGCTCAACCATTCACTATGACGTGCACTGACCGCCAGGGGGCAGACGGCTGACCAGTCGCTCTCATGTGCACTGACCAGCAGGGGGCAGATGCTCCAACCAGTAGGTTAGCTTGCTGCTGGGGTCCCGCCAATCGGGACTGAGCCAGATGGGCCAGACATGCCCTGGAGCCCTCCCACAGTCCCTCCCTGGCTAGCCAAACTCCCACATCTCTCCCAGGCCCCAATCATGCACCAGTGGGGGTCCCTTGGCCTGGCCTGCACCCTCTCGCAAGCCAGGACCCTTTGGGGGATGTTGGAGAGCTGGTTTCAGCCCGATCCCACAGGCCAGGCCGAGGGACCCCACTGCAGCATGAATTCGTGCACCAGAAATCTGCAGGAACTGTAGAAGCAAATGACCTTCTTTACTAAGAGGCCAACCCCACTGCCATGGTCATGGTGATGTCCACACTCTGTGTAGATCATGTTAGGACTCTCCCTGTGTCATCTCGATTTCTCTTCACCATAACCCTATGAGGTGGATCCTTTTGTCTCCATTTTACAAATGAGGAAACTAACATTTTACAAACGAGGAAATCTTTTTTTAAATTATTTACTGTGGAAGTATTACCTATGTCTCCTTTCCCCCCGCATTGATCTCTCCCAGACTGCCTCCACACCCCCAGCACAGACCCCGCTACTGTCTGTGTCCATTGGTTATGCTCATATGCATGCATACACGTCGTTTGGTTGATCTCTTACCCTCCCACACACCCTCTCCTGCTTTCCACCTTGAATATACACTGCAGGATCAATTATAACAACTATGACCACCACACATCTGCAACTGGCTTCTGTTAACTTAATGCAGGAGAACTGACATCACATCCCTTTATCAAGTGAACTCCTTCTCTCCAAGAGAAGTGGTTGTACCAAGTACACCCACTCTCCCAGAGGGTGTGATAAAATCGTGTGCTGACGTCAGTTTTCCCGGGGAAAAGTGAATAAATGAAACTCCTCAGGTGTTAGGGCCCAGCAGCTTCTCCAGCTGATTCAAATCCCGTTATTTATTTTGCACATCTGGATGGTAAATGGAAGCATCTCCAGCACCGTTTTCTCTGGGCTGCCTTCAAACAGGTTTAATAAGAGAATTGGGAGTTTAAATAGGTTTCCAACTGTTAAAGGTAGTTTTCTCATTTTTCATGTTGACATTCTCAGAACCAGTTTATCTTCTTGACCTTCTGGCTTGCAGCCGCCTCTGGAATGGGAGGCTGCTTCAGCCAGGAGGGAGAAGGGACTGTGATCTCTGCAATGCTGAGCAACCTGCCAGCAACGTTAAGAACCTTCTACATGTCCTAGCTGGTTTGGCTCAGTGGCTAGAGCGTCTACAGACTGAAGGGTCACAGGTTCGATTCTGGTCAAGGGCACATGCCCGTTGTGGGCTCGATCCGCAGCAGGAGGCGTGCAGGAGGCAGCTGATCAATGATTCTCTCTCATCATTGATGTTTCTATCTCTCTCTCCCTCTCCCTTACTCTCTGAAAGTCAGTAAAAATATATTTTTTTAAAAAAATAAAAAAGACCCTTTTACATGCACAGACCTGGGAAAGGAACTAAAGAGAATTCAAGGATGTGTATGTGTATCTTTTTGTAGGAACAAAGTAGGGAATTCCATGTGAAATATTGAGCTTCATTATAAGAAACAAAGTAAGACAAATCAAACAAAATGTTTTGTAAGATGTTGTGGGAGAAATAAGAATGTAGATGGAAATAGAAGCAAACAAAGAAACTTGAAGCTCTAACAAAAGTGGTTCTCTACCCTGGCTATCCATTTGAATCACCCGGGAAGCTTTTAATACTCCCAATACCCAGGCCATATCCGAAACCAATGAAATCAAAATCTCCAGGATCTCTCACAATGGGATTTGGCTTTAAATACTGGTATCAGGGAAGTGAAGGTGGAATGAATATATATATAAATCTCCCAAGATGATTCCAGTGCCCATGGTTCCCTATGGGTCTGGAACATGACCATCAAGTGGTGGTGGTGGTGGTTGGGGGGTGAGGAGGGGAAAGGGGAACAATTTTGATTCTGAGTAGTAAATGCATTTGATTATTCCGACAGCAAAAAGTCATCCCTTGTAAAGCAGTAAGTGCAGGTAATTTTTTTGGTTAGAGTCTGGAGGAAAATACACAGACTCCCATGGCTATAGATAAGGTTGACAGCATATTCACCAATAGGTTTCTAAGGCAGCATCCATGATTGCTTATAACAACTAAGGAATTTAATCATTCCTCTTATTCCAAAGTTGTCCTCAAAGTTTCTGGGTATCACATGGTAAGATGATGATGAGCACTCCATAGCCAATGAAAGAAGATGCTCACTGAGACCAAGGAGGATTAGAGGATGTCCGTGTCATGTGAGTTCATCTGCCCATCAATGACTTACTTCCACCTTCACTTCCCTGATACCTAATACTGCACCCCTGGAAATACCCTTTCTATTGTATTATACACACAGAGAAAAATAGGGTGTTATAATTGGAAAGCAATTTGGCCATGTTTGATAAAGTTAACGGCACATATCCTATGATTTAGCAATTCCACTTAGAAATAAATGCAGTCGTGATATTCTGAATATACACTCAGTATAGTCTGCTAAGTGAAGAATAAGGGAGGGGGATTTCACTATTTGAAAATATATTAAATAATACAGTATACTTGCACATGAAATAATATGCAGCACTTATAGTTAATCACAGATAGATAATTGTTGAATAGATAAACAATGTGATAAATCACAAAGCAAACTTTTAAATGAAAACAACAAGTAGCAAAATGTTATATGCAATATATACAATTTATTTCAGTTTTAAAAATGCATAAAAACAATAAAATCTAAATTTTTATGGCTGGATGTGTAAGTAGAAAAATGCATAAAAATTTGGCAAAAAAAGAAAAGAAAATGTGAACAGATTGAGTACAAAGGGAGTTTTAACTAACTGCAAGGTATTACACTGATCTGCAGCATATATGATAAAATGTTAACTATCACATGTGAAAGATGGGTACTCTATTTCGCTGTATATATTTAATATTCAACAATAAATAATTTCCTGGCAGCCACTCAAACCAGCAACTCGAGACTAACAAATTGTATTTCCTACACAGCTGCCTGCCACCACATGCACACACAACACGTTTCGTACAGGCCCTAGATCCGCTTGCTCACTTAGTATTGTGGATGCAATTGGGTGGATCTTCTTATGCACATTTCACAGAGAAGGAAAAGTGCATGGGAGGCAAGGGACTTGCTCTAGATCTGGGAGGTAGAACCCAAAAGGTATCTTCTGCCTGTTCCTCTTCCCAGAAAGCTCCTTAGGAAACTGCTGTGGGGGCCCATGAAACATATTTTTACACAGAAAGTGTCCTCAGTGGAGAGGAAGCTTCCAGGCCAGTCCATTAACTAACCTCTGGCTTAGAGAGAAAGACAGAGACCGCCAGGAGCGTGTTCTCCGAGCGCAGGTTGAGCTCCCGGCAAACGGATAGGGAATTAGCTGCTTGGGATTCCCACTCGGAGAATTATTTCCTTCTCAACTGGCATTCGATTCTTCTTCATTTACAAGATGAAGCATTAGTTTAGTACATCTGTGTACTTAACACCTTCTCAGGCTTGCCAAATTATCTTTTTAACTAAGAGGGCTTAGGTCTCAGCTTGGAACTTCAGCAGGCAGCAGTGTCTAGATAGCAATTGACAATAAGAGTATGTTTCTCTATATTTATTTTTTTATTAGTACTTTCCGTTTTGGGGGAAAGACAAACTGGTTTTCCATTATGGTAGCAATCAGTTTTTTAAATTAATATATTTTAGTTTTAATAAATAATTAAATATATTTTAATTAATATATTTGAAGGAAAATATTAAGTAAAGACAATACAGTGGTACCTCACTAGCAAAAATGTTTAAGTAGTTTAGAAGCTTGGATATCACTGCCCTACAGAAACATGCATCCTCTTTCTTTGGCCTCTTCTCCACTCCCACTCTGTTTCTCATCTCCATTCTAGGTTGCCCATCTTCAATCTTTAGAGCCTTCCAGCTGCCAACACTACCCTAAAAATATTCAAGGTTTAACAATCACGTGCCTCCTTTCCCTTCTTATTGTCCTCCAAATCCCCAATTAACTCTCTAATTTCTTCCATGGAGAGCTGAGCTAATTCGTACTTAAGTGTGAATTTAATCACTCATTTATTAATTAACTTTATTCAAATAAATATTGAACCCCTGCAGCTCTGCCGGGTATAGTGCCACAAGCTTAACCTTCTGACAAATGGGGAACAGTGAGTGCAAAACGAATTAATTAAATAACACTAAGGTGTATGTACTGTTAATAGATGTTTGAGCAAAGTACTATAGAGGAAAGAGAAGAGAGCGCATAACTCTGTTATGGAAAGAGAATTAGGGATGTTATGGGGAAGTGGTATTTGAGTGAGTCATGGAAACAATTTGCCAGGCCAAGGTAAGCACAGTATATACAAAGGTTCGGAATTCTGCAGTTTGAAAAAAATCTGCCTGAGGAATATACTTAAGGTATAAAGAGAAGTTTATACTCACAGATCCATAGAAATAGGAGGCACTACACACCCAATGGGACACATGGGGAATGACCAGGACCAGTCAGCAGGCAGAGGATGGGGGAGGGGGCAGAGCATGACCCAGAGACTTTCTTGAGGTTTACACACAAAAGCATGGGTGAGGCAGGTTGAGATTAGGCCATTTAGATCATTTCCAGGAGCTCTGGGCTGTGGAGAGGGTGGGGTGGTGGGAGAGGTCCCTAGTTGTCCTTACCTGGCCTTGGGGTGATTTACAGTGAGGTAATATTGACATGTGTGAGAGTTTGATAAAGGAGATGGCTGGGTATGGGCTCTGGATTGGGTGGTTTGCATAGCAAAGGTGTGCTCCCAGGATAGTCTTTTGCTACCAGTAGGAATTAGCTAGCCCTTGGGAGGGTTAGTCTCTCCAGGATCAAGGTCCCAAATGCCAGAGCATTGAGAATACAAAAAAATTAGAAAATATAGCCAATACACTGGTGCCTCTTAAAGTCTATGGGCAGCGCCAATTTCCCACCAGTCCTTGGGTGTGTCACCATCTCCCTCTCTCTTGTACTTCCCTTAAGCCAGTGCGCACCTCTATGAATAATTATTTTATTGAACTCATCCCTTAGCCTTTCAAGTGGGCCATCTGCTTCCTGCCAGGACCTTCACTACTTCAATTGCTAATCTTTTCACTTTGGTCCACATTAGATACTAACCTGTCACATATATTTCTCAGATCATAAAATTCTTCTTATTACAATACTGCTGATTTTTGACATGATACAGCAACCTTTTCGTTTAAGCTGTTATTTCCACTCTGTCCATTAAAATTAATTATGAAAAATGCAGTCAGCCAAAACGAATTTTCCAATATTTTCACTGTAGTTCCTTGATCTTATTTCTAAATGCCCAAAGAGTCAACAACATATTAAAAACTAATGTTCTATAATTGAGAGTTTGAAGCTTTTATCCCCTACGGGAAATTCTGTCAAATTTCCTATTGATAGTTCACTGCGTGGTCTCCAGGCAGAAAGGAGAGCAATCATTGCCAACCCCCTCTATGGCAGGAGGCTGCGGGCCTCCAGGGAGAATGGAGCCTCCGACCACCCAAAGGCCATGTCTCTCCCCCACCCTCACCAAACTGTAGCCTCACGAGGCTTATTTCGGTTCCTCAGATAGGCTCATTTCCGTTTCCGTTTTGGAATGAGCTCGTTTCTCTGTCTCTTTGGAATGCTCTTCACCGCAGGTCTCAGTGCCATCACTCAGCAAGTCCTACTTCGTCTTCAGGTCTCGCCTCAAACATCATTTTCTCAGGGAGGCTTCCTGACTTAATCCAACTTGCTGTGTGCCTTGGAATGGCCTGTTCCTTCCCTTCCTCACCCTGTTCCCAGGTTGTCACTGCAGTTCTACATGTGTAGTATTTGAGTGATCGCTATGTCCCCTGCAAGAACATGAACTTCACAAGAGCAGAGACCACATCTATGTCCCTCCCCGCTGCTTCCATGGTCTCAGCACCGGGGCAAAGGCTGAGTGCCAAAGACTAGATGAGGGCATGATGGAGCATGAACAGTGTCCTTCAAAGATAGTTCTCTTTTGGACAGCTACACCCCTATATTTGTTTCTAGGTAAATATAAATCTAAAAAAAAAATTATTACAGCCTATTCCATGAGTGTTTATGCATATATCATAATATCGGACCTTCTCCACAACCTCATGAGAGATGAGAAAAAGCCAGATATTATCTCAGTTCCCAAAACAGGCCCAGAGAAATAGCTTCCTAATCTCACTAATTTCATTTTTCCTTTCCTCCTTTACCGAGACCTTCAGTTCCAGTCCACGTATGAATAGTTCATTCATGCGTCCACTGTCACATTTACTTGCTGGTTTACCTGTTGTCTGTCACTAGGCCACAGTCTCCAGAACCATGACTGTTTTGCTCACTGCTGCATACCCAGTTCATAAGGCCAAGAACAGAGCACCTGCTAAGCAAGTATTTGCTGAATAAATGAATGAATCTAGTGTGGTCTGGGAGTGGGTGGTTTATTGCCAACATCTACTTTAGTCATCTTAGAAATCAAACCACAAGACACTTAATTGAATTTCTGATGCTTTGAATGGTACTTTGGTATAAAGGCCTTTGATTGCCAAACTAACAGCCACAACTGACTGGCAAAACAAGTAAGCGTGCAGTAACTAGTTTCTCTGCGGTCAATCTCCTCCCCACCTAGTAGATCTTCTCTCCTGCCACTGGAGATGATCCTCTAATTTAAAAAGTTGGATTTGCCAGTCCCCTTCTTTTCCTGTGTGCCAAGGACTTCTTTGTTTATGTATTCGTTTCTCAAATATTCATTGGAAAAGTGAAAGTGCAGAAAGAGATAGGAAGAAAAAATACAGTTTTTGAGTGTTAGAGATATGTGGATGACACTCAGACTAACCAGTTTAGACAGTGTTATTGAGGTAAAACTTCAGAAAAGAAGCTGTGCAGTGAAATAAGTACATCAGACAAGGCCACGCGAGGTGAAGTCTCCTGGCAGGTCCACCGGCTACGGAACCATAGCCTCACTCCACAATGAATAAGAGCCCAGAAGGTATTTTTCTTGAAGGATAAGCACTTTGGAAGTTTCAAAACTCTTGAAGTAATTCAGATTTCTGGCAGTTAGCCTAGACAGCAGTGTTGTTTTCCAGCGGGTGAACAAATGAATTAATGAATAAAATGCTGCTTCTGGTGAAGAAAATACAAAGAGAGAATAAAGGGCTCATCAGAAGTAGATCAGAGACCAAGTCTAAACACAAATCAATAAGAAATAGTGTGGGGAAGGGTTTGAAATAAAATGTGAAGCCAGAAATCCTCATTTTTAGATGATTCACTTACCAGTGGTGTGATCTTGGAGATGTGGCTCAGCCTGAAATGCAGGCTCCTCCCTTACACGATGGAGGTGCTCCCATGTCCCTAGCCCACACTGTCATGGGCATTTGAGGAAGGGGTGAGATAATGTATGTGAAAGCTCTTTATAAACACTTAATTAGTGTACCTTTTAAAAATATATTTTTATTGATTTCAGAGAGAAAGGGAGAGGGAGAGAGAGATGGAATCATCAATGATGAGAAAGAATCATTGATTGGCTGCCTCCTGCATGCCCCACACTGGGGATCCAGCCCACAACCCAGGTATGTGTTCTGAACAGAAATCGAACTGTGAGTTCCTGGTCCATAGGTTGATGCTCAACCACTGAGCCACACTGGCAGGGCAATCAACTTACCTTTTTTAACAACTTTATTGAAATATCATTTCCATACAGTTGACACATTTAAAGTATACAGTTTAATCGTTTTTAGTATATTCACATTGGTGTTACAATCATCTCAACTTTAGATTTTCATCACCCAGAAAAGATACCCAATAATTATTAGTAGTCATTCTCCTATTCTTCATACCCCTCTGACACACACACACCACCACCACGGTCCCTCTGCCCCCACCCCCTCTCATCTATCTCTAGAGATTTTCCTATTCTGAACATTTCATATAAATGGGTTCATACAATATGTGGCCTTTTGTGGCTGGTTCCTTTCAGTTAGCATAGTTTTCAAGGTCCATCCATGTTTTTCCATGTACTTTATTCTCTTTTTTAATTCTCACCCAAGGATATGTTTATAGATTTTTATTTATTTATTTATTTATTTTGAGAGAGAGAGAGAGATGAGAGAGAAACATCAATCTGTTGCCTCCCATTAGCACTCCAACTGGGGATCCAACCCACAACCTATGTATGTGTCCTGACTGGGAATTAAACCCACCACCTTTCAGAGTATGGGACGATGCTCCAACCAACTGAGCCACCCAGCTGGGGCAGTACTTTATTCTTAAATTTACTATCAAATCACATGCCTTCCAGGCATACATCACATTTTCTTTAGCCATCGATGAGCTGATGAACATTTGGGTTGTATACCCTTTTTACTGCTATGAATATGTGTGTACAAGTTATTTGGTGGGCTTATGTTTTAATTTCTCTTGTGTATAGGCCTAGGAGTGGAATTGCGGGGTTATATGCTAACTCTGTGGTTGACCTTTTGAAGAACTACCAGCTTCTTTTCCAAGAGGCTGCACCATTTTACTGTTTTACATTCAGGGTGCCTTTGAGGGGCACCCAAGAGACCAATGTTCCTGGATGGAGTGCATAGTGTAAAGTCCCATAACAGGGGTCTGGTCATGTAGGCCACCACAGAAACATTTTATTATTAGCCTCACGAAGGCGGGAAGCCCTCAGGAGATTTTTATCAGGAAGGTGACATGATCTAACTTACATTTTAGAAATATTTCACTGGAAGCTGTGTTGAGAACAGACTGAAGGGGAAAGGATTGAAGCACCAGGCTTATTACAGGCTACTACCGTGATCCACATGAGGAATATTGGTGGCTTGGACCCAAGGTAGTGGAATATATTTGGTATATAGTACTTCATCCCTCCAGTGAAACTGAGAGTCATTTGCTAACTGCCTCTGCACCACATCCAAAATGTAATTGAGATTTTCACTGATATCCTATTAGTGTACTAAATGGGAAGGAATCCACTGAATCTATCGGTTAACTTTGAGGACATCTGTTACAATATGGGTTTTCTTGCATGAACATTTGTCCCTATATTGAATGCACCATGATAAAGGTTTGCAGTTTTTCTCACGGGGATTCTGTAAATTTCATTTAAGAACTGTTTTTCTTTTCTTTTTTTTAAGTTACAGATAACATGCCATATCATGTTAGCTTCAGGTGTACAATTCCATAATTAGACATTGATATAACTTACGAAGCGATCACCTGATAAATCAATATCCATCTGACACCATATACAGTTATTAAAATATTATTGACTACATTCCCTATGCTGTACTTTGCATCCCCATTACTATTCCATAGCTACCAATCTGTGCTTCCAAATCCCTGCACCTTTTTCACCCATCCCTCCAACCACGCTCCCATCTGTCACTCCTGAAAATGTTCTCTGTATCTATGAGTCTGTCTCTGTTCTGTGTGTTTGTTTATTTTGTGTTTTAGATTCCACATCTCAGTGAAATCATCTGGCATTTGTCTTTCTGTCTGACTTATTTCACCCTGTAGGTTTATCCATGTGATTGCAGGTGGCAAGATTTCATTCTTTTTTATGGCTGAGTCATATTCCATTGTATACATGCAGCACTTCTTCTTTATTCATCTACGGATGGGCTCTTGGGTTGCTTCCATATCTTAGCTTTTGTAAATAATGCTGCAACAAACACATGGATGTATATGTCTTTTCATTTCATGTTTTGGGTTTATTCAGATAAATACCTTGAAGTGGAGTTGTTGGGTCCTTATTTGTCTCTTGTTATAGCCTTTTTTTTAAAGTCTATTATGTCTGGTATAAATATTGCTATGCCAGTGGTTTGCTTTGTTTTGTTTTTCCATTTTCATGAAGTAGCTTTTCCCATCCCTTTACTTTCAGGATGTGTGTGTGTCTTTTGATCTGAAGTGAGTCTTTTATGGACAGCATATGTAAGGGTCTTGTTTTGTTATCCATTAAGTCACCCTATGTCTTTTGATTGGAGGGTTTATTCCATTTGCATCTAAAGTAATTGTTGATAGATATGTATTTATTACCATTTCATTATTTATATTTTTATCCTTTTTTCTTCTTATCTTTCTTAAAGAAGACACTTTCACATTTCTTTTAATACTGTAATACTGGTTTGGTGGTGATGAACTCTTAGCTTTTTTTCTTGTCTGGGAAGCTCTATATCTGTCCTTCGGTTCTATAAGAAATGTGTGTGCGTGTGTCTGAGTGTGTGTGTGTGTGTGTGTGAGAGAGAGAGAGAGTGTGTTTAACTGGTTATGGCTGATCTAGAGAAAAAATAGTCTTTGTGTATTTCTTTCTTAACTGGACATTTTACTCACTGTCATTAGTTTTAATATTTTTCTATGCTTTTCAGTTTAATCTTCATATTTACCTATTTTATTTACCCATTTCCAAAAGTTAGGCATGTTAGTTCTCTACTTGCATATGTGAGTTTTGATGGTAAAAGGGCTTTGGCATGGATCTTAACATAGGCAATGAAGGGGGGTCCTAGGGGCACTTAACAATGGAAATCAGGCTTTGAGGAGCAGCAGGGCACCATGTACTCAGGATATGTGTGTGGATGGGAGTGGGGCTGGGGGGGAGTGGGCGCAGATGGAGCAGAAGGAAGTATTAACAAAGACTCCTGGGGGGAAAAACAAAAACTGCTGAAATAAGGACTTAAAAGAATATTTAAAGCAAGTGTGGATTCACTTGGATTAGACTTGTAAGGGAACCTGGACATTACCAGGCTGGCTACCTCATTTTATCTATGAAAAGAATAAGATACAAAGAGGAGAAGAGAATTTTCCAAGGCTGCAAGGTTAGTGGCTAAGCCTGGGCTAGAACATGTCACAGGTCTCTTTCCACTCTCACTGCACAGAACAGGGGCCAACCGCCCAAGGGAAGAGCTAAGCCAATAGGAATCCAAGAAACAATAGAAGCTCTTTAACCACATCCTCTCACTTTTGATTGAGGGAGGGTAGACTACCTTATGTGTCCACATCTCCACGAGTGTTGGATTGGAGAGATAGAGAGAGGGAGGGAAGGAGAGTGGGAGAGAGAGAGAGAGAGAGAGAGAGAGAGAGAGAGAGAGAGAGAATACTGAGCCATCAATTATTTCCCCTTCTACAATTTTTGGCCCTTGGAAAAATACACTAACTTCCTTCCCTGGGCTTCAGCTATTATCACCTTAAAAATAATTGGTGCATTTAAATTTGAGGCTTCATCCAGTCCACAGATGTGTTTTGCTTTTGCTGTGTTTGCAGTTTCAATTATTCAACAGCATTTGGAAGTTATGATAGTTCACATGAAATCTAGATTTCTGGCTTTTCTTGAAAAATGTGAAGCTCTTGCAGCACTGGGCCAACTTGCTACATGACACCAAATGTCTGGATGGGAGGGTCACCACTCACCATCGGCCATCATCCCTCCTTACTCACTTAGGCTGCCCACCTTGCTCAATGGGCTTCTCTTACAGATCTCACAATCTTCCCAGCTCTGAGGTTCTGTGAGACTTTGCGGTGCTTTGATTCTCAGCATGGCTTGGCCAATACATCTCAAGTAAACTTAACCCACGCACCTGTCCCTCTGAATATCGCCTCCTCTATGTCATTTCAGACTCAGGTTTCAGACTTCTCCATTTCCCTATTGTCTGAATACCTCCTCTGTCTGATGCCCAGGCTACTAGGTCTTGACAGTATAATCCCAACGCCTTTACCAGTTATTTGGACGTTCTCCATGTCTCCCCTCAGCTAGATGGACTGGCTTCTGGCTTTTGCCCAGCATGGCCTGGGGAGGAAAAAGAGACAGACCTGGTTTCCTTGGCTCCCTCCCAGAACAAATCCCTCTGCTCTGTCTTTATATCTTCATTCCAGAAACCCTGGGGTAGTAAATGACTCAACAATGAATATATCTAAGGAAAAGAGGTCAGAGTTGACACAGCTGCTTAGCCTGCTAATGGTTCCTGTGGTAGTGAAGAGCAAGCAGGCAGAGAATATGTCCTGATGCAAATAGAGGCTGGTGTAATCTGATAGAGCCTCAGGAACAGCCCTGTCCAGGGTGTGGTTGGGGGAAGGTGAGACAACGTAGGAGCATGGAGATGGCAGGAAGGCTGAAGTCAGAATAGAGTTCTAAGAGCATTGTCAGTCTTTACTGTCTGGGAAAGTGTGAGAGTCTTAAGGACATCCAGGCAAAGAGAAGAAGGTAAAAGTCACATCAGAGCTGCCAGGCTGAAGCAGTTACCACAGAGAAAACATGTTCAGAGTTCATTGCGTTGAGTCTAGGATGATGACCAGAAACATATTTTAACCATGAGGCCAAGGTATAAGAAGAAACAGACAAAATGTGGAGCCACCTAGAAAACAGGTCGGGCTCACAATTTAAATCCCAGGAGGGGAGCTTCTCTATGGGAATCTGGCGGGCAGGGCTGGCTAAAGGACCAATCCTCCCCAGAGCTTAAACCTAACTAGAAAAGATGGTGTTTAGGCAGATATAATGCCTGTGTGGGACTGAGTATGTGGGCTTGCTTGATGCCTGCCCTCACCTTTAGGTCAAGTGCTCACTGTATGTTTTTTATCATTAGGCACACAAGACTAGACTTTGTCTAGACACAACTTGCTGCAGCCAAGCAAGGCGCTGCTAACATTAGGTCGGGGTGGGTTTGTTTTGCTTTGGGGGTTTATCAGGCTCCTCTGCAGGTGATCTCCGTGGGCAACAGGTACAGCTAGGGAAGACTGGGACTCCCAACTGGTAGCTCACTAAGGCTCCAAGTCAAACTTTGACCAAGGGAAGCCTACCATGAAGATATAACCATCCAGCCATAGATAGTGAGAGTCTGAGTCTCCCTAGACCAGGTTCAGAGAGAGACCCATAACAACCATGAGCTTTCAGGCTCCCTCTGCTCGTGAGGGCTCTGGCTGTATGTGTGTTTCTGCCAAGCACAAAGCACCAGGGGACAGAAAGCAGAGGAGTGAATTATGGTGAATGGGAAAAATGTTCTTTTCTATCCTAAAGGTCCTCTTACAATTCCTCCCCACACCTTCTGTGAGAAACAGTCTTGAGCTCTATGTCCCCCTCCTCCACTGCATCCCTGGGGGAAAGCCATAAGCAAATGAACAGAAGCAATGTAATTCCTTTCGCCGCACTTGGAAAACTATGAATGGATCTTATGTGAGAATGGAATGCCAGGTAAAAAGATGAATCAGGGCCAGAGGAGAGCCCAGTGGGAGGGAGTTTCATCAGATAAAGATTGATTGGGTGCCCTTTAGGTGCCAGGCCTATTAGGAGCTGAGGTTACAAAGGTGAATGAGATATGGATCCCCCTGCCCTCCAGGAGCTCTCAGGATGTCAGGAGAGACAGGCGTGCACACATAATGACAATCCAATGGGATGGGGACTAAAAGAGTGATGGGACTTAGCTCTTCCACTGAAGTGAGGATGGGAGTAGAGTGGGTGGCAAGGGCAAGGATGGGAATGGTAAGAGGATACAATAATAAAAAATTGTCACAGAGAAAGCACCATCTGAGATGACTCTTAAATCAGAAATATAAGCTCATATGGGGAGGAGGGTGGGAAAAGGATGAGACATTCCAGATAGAGGTAAACTATGACCAGGGAACATGGATCTGAGAGCAGTCGTATGTCAGACTGACAGTGTGGCTGAGCCTCAACTCAGCATTAGTTCTGTGACTTCTCTTCTTAAACTGACTGTGCTCCTCAAGTCATTTGACACACATTCCTCCCCCTGACTGTCCTTTCCATTGTGTTCACATCATGAGTGATATCCGCATCACCCAAGTGCCTAAACAGGAACATGGTTTACCATTGCATGGCTTCCTATCTACCATCATATCTCAGGTTGTATAATTTTTACCTTCCTCATATCTCTCAAGCCTTCCCCTCCTTCCCATAGTCTATTGTTATGAACTAAGCTCTGAGTTTCATTATTCCTTGTGTGAATTCTTCCAATAGTTTTCTAACTTTCTACCGGAAATTTGTGCCAAATCCAGCCTTCCCTCTGTACAGAGTGAGCTTTCTGAGATGAAAAGCTACTGTATCACCCATTGGCTTAAAACCCTTCCAGGCCTGCACTAGTTTTTAGGAGAGGTAACCACTTGACTCCTTCCAGAGACTTTTTCAACCACTCTCCCTATTTCCTTCTAATAGTACAAAATTTATGGAAATTTAAAGGACCAGAAGTCTTCTCACAGCTGTGCCTCCAACTGGAATGCCTTCATCATCCAGGTAGCTCTTAACCCTTCTTCAAAAAGGAGCTCGGATTCCTCCGTCTCTGGAAAATCATTCATGAAATTCCAGCCTGTGTTGGATGTCTAGCACTTGGCCACATTATCCTGTAATTAATGCCTTTGTTACTTGACTATCTTCCCCACAGGATAAAGGATAGACTCTGTAGGCCCATCACTTATCAATCGGGGTGTCTTCTATACCTAGCATAATACCTAGGCATATTAGGACATAATTGTTGAATGAATAAATACATAAGTAAAATGTTTGAATAAATGAATGGCTCAATCACTCCATCGTCAGTCAGTCTACCAGTCCCCAAGGTCTCAAGCTGAAGTAAATTCTCCATTAGTTGAAACTTACTGTGGGACCTTTATAAGGCACTTAAGAGAGCCAGCTGAATCAAATACAATCAAATTACTAATCAATTTATTCACTTCTCTGTTCTTTAAAATTAGGAGCATGGAAATGAATATGTATGAACATGTGTAATTATAGACACTTATGCACATAAATTATTTGGCAGAGCTCCCTGTGCTGTGCTCATAGGAGTAAGATGTTTATTTTCCCCTCCCTTCGCTGTAGAGCTGCCTCTGAAGTGCCATACACTAAAAGCAAAGTGGCTAAAGACTCTCTCCCCACTTGTATTACTTATTCATTGCCTGTTCTTTGATATTCTGCTCTCAAAAGCATTAGAATTCTCCAGTGGCCTTCCTGGGTGGCATGGACCTATAGGATGAGGGGAGATGAAATGTGATATTGCTGGCTTTGAAATTTCATCACATGCCCAGGAAACTAAATGTTTCTCTCATTGGTCTTTTTTCCAAAAAGTAATTGATGACAGCAAGTTCTCCATTCCTTCGATTATTAAAAAAAAAAAGACAAAAATATTTTTCTTGTGTTGTCACATGGAGAGACTAGAATTGATATATTCTATTTCTTAAAAAGTTCTCAAGAAACTCACATCAGGTGCTAAACCTGAATGCTGGCCATTCATCGTTGCTCAGTAGTTCATGGTTGCTATAGTCCCCAGATCATGGGTGACATTATGGACAAATCTATCATACTGATGGCACAAGCATTTGGAAATTATGTGTCCTACATGTTAGGGAGGGATATCTGTCACCTTTATAGGAACAATAATGTGAAAAGAACAGGCCTTTGAAACTAAAAGATACCGGTTCAAATCCCAGCTCTATGACTTACTACTTTTATAAACTTGAGCCAATTAATTCACTTTCTAAATCTCTGCTTCCTAATCAATAAATTGGGACAAATAATAAGTATCTCATCAGAGTGTTTAGCACAGCATATGTAACAAGTAGAAAAATTCCTGATATTTAGTGAGCAATTAGTAATAGTCCCTTTCTCCCTCTGTCTCAGGTAATTACTAAATTGAAAACATAGCCCTGGCCGGTTCGCTCAATGGTTGGAGCAGCGGCCACAGACCAAAGGGTAGTGGGTTCAATTCCTGGTCAAGGGCACCTACCTCGATTGCAGGTTCAATCTCCAGCCGACTTCAGGGTGCAAACGGGAGGTAATCAATTCATGTGTCTCTTTCTTATCTCTCTCTCTCTCTCTCTCTCTCTCTCTCTCTCTCTCTCTCCCTCTCTCCCTCTCTTTCTCTCTCTCTCTTTCCTCCCCCGCCCCTTTGCAATGGAAAAAATATCCTTGGGTGAGGATTAACAAATAACAATAATAATAATAATTCAAAAGAAAACATAATCTTTGGCAAGTACTTGAGTCCTCAATTTCTAGATTTAAATGATCCAGCAAGAGAGAAAATTATCCATTTTACACTAAAATGTAGTTTTGTACAGAATACCAAAGCTTCCACATAAAATTCATATAAGAACTCTTAAGCATCAAGCAATTAGTCTGCAATGGGAACTATGACATCATCCTCCTGGGTTTACAAACTTTCCTTGGTTCTGAGGTGAAGGGTAGCACATGGCTACTGACCTTCTAAATTAGTCACTAAGGGTAAATAGAATTGGCTTAAATGAAAACTGGGGCATTACAAGAGATTTCTAGTGAATGCAATTTAGTATACTGATAACTCTTCTGCTCTGCAGTTCTTGGCAATCCTGTGAAGGTCCTAATGTCAATTTATACATTAAGATCATCAGTAATACAATAAGACAATGTCAATGCATCATTAATGCTGTCATCAATAGGTCATGGTTTTCATTTGCTGACTTTCTTTTTTAAAAAAACTGTATTTTTATTGATTTCAGAGAGGAAGGGAGAGGGAGAGAGAGATAGAAACATCAACGATGAGAATCATTGATCAGCTGCTTCATGCATTCCCCCCACTGGGGATCGAGCCCACAACCTAGGCATGTGCCCTGACAGGGAATCAAACCATTAACTCCTAGTTCATAGGTCGATGTTCAACCACTGAGCTACCCTGGCCAGGCCATTTGCTGACATTCTTTTTTTTCCAATTCTGAAATATTATGAGTTTTACCTTATCATTATTAATTAGGTTGCTTGTTGGTTGTTTTTATGAATCTACCATGCAAAGTGGTATACATGCTTATCAGGATTTTTCACTGATAATTTTCAAATAACCAGATATTAACTTGTAAATATTTTATAAGTAAAATTACACATCACACCCCCCATTGCTAAGATACAGATACATAATTTCCCCTAATATTTTCTTGTACAGTAACACTTCCTTGCAATTAAACAAAGGTGATTTTTCTCCTCCTTTTGAAAAAAGCAAATGAGAAAAGGTCTTTTTTATATTTTGCTTCATATAAGTGAATAGCTGACAAAAAAAATGTTAAGGGCTGCTGATTGACAGGGTGCCCATTATCTCTGGAAATATGTAGGATATTGGCCAATTAATCTCCCCTTCAGAATGAGTGTTAATTCCTCATGTGCTCCTAATGAGTTTACGCTACTATTCAGAGAGCAATTATTCAATTCAGTGATTTGCAGAATCCTGCCCTGAGGACTTTATGAGGCTATCTCTGACCATGAACTCGTGGGGGATGTATAGTGTACACCAGCTAAATTTATGGTTCAAGTGGTTCATCAGGTGGTCCTGCAAGAGGCATCATACAACTATCTGATAGCTATGTTTCCAATATAAATTCAGAAACTGTGGTTGCATGTCACTCAGCTCCAAAAAAGGATGCTGTGAGGTCAAATACCCTTTCCAGCTTCTTAGAGTTTTTTTTTTTAATATATTTTATTGATTTTTTACAGAGAGGAAGGGAGAGGGATAGAGAATTAGAAACATCGATGAGAGAGAAACATCCATCAGCTACCTCCTGCACACCCCCTACTGGGGATGTGCCCATAACCAAGGCACATGCCCTTGACCGGAATCAAACCTGGGACTCTTCAGTCCGCAGGCCAAAGCTCTATCCACTGAGCCAAACTGATTAGGGCCCAGCTTCTTAGAGTTTTGTGTGTATTTCAACTAAGTCAGGCAACTTTCCAGTAATGAATCTTCCCTTTCATACCAGAGAATATGTTAAGTTGCCAGGGGCAGAACCCATAGGAAAGAAAGTACTAGAGGACACTTTTTCAAGAATTTCAGGCTACCATTTTGTTATAAAATCATAGGCTCTTAGAGCTGAAAGGCACCTGAGAGTTTATTTACTTTAATTCCCTTTCAAAAAATAAAAAATAAACTGGCACCACTGGTGTGGTTCAGTGGTTGAGCATCGACCTATGAACCAGGAGGTCACAGTTTGGTTCCTGGTCAGTGCACATGCCTGGGTTGCAGGCTCGATCCCCAGTGGGGGGCGTGTGGGAAGCAGCCAATCAATGATTCTCTCTCATCTTTGGTGTCTCTTCCCTCTCCCTTCCTCTCTGAAACCAATAAAAAAATTAAAACAAACAAACAAACTAGTGTATTATAACTCAGAAGAATGAAGCAACTGAGCTAATTAATAATTTAAATTAGTAAGTAATCCAATCTCCTTTTACATTTATTGTTTGATATAAAAAACACTGTCCTGAAGTCTCTACTTAACTCTTGATAACCACTTGCAGTAGGCAAGGCAAGTGACAGGATCATTTTGCAGGCTGGGGAATAAAAGATTAAAGGGTGGCCATAGGGGATGAACACGGGGCTTCTGACTGTAATTCCATGAGTTTGGTGGTTTTCTGCTGCTACATAGATTCCCCCTAGTTAGTCACAAATCAGGTCTGGGACGCAGATCTGCTGAAGTAAGCCAAACGGGAACTGGGCTGAGCTAGAGGAGTAAGCAGGCCAGCGTCATTTTTCTTTCTCTTTTTTCTTTTCAGGGCTTTCAATTGATAAGTGTGAGTGTCAGGGTTGCAATAAGCCTGGTTTCTCCAAATGGAACCTGAAAATGGAGAAGCAGTGAAATTTGGTAACAACAGGCAAGTTTACCCTCCAGGCAGCTGTAGCAATAATGGAGCCTCCTCTCCCTCCTCCACCTCAAATCTGTAAGTCCCATCAGAGACTTGATTCATAATTTACTTTAAGTTTGTGATTCCTAGGAACTGAATACACGACTTGCAAGAATAGGCCCTTGTGACTTTAGGCAAATCTCTCTACCTCTCTGGACTTCAATTTTCCTGAGAAAAAAACGGACTCTCTAATGCTCCTTCTATATTTCCAGGTGACTATGCTGCACCCTAGTGGTGGAATTTATATATTTTTTTCATCTGTGTCTCAGGCTCTACACCCTCTGTAGTTTGATTTTTGCACATATCCTAGGCCTCCTTCTCAATACTGTGCGCTCCTTTGCATATCCTATGCCCCCTGCCCACATACAAGCAGTTTGGTCCATTGAACAGTCGGTTTAGAACTATCCAATCAGGGACTAATAAGTTATTTGGCAATTTAGTGATGGCTCCTAATAGCCTGGTCCCACCCCCACCCCCGTATTTATAGAGTAAGTTCTTGAGAGTTACAATTTAGCATAAACATAATTTTCCCTAGCCTGACAAAATATGCCTTTTTTGGTCATTTTCTTTTTAACTGAAATGTCGCCTCCTCAGGGAAACCATGTCTTATTATCCATTCAATGTAGAGCAGCCACCAAATCACTATTAATTACATCATATCACATTTTATTTTTCAGCAGAGCATTGATCAGCGTCGGACATTTTCTCATTTATCAGTTTGTTTATTGACCGTCTCTTCCCTGCAAGAGGAGAACAAGATCCAGTACATGGTTAGGCATGTAGTAGACTCAAGAAATATTTGTTAGATGGATAGATGCATGGCTATCAATGCTAAATGGGATGTTAAAGATTACTCAGTCAAAACCTCTGATTTTGCAGATGAGTAAGTGATGCTCAATGCAATAAAAGAACCTGTTCAAGGACTCAAAATGAATCATTGGCTCAGCAGGACAACAGCTCCCAGTCCAATTACCTTTCTACTACAACTTAAATTAGGAAGGAAGACGTTCTGTTTAAAAACCCTAAGATACCTAAAGAGAAAAGCTCATTGACTCTATACAGAATAAAGTGAAAGGGTGGGGGGCAGGCTTTGTGATGGGAATGGATTGGTCAGAGGAGGGATTTTTATAGGTAGAAGCCTAGGATATTGCAAAATTCATCTGCTTAAAAATAATTTGGGCATAAAATTAATGTGAATTATCTTCCTTTTATTTTGTGATTTTTTTCTGCTTTTGCTTTCAAAAATTTAGCATTTTCATTATTGCTACAATGGATTTTCACCTTTTGGGGAACAGATACTATTTTAATTTTCTTTTACTTCTTAGAGTCATGGAGCCCTTTTTGTATAGTATGCCAGGCATTTCTTGGTTATTGTGTCTATTGTCTTTTCTTCCATCATTCCTTTATTAAACCTATATGTGCTAAATAGAGCCCAAGCACTAAAATGCTAAATCATGTTATTGCATTCTTCTGAATTATTTTCCTCCATATCTATCTTCTGGAATATCCTTACCCCTCTTTTTCTCCTGGTAAATTTCTACACCTCCTTTAAAAGCCAATTCACAAATCACTCCTTCTAAAAGATCAACCCTATGTCTGTTGAACATTACTGCGGAACAATAATTTTCAGACAACAGTGAGCATTTCTTTCTTGTTCATGAGCTTGGGGCTGACTGATCTCAGCTGGGTTTAGAGTGGTAACTCTGCTTCAAGCTCCAGGTCTGTGGGCCTGTGTCAACTCCATGTGTCTACATGTCTCTCATATTCCTTCTGAGACAATCAGGTTAGCAGGACATGTTATTCCCATAGCTTAGCCGAGGAACAAAGACCACATGCACAGGTCCACAAGCACAATTCCAGCCTCTGTTTGTTTTGTTTGCTAGCACTCATTGGTCAAGGCAAATAGCACAGTCAAGGTACAAGAAACTATAATTTTCCTATGGAGATGAAAAGAACTGCATACATTTTATAGAAAAAGTCATGGACACAGAAAGGGTCAAGACTTGACATCAATAATTGGTATCAATAATTCAATCCACTCTCCAATTAACTGTATCTCCAGGTCTTTCCTAGGCTAAGTGTATCTTACCTGTGTTTCTACTGTTACATTTAATCATTCTGTATTGTGACTGTTTTGACAGTTGGTATTCCCTTTGATGAAACTTTAAAAATAATAACTAGCTCCTGGCCAGCGTGGCTCAGTGGTTGAACATCCACCTATGAACCCGGAGGTCAGGGTTCAATTCCTGGTTGGGGCACATGCCAGGTTGTGGGTTTGGCCCCCAGTAGGGGGCATGCAGGAGGCAGCTGATCAGTGCCTCATCATTGATGTTTCTATCTCACCCTCTCTCTTCTTTTCTGAAATCAATAAAAATATATTGATATATTTAAAATCATATTAATAATAACTAGCATTTCAGTGGGCACACTATACATCAGACAGTGCATTCAAATCTTTTCAGGTTTAATCTCAGGTTTGCTTCCAAACCAACCTGTGTACTCTAGTTATCCCAAAATTACAGGTGAGAAAAATTACACTGAGGAACCTTGTCCAAGCTCACAAAATTCAGAGTTGAGTCTCACACTCCAGAATAATTACAAAGCCTCTTGGCTTTTTCATTAAACTATATTTTCCTCATTTGATTAAGAGCTCAAGCAAGACCTTTATCTGATTTGCCTTTCATCAACCCAGTACCAATGGCAGTTCCTGACACACAGTAGGAACTTAATACTTGCTAATTAAATTGAGTTGCAGAGCTCTAACTTGTCTTTCCAGCATTATCTCCTGCTTCTCTTATAGGTAAACCCTGCTCAGGATGACTTACTACTGCTCAAATATCATATGCCTGTGCCCCCTTTCCTGCCATTTCAAATACTAAATCCTTAAATCACTCATACTAAATCACTCATCTCAAATTCCTTCATCCCTATCTCATATGGACAAAACTTAGGAGGCTGTTAAATGCTGTTGTGCTTGTCTCTATCCATGGCTGAAGTGAGCTTCACAGTGATATCTGAGCTTCCTGGACTATGCACCACTAAGAGCCTGTAGGACTTTATTGAATTCACCTTGTCTATTAAGTGACAGGGAATGATATAGGGTGACATACATTTTATTTATGTCATGGTCATTCTTTCCAAGATGACAGTCACAGTCCCAGAATGATATGCCATATTTCATAAATATGGAAGTCTTGCTATAATAGAAAATTCCATGTATTTAAATTATAAGACCTGTATTCTGATAGTCATTATCTTAACATTACCTCCCTCACTAATCATTTCAACTCTCAGTTGTGTCATCTGTTAAATTGAAGAGCCATATGCAGGGTTGTGTGAGGTGGGCAGAATTAAATTATCCATGTGTGAGAAAACATATATGGAAAATATAAATTCACCTGTTATTAAAGTGTGTGTGGGGGGGGCGGTTATATAAAGTACATAGTACATATAAAAACTTCAAATATAATGTGTTTATATATGTAAAGTTTATATATAATGTGTTTACATATAAAGTATTATGTAACTCCAAGAAAATTATAAAAGAAAAAATAAATTCTCAACTTTAGAAAGATTGATTATAACTTGTACCCTTATATCAGCTAGGGGCAATGCAAACTGATACATTACTTTAAAAAAAACAATTTGCTAAGATAATTCTAAGAAATCACGTTATAGGCATGAGGGAAACACAGGAAATGATCTGTACAATATTTTACAAATAGCGATGGTTAATTTGGCACATCACTTAACATGGAATATTATTCACACATTAAAATCATAACTCTGTGTCACATGGAAGACTATATGGTACGTAGAAATTCTATATCCAACAATGTCCATTTTTAAGTAAAAAAAAAAGTTATAACTACCTATGAAATTTGGTAAGATATATATACGAGGGAAGGCTAAGTGTTACAAAAATCATCTCAAAACCTCAGCAGTTGAAATTAGTAAAGTTTAATTTTCACTCACATCACAGTCTAATTTAGGTCAGCACGCAGATGGGTGGTCTCAGCTCCACACAGTTAACACAGTTAATTAGGGAGCCAGGATCTTTCCAACCAGGGCCTCATCCCCTGCATCCATCTCATCTAAAAGACAGATGAAGGAACTGGGAAGTGGAAAAAGGAGACCACCACCTCTTAACCTTGAACAGTGCTTCTGCTCAAGGACATTGGCAAGAACAAGTTCATGGCCCCTGCTGACCCTAGATGAAGGGAGCTGGCAGAAATAATGTAGGTGAGAGCTCAGGAGAAACAGGCTGGGTCTAGTGAGCACCTGGCTACCCTGTGCCACAATATGTATATGAGCAGAGAGTATGAGACGTAAAAATGGAAAGAATAGATTTACTAAGGAGATTGTACTTAACAAGTAAACCTAAGAGACAGGCATTTTTTTCTTTATTACTTATATTATATGTAAGAGATACAAATATGTAAAATAAAAATTACTAGAATCTAACCACTATGCTGTACACCTGAAACTAATATAAAATAATATTGAATGTCAACTGTAATTGAAAATTAAAATTTATTTTAAAAAAAGCTTAAAATACTGGAATTTTAAATAATGTATTAGGCCAATCTCACCTTTAATATCCAATGACTAGTCATTGCAGAATATTGAATTTCATTATCCAACCTGTTTTCTGTCCATACCTTCTCATGTCTTCTAAGAACCTGGCCCTCAAGAAATATGGTCTAAATTTTGCAGACCATTTGATGGGAGATCTGAAGCATGGGCACTCATTAACAGGATAGAGTTTAATTAAGCTCCAGATGCAATTATAACTTTGCTGGTTATTAACAGTGATGAGAAAAATGGCACAGCTATGATCACTGGAAGAGCTATTAATGGGTTTCTTGATGACATAACATTTGCTTAATGGAAGTCCTTTTATGTACAAGTGCCATCTGAGGGAAATTCATCATTGATGTTAATTTAAGAGTATTTAATCTGTCACTCAATGCCAGGTCCAATGAAGAGGGAGAGAATGGCATAAACTGAGTATTTGTGTCTGGCAAAGAGGTATAATAACAAAAACAAAATTGGGACAAACAGCAAAGTCTCTTTAGAGGATCAGGTCCCTTAAAAAACACAAAAGACCAGAATGGTGCACAAAGAGAAAAATGCTTTTTTCCCCAGAAAGAAAGATGAAAGTTGTTTATGCAGCTCGGGTCATTAGTGATAAAATTCTTTGCATGCAAATTAAGGTCATTATTTCCTTTTTATAATGAAATGATGAGAATCACTTTGGGAATGGCCAAGTCCAGCCTTGAATGTTCCTCTTATACATACTTCTGCCCAGCCGAAATGGAATGAACGCACTCAGAAACACTCATCTTTGATCAGGTTTCATAGTACAAAGGTGATTGGATTCATTTGCCCGGTCTGCCAGAGCAAAATACCACAGACTGGGTGGCTTAAACAACAGAAATTTACTTTTTCACAGTTTGGGGGACTGGAAGTTCAAGATCAAGGAATCAACAGGTTTGTTTTCTCCTGAGGCCTCTCTCCTTGGCTTGCAGAGTGCCGCCTTCTGGCTGCATCTTAGTGTGCATTTCTGGTGTCTGTCCATCTTCTTACAAGGACACCAGTCATAATGGATTACAGCCCCACCCTGATAAGCTTATTTAATCATAATCACCTCTTCGAAGTTCCTATCTCCACATACAGTCACGCTGGGTGTTAGGGCTTCAACATATAAATTTTGGGGAGAAATGGTTCAGTCCATACCAATGACCATATTAACTTTTTAATTCTAAATATAGATCAAATAGAAAGGATCTTCCCACTCCAGGCCTCTGTTTCACACTGAATCTATAAAGGAGACGGGTATAATAAGCACACCCTCCCCCTCCTGCAAGAAAGTGTATCCCTGCCGTCGCCGGTTTGGCTCAGTGGATGGAGCATCGGCCTGCTGACCGAAAGCTTCCAGGTTCAGTCCGGTCAAGGGCATGTACCTTAGTTGCGGGCACATCCCCAGTAGGAGGTGTGCAGGAGGCAGTTGATCGATGTTTCTCTCTCATTGATGTTTCTAACTATCCCTCTCCCTTCCTCTCAGTAAAAAATCAATAAACTATATATTTTTTAAAAACGTGTATCCCTTGTAATTATGATTGCTTGCCTGTCATACTTGTCTACCACAAGCCCTCCTCCAGAACTATCCTCATTTTACAGGGGAAAGATTATAGGAGGAAGGTGTACTAACCTCTCCAAGGTCACATGGCCACCAAATTTAGTTTCAAATTCTTCCTAGTATTGTATCCCTTTTTGACAGAATTTAGGACTGTGGTCACACAAAGAAGGACCCAGTGAGATGGAGTGGGATTCTGAGAGAGCTTGGATGCCCCCTGTGGCCACGTTCCTTCCTGAGGAGGCAGAACAGTGGAAAGTGGAAGTCCAGTGTGAGAGGCTGGTGGATGATGATGCAGGTGACCAGGCTCCTGGCACAGAGGGAGATGCAGAAGTGGATGACTACAATTTCAGACATGTTGAATGAGTACCCAAGGTTGAACCAAGAAGAAGTACTTAGGCAACAAGGTCAAACAAGAATCCAATGAGCTGTGTGTATTATTTTGTGCAGCGGAGGAAAAAAAATTTCCTCTACCTATCTTAGGTTCATGGTAGGGGTTCTGTAATAAAAGACAGATTAACCAGAGAAAAACAAACTAGCTTATTAACATGTGTATCTCATATATACTTGAGAGAAACTCGGGTAAGAGTAACTCAAAGTGGTGGCTTAGAATTCAGGCTTCTATAGCATCTTCAATGAAAAACAAATTTGTAGAGAAATGACAAAATAGAGGAAAGAGTTTTCAGGCTTCAAAAAACCACAAACTGGAAAAGTAAATATGTCGGAAACTAATGGTAGATGAAGGCTAGTTAGCACCTTGTAATAGAGATTCCTCTGGTGCCATCTCCACACTGATAAGAGTCTAAAGTTGTCTCCTCTGGTAATTAACTTTTGTCCTTCCTGGTAGAAAGGGGAGAAGGGACACCTTTGAAAATGTATGCTCTACTCCTAGAGAAATAGGGGGAGGACAGCGAGCTTTTCTCATATCTGCTTCTTAATTGCCTTTAGTCAAAATATTCTTTATGCCAAAGCGCCATTCAACACTAGTGACATTTTCTAGTTTTTTTTCCCCAAAAAATAGGGATCTGGAAGTTGAAAACAAGGATAAAGAAGAGGGAGCAAAATACCGAGAAAAAAAATTGGAGTCTAGGCCTTGACTATGGAACATTGAGAGGCAGCATGGCACCGGCTCAGGAGCAGAGCAGGAGGAAGACCATCTGAGGCTAAGTTCAGGCTCAATGACTTCCCAGTTGGGAGAAGCTAGAAAAGAATTGTTGGCATCCTATGCCTTGGACCCCTTTTCTCTTTCTCCTGTGCCTTTAATTTTTTAAGAACTAATAATAGTATCTCTTCATAAGAATGTTGAAATAATTAAAAGAAATAATGTTGGTAAATCACACAAAAAAATGTTTTCTACGTATTACTAGCTTCCTAGCATTGGACAAGTGACTTAAATTCCCTGTTTCAAGTTCTTCATTTGTAAAATGGGGATAATTATACTTTTCTCAAAAGGTTGTTATGAGCCATATTTTTATTTATATAACTTTATTCATCTATTTGTCTATTTAGCATAAATAGATGGGTAAGTTTATATAAACATGTATAAATATGTTTAACATATGTAGGATATATTACTTATATATACTGATGATAAATATTTTATATATACATTTAATTTATAATTTTCATGATAATCTTAAAAGCAACAATGGTGACATACTAAATTGTAGTATAGCAACGGGGCAGGATGGGAGTGTAGAGAATTTCAAAATAGTAATTAATAAAACCAACAAACATCAGTCTGCTTTTTATTATTACTCTGGCAATTCTTTTTAAATCCAAGGATATGTTTTTATTGATTTTTAGAGAGAGAGAAACATCAATGCAAGAGAGAAACATCAATTGTTTGCCTCCCGTACATGCCCCAACAGGGGATCAAACCCACAACCTACATATGTGCCCTGACCAGGAATCGAACCTGCAACCTTTGATGTACGGGACAATGCTCCAACCAACTGAACCGGCCATGGCACTCTGGCAATTCTTACCATGATCAGTTATAAAAATATTCCTCCCCACTGTATCAAACCACTTCTACCCTGTCTACCCCCACCCTTCCCACCCCTGCTCCTTCCTGCTTAAGCGATACTCTGTACATATCTGTTTCTCTAGTCAGTGGTATGAACACAGAAGATTTGGATAAGTACCAGCTTAATAAACATCACATCGAATTTCTTATATGTGTGAAGCACTTGGCTTTGAAAAGCACTGGGGCGCATTTACTCACTTGGTGTTGTCAAGGTTGAGTCACCCTGATTGAGATTCAACACAAGTTCACTGCAAGCCTCTTCTTTATTAGTGCTCAGCTCCGGCTGCCATGCGAATCTCCCGGGGAGGTGTAAAAAGGATCAATGCCTATGCCAATTAAATTGGAATTTCTGGAGGAGGGGACGATGTCCAGTTATAGGTACTTTTTTTAACATGCCTCCAACCTCTACCACGCAGCCAGGGTTGAGAAGAGCTGAGCCAGATGACATGGCATGAAGGTTTTGTGCTTAGATTCTGGCATTGGATTCGCAGTCCGACCTGGGGTACCTCTCCATGCCTCATTTTTCATCTATAAAAAAAGAATGGGTTCTTTTGAACCCAGCTGAAAGGGTTGTTGTGAGGTGTAAATGAGATAATCCATGTAATGCATTTAGAATAGTGTCTGGCGCACAATAAGAATTCAATAAATGCAGGCTATTATCATTGTAATAGCACTTTTGTACATGACCCTGGCCGAGTGCCATCACTGCCCATTGTATGCCTGAGGAAACCGATTCAGAGAACCCGGTTGCTTATCCAATCACAGAGCTTATAAGTGAGAAAGCAAGAAAGTGATTAAATGTAGAGCTTAAGAGTAATGTGTACAACGCCAAGATACTTTCAGATTTCTTAAACACTGAATATGGAGTTTAGCGCATGCTTACCAAGGCTTCTATTGCAATTATCTTGAACATTATTTGCTTATTATATTTTCCATCGGTACCACACTAGACCCAGATAAACAGGATCCAGCCTTGGCCTCCACCCAGGGCCCTCGGGGCTTTGGAGCGCCTTCCTCTATAATTTCTAAGTCCCATCTCCCTGGCTGGGGCTGTAAGGCCAGATCAGGGCAGGTAGATGAAGCAACCTGAGCCCAAATGGGTCCCGTGTGGGTTCCAGGTCCCATTTGGACCAGAGTATTCCCACGGTCCATAATGGCTTTCCTTTAGCAGAATGTACACAGTTGGACTGCCAGAATAGAGCTGGCATGCTGACTTGGAATGACTCAAACTGTTTAACTAGGTAAGAACTCCCCAAAACTTTTACTCAGCCCCATACATCCAAAAGGCAGCCTTGCTTCCTGTGATCCAAATGGTCCATTTAAATTTAAACAAGCAAACATTTTCCCTGGAGCTATTGATCACTGTATTTTCCCATATTGGCATGTTTTTCATTTACATGAGTCAAAGAAGACAATCCAATAAACTTATGCATATTCAGAAACAAGGGTATAGTGTCACGCAAAAACAGCAGCACTGGGTGTTCTAGTGGCTATAAATAGCTATTTATGAATCTTATGAAAACTCATTTCCTATATTCTATGACATCCTAGGCTGGTGAGGTAAACAAGTGAGGACTATCTGGGTTGAAACCCCACATCTGCGCCCACTTCATTTCTAAACCTCCATTTCCTCACCTGTAAAAGAGAGTTAATTACCGTGCTCTCCCCTCCCCCTTCCCCCCCCCGCCCCCCCGCTAGAACTGTCGAGAGGAAGAAATGAGATAAATAGCAGTAAGTAGCTTAGCACAATGGAGCCAGTGTCCGTAGCATTGTAGTACAGATTAGACTAACAGTTACATGAGTAACATTGTGCAGGCTCACTAAACTTTGGCTTCAGAGCAATTGTAGTAAGTAGGATGATGAAGCGACAGTCCATGTCAAGAACATGCAGGAAAGAAAGGCGATTTCCACTGGAAGAATACGGAATGGCTTTTTGGAAGAAGTTTTTACAGGCTGGTCTTAGAAGAAAAGACACAGTTCTTCCAAAGCATGTGTGAGGATTTGGAGGTGGGATAAGGGAAGAGAAAAAGAGAAGAGAAAGTCCACATGGACTACCAGCAGCCAAGTTGGGCTGGGGGGAGGGGGAGAGTAGGGTGGAAGGTGGGACAGGTGACTAGCATGGCTGTCCTTGAGTCAGTAGATAAGCCTAAACACCTCCCAGAGAAATCCACAGAAAAGTACCTCAATCTTCCCCTGACAGGTTTGCAATGACCCCTGAGGGCACGATGAAGTTTGACACCTGCTATGTGTGTGATGAGCAGAGGAGTTACACTTCTGACAGACATCACCACTCAAGAGACACTCAAGCCTCCAGGTGACAGGTGGCCCATGTAACCACTAGGAAACAAGGTAAAAGAAGAGAGAAAGGAGCCAAGCTAGTCCAGGCCTGAGAGCTGGTGAAATCCTTTGTCTGTGCTCCCACATCCAGAAGTATCAGCCATCACTTTTGTCACCTTGTGGTGTTTCTCCAGCTCCTGTAGTTGGTCCCACTGGTGACCCTCAGCAGCAGGCTGCTGCTGGCCTTGTTATGAGTGAGTCTCATCAGATAAAACATGGTCAGCAGCAGCAGGATCTGATGGTCTTAGAATCAAGCCAGAGCCCTAGGGTGAGCCTCAGCTCTTGGGGTCCTAGGTTGATACCTGACTTGTTGTACCAGCTAAGCTCGGAATTAGCCCCTACCACTCAGTATGGTGCCACCACCTGCCCCATCTGTCTCACCTCCTGAACCCACAGCCTCTGCACAGTTCCCCTGCCTGGTCTTCCAGTTCTGCTCTAACACGGTGGCCCTACCCTGATCCCTGTGTGGACTGTGGATGTGAATGAAGTGCCACCATCTCCAGGAAGCTGTCCTCCCACCTTGAGTGGTGCCAGTGATATATGAACAGATGCCACATACTCATGACTGCCTCTGGATTTGCTACCACTTTGGTTAGGTTTTATGAAGTCGACAAGTGCTAAAATCACCCTGACCTTCTTTGCCTTGCGCTTTGTGCACTCAGCCTTCGCCACGACCTTCCTGTGCAGTGAGTCACCTTCCTTCAGCATCCTCGTCTCACACATCTCCATACCCCTCCAATCTCATCCAGCCCAATGGGTCTGAGTTTCCTGCCCAGCTCACCCCTGTGACTACCTGAATCATGACTAAAAAGAAATTTAAACCAAAGTAGCAAAAGTATCAGTGTCTATATCTGCTATATGCGACTCAAGTTAATTTGGACCACGTGTGCAGATTCAACAGGAAGTAGGAAAAACCCCGGCATGGTACAGCAAGACTCTCTGGATCTCTAGCTTGTTCAACAGGAGGATTCACCCCAAGTTGCGCTAAAAATCAGATTCTACATCTCAGTGTCTTGCTCCCCATGTCCATCTAAGAATTGTGTAGCAGATCCTGGCAATAATTACATCAGGACCAGTGGCTGCTAACCAAGGCCATACATTAGAACCACCTGGGGAGATTTTAGAACATTTGCCCAAACCAATTAAATAGAATTTTCTGGGAGTTGGGAGAGATGGGCCCAGAGCTCCATAGTTTCTAAAGCTGCCAGGTGGTTCAAGTGAAGCTAAGGTTGAGAACCCCTATGTAGGTGGAGCAGACAGCAGCACCTAGAATTGGCAACCTGCCCCCCAACTCTGATCCCCCTAACCAGAGACTCAGCCCTTCCTGCTATAAATGTGGGAGAGGTGGAGTAAACCCTAACCCCAAAAATTGCTTTTGAGAGAATAAATCAAATGCCACTCACTTAAGGAGAATTGGAGGTTCCGGTGGTCACATGGGTGCTCACAGAGGAGAGACATGGGGAGGCAACACAAACTTTATTTCTTCCCACCGAGCCTCACATCCCTGGAGGACACAGCCCACCCACCTCGGCCTTTGCAGAAGCAGCTCAGTTTGAGGGAAGCTCCTCACTGGGGATCCACAGACCTAACTCTGTCACTCATAACTGTGCCGACTTACGCAAGCCACTCTAATCAGAAGGGCCCTGGAGAAGGGAACTCCCAGGAATCCACAGAAATCTTGGGAAGGCATTGAAATTTTGCGGGATGTTCAGGGAGTAAGAGAATTTACTCTCAAAGCTCCAGGCAGCCCAACCCATGTGGTTTAGTGGCTTGAGAGTCATCCCATGCACCAAGAGGTCACTGGTTCAATTCCCGGTCAGGGCACATGCCGGGTTGCAGGCTCGATCCCCAGTAGGAGGCATTCAGGAGGCAGCCAATCAATGATTCTCTCTCATCATTGATGTTATACTCTCTCCCTCTCCCTTCCTCTCTGTAAAATCAATAAAGAAATATATATGTATATATATGGCTCAGGACAGCATCAGCTGACAACTGCTGGGTGACAATATTGGATGACATCTCTGCCCTACTGGGCAGTCCTGAGTGTATCTGAAACGCATGCCATTCACTCTAACTACAATAAGTTGTGAGTACACAAATTGCTAGATACACATATATTTCGTGGCTTCTTTGTGATGAGAATAAGCACTAAAATCTCCCAGGTCACCTCAACCTCCGGTTCACAGTCTCATCCTCATCTAGACAAAAATGTCAGTGCCTGCTTCTTCACAGGAGGGTCTCTGGTTCCCTGCCATCCCAGAATGCTTCCGGGAACATGTTAGATCTCACAAGGCCCACCGGGGCCATCCGACCAGGTGTGCCCCTCACCGCCTTCCCTCACAGCACAGCAGGCTCCAGTTCTGAAAGGTGAACAGAAAACTCAGCCAGCTCAGCAGAACGCACTCTCCCTGATGCTCCGAGCAGCTTTTCGGGTGCTCGGGACATGCATCAGCTGGCGCTTCCTGGGATGCACGGGCCCTGCAGTTCTCCATCTGAGATGCACATAAAAAGAATCTCAAGGGCAGGTGTGAAGGAGGAAAAAGGCTAAGAGGGGCAGTACTTATTTTCATTTGAAAGGGAGGTCATGGTCTGATCTCAGCTGACGGAGACATATGCTGCTTCCTAGCAGAGAAAGTAACAGCAAAACAGAAAATAGACTAAGAAAAAAATAAAAAGCTGTTGAAATGGTCTGTTCTATAGAATGCCAGAACTGAGACCGAAGGGAAGCAGATTTGGGCTCAAAGTAAGAGTACTGTAGTGGCTGAGTTTAGGAGTAGGATAGCAGCCATCATTTTCCTTCACAGCTTTGAAATCACGAGACATTGATAGGTCTGAATATGTGAGGAGAATAGGCAACTGGAAGATGAAGAAGAAATAGGTTCAACCTTGCAGCTGATAATAAGGTAACAATAAAAATATAGACAAGCCATATCTCAAGATCACTCTTCAACATCTTAGATGTCAAGTTTGTCAAATGTTAACTTTAAAGGCTTTTAAGGAAAATATGCAAAGAGAGCCAAATTAAGAAAGCAATATGCAGGGGGGAAAAATTAGCCTCTTAATTAGATTCTTCTAATTCAATAGACTTACCCTATTTCACCCTATTAACTGCATTGATTTTACTTTTAAAAAAAGAACAAAAAACCCCAAATATCTAAAATACTTCTGACTTGATTAAAAGGCAAAGATCGAACTGCTGAAAAAAATATATCCAAAGGGAAGATTGATTTTTTCCTCTAGTTTATAACAAAATCAGTAGCACTAACTTGGCGAAAGATTCCAAAAAAGATACACATGCTGGAAACTTTTTGATGTTTATTGAATTCTGCTTGCCAGTATTATAAGGCTCAGTTTTGTCCCCCCCACCCCCACCCCCCACCAAAATTCGTGTTTTGAGTGCTAATGCCCAGAACCTCAGAACAGGGCTGTATTTGGAATTAGAGTCTTTAAAGAGATGACTGAGGTTAAATGAAAGTAGGCCATAACCCAGTGGTTCTCAACCTTCCTAATGCCGCGACCCTTTAATATAGTTCCTCATGTTGTGGTGACCCCAACCATAAAATTATTTTCGTTGCTACTTCATAACTGTAATTTTGCTACTCTTGTGAATTGTAATGTAAATATCTGCTATGCAGGATGTATTTTCATTGTTACAAATTGAACATAATTAAAGCATAGTGATTAATCACAAAAACAATATGTAATTATATATGTGTTTTCCAACGGTCTTAGGCGATCCCTGTGAAAGGGTTGTTTGACCCCCAAAGGGGTCTCAACTCACAGGTTGAGAGCTGCTGCCCTAACCCAATATGATTGCTGTACTTTTAAGAAAAGATTAGGACAGAAACACACACAAAGGAAAGAGGAAGCCAGAAAGAGAGGCCTAAGAAGAAACTAACCATGGCAACACATGCATCTTGGGCTCCTACCCTCCAGTATCATGAGAAATAAATTTCTGTTATTTAGGCCGCATAGGTTGTGATACTTTGTTATGACAGCCCTAGCAAATGAATATAGTCAGTATTCCAGACAATTATATATGGTCATCATCTCACCTTAAAGATTCTCCAGATATTTTCATCCTATCGGGAAAAAAATAATGTTGTAAAACACCTGTTTCATTCATTCATTTACTCTTTAATTCAATACACACATATTAAGTACCACTGGATGCTCACTGTCAGTCTCTGTGAGGTATCTCTGTTGGGTAGGAAAACAGAGAAACTTCAAATCAGTCATGAGGGCTTGAATCATGTGGCCATCCGCAATGGAAGGATACAGCTTAAAAGGGAGCCATTCAAGTCCTTACATGAGCAAAGGTTCAAAGAAGGACAGGATGGATGGTCGGATGAAGGGCAAAGGAGGTGCTGGATGTTGAAGTTGAGAGCAGGCTGGAACTCAATGACCCTTGGGCTTCTATGGGCCCAAATGCGGCTTGAAACTGGAGCCTAGTAGCATCAGAACAGCCCTCCTGAGCTTTAATGTGTCTTCCGTTACGCCTTTTTCAACATTTTTATAAGTTCCTAGTCATGTTTATCAACTGCCTGGATGACATCAGGCTAAAAAGGAAATTAGTTTCTTATAATCCAGTTTCAACTGTATCTTAGCAGCCTGGAGTGATGAGCTGGATCTTACAAGATGTAGTTTTTACAAAGATAAATGTGAATTCCTGCACTTGGGTCTAAAGAGTCAACTGCACAAAGAGCTGCATATTCTTACCCCAACAGCAGCTAAAGAGAAAAGGCCCAGAAGGCTTAGGGGACACAGAACTAACTGGGCCGCCGCCATCTTCAATGCCTTCAACGGAAACACAATATCAAAAATTGAGAAATAATTGTTGTTTTATTTTATCTTTGTTACTATTTGGTTTACCATATCTGATGTATTGTGTTTAAATTTGAGTATCACACTTCAAGAAGGAAATAAGCAAATCAAAACATGCTCAGATAAAAAAATTAGAGCTGAAGAAACATCAATTTGTATACTTCTAAGAAGAAAAGGTAGAGAAGGCAGTAAGTGAACTGGATTCGTGAGATGAGTGTAGATTGTAGGCATGAAAGAAGAAACTAGAAAAAAAGGTTTGGAGTCAGAGATGTGTAAAGTTAGTCTAGTTGTAGTTGATATTTAAAAAACAATTATCTTTTTTCTCTTCTATTAATATACCATGGGTTATAATTCTTACCCTATGGCCAGATCCACTGAGCCTACAGAACAATTAATTTTCAAATCAACACATGAGCAGCTCACTAAGTAATGGAAAGATATGAGGAGAATAATTTTGTTCTATGAGGGAAAGAATCATTGTATCATGCAATGCATCCTAAGTTATTATTTTTTGTGGAACCCCCTCCCCTCAAATGAGCTGGCAATGAAAGGAACAATGGGTTCCAACTTTGCTCTGCCGGTGGGTGTTTCTCTGCATCTAGAAGGATTCAGGAATCTGGAGAAGGTGCTGTGTGTAAATTAATAAAGAAACTAAAAAATATAATATAAATTTGTAATCCATGGGGGAGCCAGAGGAAGCTTACCTATAGGAACCAAATTCTCCCTATCTCCGGGCCCAGGGCTCTTTTTATTCCCATATTTTGCCCTATGGCAAAGTAGATACACATATCAAAGGTAGGTTTTGTATACAGTAGGCATAGTCAGTTTGGGGGAACTGCCTTCAGCTTTTCAGGTGTTTGGCCAGCAGGAGGAAATAACATGTAGATTAAAATGCCCTCAGCTGTCTGGTAGCAGGTAATAATATATGCAAATCTTTAGGTGTGGGGAAATGTCCTTAGCTATTCCAGCAGCAGGTAATATGTATTCAGCCCTGCTGAATCCCCAAGATCCATCAACCTTTTGATGAAACTTCTTGCATTTATGACATGCTGGAATAGCTTCCGGCACTGCTCCTTCCTCACCAGTCACATGAGATGATTGATTGAAAGCTTTCTAGGGTCTCTTTTGTTGCTTTGGGGACACCCAGGGTTAACCCAACATAACACTGTGAGATCAAGATGGTCAACAAAAAAACTGGGCAGCCACATGCAAAAGAATGAAACTGAATTACTATCTTACACCATTCACAAAAATCAACTCAAAATGGATTAAAGGCTTGAACATAAGACCTGAAACCATAATGGTCTTAGAAGAAAACACAGGCAGTAAGCTCCTTGAGATTGGTCTTAGTGATAATTTTTTATTTTATTTTATTTTATACCAAAAGCAAAGGCAACAAAAGCAAAAATAAAAACTAAAAGCTTCTGCACAGCAAAGGAAATCATCAACAAAATGAAAAGGCAACCTATGGAATGGGAGAAAAATATTTGCAAATCATATATCTGATAAGGAGTTAACATCCAAAATATATAAGGAACTCATACAACTCAATAGCCAAAAAAAAAAGAACCCCACAAATAATTTGATTTTAAAATGAGCAAGAAACCTGGACAGATAATTTTCCAAAGAAGATATACAAATGATCAACAAGTACATGAAAAGATGTTCAACTTCACTAATAATCAGGGAAATGCAAATCAAAACCTCAATGAGATATCACCTCATACCTACTAGAATGGCTGCTATCAAAAAGACAGGGGATAGTGAGTGCTAGCGAGGACATGGAGGAAAAGAAACACTCATGCACTGTTGCTGGTCATGTAAACTGGTGAAGCCACTGTGGAAAACAGTATGAAGGTTTCTCAAAAAAATAAAAATACAACTACACTATCCAGCATTCTCATTTCAGAGTATATGTCCAAAGGAAATGAAATCACTGTATTGTAAAGATATCTGCAGCCTCATGTTCATAGTAGCATTATTTACAATAGCCAAGATATAAAAGCAACCTAAGTGTCCATCAATGGATGAATGGATAAAGATTATTTGGTATATATTCAGCAATAAAAAATAGGGAAATCTTGCCACATGTGACAACATGGATGAGCCTTGAGCACATTATGCTAAGTGAAATCAGTTAGAGAAAGACAAATAGTGTATGATCTCACTGATATATGGAAGCCAAAAAATAACAACAGCAATAAAATAAAATTCCAGCCAAACTCATAGATACAGAGACAAATTGATGGTTGCCAAAAGCAGGAAATGGAGGGTGGGTGAAATGGGTGAAGGTGGTCAAAGGGTACACACTTCCAGTTATAAAATAACTGAGTCTGGAATGGAATGGAATGGAATGGAATGGAATGGAATGGAATGGAATGGAATGGAATGGAGTGGAATGGACAGTATCTTATATGATAAAAGCCTAATATGTTAAGTGTCCAGTCGTTCAGTCAACCGTTCAATCAAAGCATAACATGCTAATGATATGATAAGGCCGCTCAACCGCTCGCTATGATGTGCACTTACTACCAGGGGGCAGATGCTCCGACCGGTAGGTTAGCTTGCTGCTGGGGTCCAGCGTATCAGGACTGAGCGAGATGGGCTGGAGCCCTTCAGTGGTCCCTCCCTGGCTGGCCAATCTCCCGCATCCCTCCCCAGCCCCAGTCATGCACCATTGGGGTCCCTCTGTCTGGCCTGCGCCCTCTTGCAATCCAGAACCCTGCAGGGGATGTCGAAGAGCCAGTTTCGGGCCGATCCTGCAGGCCAGGCAGAGGGACCCCACTGGTGCACAAATTCGTGCACGAGGCCACTAGTGGTAACTATAATTAACAATACTGTATTGCACATTTGCTAGTAGCTAAAAGGGTAGACCTTAAAAGTTCTCATCACACAAAAAAGTTGTATGGTTATGAATATTAACTAGACTTATTGTGGTGTTCACTTCACAATATAGACAAATATTGACTCATTATGTTGTACACCTGAAACTAATATCATATTACATGTCTATTATATCTTAACTAGGGGCCCAGTGCACGAAATTTGTGCACTGGGTGTGGGGGGGGGTGGGGAGTGTCCCTCAGCCCAGCCTGCCCCCTCTCATATACTGGGAGCCCTCAGGAGTTGACCCCCATAACCCTCCAATCGCAGGATCGGCCCCTTGCCCAGGCCTGACGCCTCTGGCTGAGGCATCCGGCCCGGGCAGCGGGGACCCACAGCTGCTGCGGCCCCGCGATCATGGGCTTCTCTTTAGGCCCAGGCAAGGGACCCCTAGCTCCCGGGACTGCCAGCTTCAACCGTGTCCAGCTCCCATCACTGGCTCCAAACCCTACTTCCTGCTATCACTGGCCAGGGCGGAAAAGGCACCTGATTCTCTGATCATGGCTGGGGGGCAGGGCAAAGGTGGCCCTTAGCTCCCCCCTGGGTTTCCGATCACTGTCAGTGGCAGGGGGCTTCTTCCTGCTTTCCCTTTCGCCTCCCTGCATTGTGCCTACATATGCAAATTAACCACCATCTTGTTGGCAGTTAACTGCCAATCTTAGTTGGCAGTTAATTTGAGTATAGCCCTGATTAGCCAATGAAAAGGGAAGCTCGTACGCCAATTACCATTTTTCTCTTTTATTAGTATAGATTTTTAAAAGATTGTCTACAAAGATCTGTGATGATTTCTCCAAACTCTCTTTCCCCTTTCACAAGCCTCTTATTCTGACCACCATCATCACCACCAGCAGAAAATAATCCAGTGGGCTGCAGGCACACCTTTAATTCTCCCGGTCCTGCAGTTGTGACGGGTTAACAAACTCTGCCTCCCTAGGCAGGTCCTGGGCCTCTCCTGCCTCCCGCCCCTTGGTCAGAAGTGGCCTGTCCTACTAAAGCACCTGCAGGGAAATGAATGGTACAGATCACTTCTTGACTAAAGTGATTGCAGCCAAATAACTATTTTGCAAGGGTTCAATGTCCAAAGGCTTTAGAGGAGAAGTCTTCTATCTAAGACTCAAAGTTGGACGCTCTTACCTGTCCCCCAACACAGAGGGCAGAGCCTTTTGGCCAGCGTCTGAATCATCATGAGAAACAGGCTATCACACCACTGGCTTTAGACAAGGATAGAATTATCTGAAAAGTGGCAGAAGCTATAAACTCTGGGCTGAAACTGGCCAGGAACTGTTGGGGTCCAGCCCCAGCAGGTCCAGGGGTTACCCAAGGTGTGGACGGAGTCAGCAAAGAAGGAATGACAGGGAGGTAGCGTTCAGGTGATCATCATAGCCAAATTCCTCTTTTTATTGTCCTCTTACATCTGTATTTATAGTATTTGATCTTAATCCTATCCATTCTATTCCAAAGGTTAGGGATTTCTTATCTCCATTCCAAGGTTACTCTATTGTTCTATTTAAGCTACAAAGAAGTAACTGAAGGAGATTATTCTAAGTAAAGATTATGTAGCTTAAGCGTGATTGTTAAAGTGATTACCCGCCTGGCACTTAGTTAAGGGGTTTTACTGATAAAAATCCTCACCTGGGGAAACAACCTTTCTCAGCGAGGTGGTCCTGTTTAAAACACATAGAATTAAGAGGGGGAGCAAACATATGTATGGTGTATGCCATATACACCAGGTCCTTTGAAACGTAAGCTGTGCAGATTTTCCCTGCAGCGACTGCGTCAAGCAGCAAGGGTGGATCGGCTTCCAGCAAGGAACTGTCCACTTGTTTTCTTGCCACACGAAGAAAAAAAATAAAGGTCACATGACTAAACGGATAAACAAGAATGATAAACCAAGGAGCCAAAGGGTACTAAAAACAGAGGCTATTTCTGCAAAGCTCATAAGCTCACCTTATGGAACGAAGCACGTCCAAACAGATGACACCCATACAAACCCCCACATAAAGGAGCAGAAAACCAAGACTCAGCCAAGACTGAAATGGGTGCTGAGGGACCTCGGGGCTTCCTGAACAGCAGAGGCCAGGCTGCTGCCCCTAGCTCCTGCCAGAAAGAGCAGTGTTGGTGCAAAGTTCAAAAAGTCAGCCCCCACTCTCGCTCTCCCCACAGTGAGACGGACACTCTGCAGCAAACGTTATGTTTACCCTGATCCCTGCCTTGCTTCTTTTCCAAGAGGCTCTGTGTGTAAAAGAGCTCTGATGTCCAAAGGCTTACGAGGTTTAGGAGGATGCTACTTGGGAGAGATACCCATGAAGGACACTGAAGCATTCTTCCTGCAACCCCTGCAGCATCCTACAATTTTTGGAAAGCATTAGAGACCACGCCCATGTATCCCCACTGAACACATTGGCCTTCAGCCTGCTCCTTGGCTGCCTTCTTGACATCCGTGATGTAATAACAGCACTACACGCCCACCTCTTCCACCAACAACATAGAATGAGAGCAGCCAGAGGGATAAGACAGTCCTCCAACCACAGCAATGCAATAATGCCATCAGCAAAGTGGCTGACGCTTATGAGCCAGACACCATTCTGTTCATGTTAAATGTAACATCTCCCTTAAATTTCATAGGAGTCCTACTTTACAGGTGAAGAAACTGAGGCCCAGAAAAGTAAAGTGACTTGTCCAAAGTCAAATGACTAATAAATGGAGGAACCAGCCCTATTTTTAGCCAATAAGCTCTATGACTCCCTGATACCTATAAAGCTAGTCCCAGTATGAACTTCTCCCTAAGCCACACTTCCTCTCCTCAATATTCCACTTTCCATCCGGGTTTCCTCCCTTTTCCCCCGCAACAATATTCTAGAACATTTCCTTGAGCATTCTTGCCATTTATTGGTTCTAGTTGATGCCTCCTTGTCTCATAATACTGGACCCCATCCTCAGATACATCAAGAAAGTATTGATAATGCATGTGACCCCTAGCTTCCCAGTTCCTATTCTCCTTGCCTGCAGGGACCCCTACCTGCAGCCTCAAGCCATACCTCACACCTTTTCCTGACTACTAATTGTTCTGCCTCCAAGATCCCCAGCTGGTAGCCTCCACTCTGGATGACAAATGTACTTCCACTCACCATGCCTATTCCTACACACCTGCTGAATACACACTTCACATCACAAGGTCTAAACATTGTACTTTGTTCACCCCCCCCCCACAACCTACTGACCCCTGCACCACCACCTCTGCATGGTCTGTATTTAGTAATGCTTCTCTCTTTTACCTCTTTGCTATGCCTGTTTACTGAGCTTCGATCCTTTTTAGCCTTACGTACCTCAGTGTAATCACAATATGTTTGTACCCTCGTCCTCATTCAATTAATTTAAACAATTATTATTTTATTTAATTTTTATTGTTGACACTATTGCAGATGTCCCCCATTTTCCTCCCCTTTGGCCACCTCCACTCAGTGCCTTCGCCCCCTTGTCCCTCACCACGCTATTGTCTGTGTCATGGGCTATGAATGTATGTGCTTTAGCTAATCACTTCACCTTCCTTTATCCAGCCCCTCCCCTCTGACATTTATCAGTTTGTCCCATGTACCCATGCCTCTGGTTCTATTTTGTTTGTCAATGCATTTTTAAAAATTGAGATATGGTGTCATCCATCACATAAGTAAATAAATATTTTCCAGAGATAACACACTATGCTAGTGCAGTTATGGTGAAATAGTACTTTCACATAGTGCAAGTTGATATAAAACAAACTATATAATCTTTTGGATGGTATATGTAAATCAAGTTATATTAAAATCAAGACTATGTAAATGTATGTCTATAAGTCATTTCCTATTAAAATTCATACCACTTTACTTGGCAATTTTATTTCTATAAATCTATCCTAAATAAATAATTACTCCCCTGAAGAGTGTCCCTGCCCCTCTCAACCTACCAAGTCTACACATTTGTCAAGGCGCAAAACAATTTCCTCCACTTCCAGGGAATTTTTAAGGCCACAAAGAACTATCTTTCCTCAGAATTTCTAATGCACTTTGTGTCTTTGCTTCTCAGACCTGGCAATGCTCATTTTCAATGTATTCAAATTTAACAAACTTTTATGATACATTCCCACCATGCACTGGGAGGTATGTTAGCACTGAGGAGGCAGAGGCTAAGAAGGCATAACCTATGGTCTTGATAGGTCACCTCTTATCCTTTTACCAGTTATTCTTTCAGCCCAGGTTGGTTTTCTTGAGGGGAAGGACCATGGCTTACATATTTTTATATCTGAAGCACCTAACACAGGGACTAGCAAAAATGCAGCAAACACTCAATTACTTAATAAACATGTTACTGATTCATTTAATGATACAATGTGGTACCATCAACCCCAGAATCCTTATTCCAAAGTTTCCTTCATGGTAGGTTAGTATCAACTGAGATTGTCCCAACTTTGTACAATCTGGCCTTGATAGATGAATATTTGAGGGAGAACTTCACTTTTAGGGTAAACATTAATTTGTATTTCCATTTATGTATGATATAAAAATGAAGTTCCCCCCCCCAAAAAAAAATAAAGCTTTTTTTCTCACTAAGGAAAATATATTTCTACATATCTAAAATATAAGTAAACACCAAGTAATAATAAGGGATATTTATAAATTAAGGACCTATGGCAATATTATCTGCACTTTGTAGATAAGGCCACCAAACCTCAGAGAAGTTAACAGACAATGAAACTAGTAAGTAGTGGGTCACAAATTGATTCCCAGGTCCCCTCTTTGCACATCCTATTTCCTTACTACACATACATATGCATTTTAGGACTAGATCTTCCCAAGGAAAATTTTTCTTCATATTTCAAAACACCTCAAAGTCACTGTAAGCCACTCAAAGACAAGAAAAGACTTCTTGTTAGGGGGTTGCCCTTTCTTTCATCTTCAGCTCCGCCCACCTCCTTGTCACCCCATCATTCACATCACATTGCCTTTTCTAGCCCTCCTGTTGCCTGGCCTTTCTTTATTAGG